>NW_026902063.1:337500-821111 GCF_033783945.1 Neopsephotus bourkii
TGCCTCCAGATATCTTGCTTAGCTTTCTCCATTTTAGATTTCTAAAGCAAGGGATTCTATTCAAATTCCTTGGAGAGCTAGATCTACTGGTTTTGCAACCCGCATCAAAGAATTACTTCCAGCATCTAGTTGGGAATATATACTGCTAGACTTCTTGACGTATTTACATTTTCTTCAGGAAGCTTCCAGTTTCCACTCACAAAAGAGGTTCTGATTTTAGGATTTTTCCCATAAACACTATTAAATCTTTAGAAACTCCCGACATTATCACAAAATCAATGACTTAAGTGTTATCTACTAAGTGAGTATTTGCTTTTCACCAAGTCCAAGGAAATTATGCGGTAATAGAGTATTTGCCACAGTAACATTTTCATCATAACTAACACAGGCTAATATTCTGTGTAAAATTACTACCATGAATTAACTTTATGTCTGTAGAAAATGAGATTGTATGTAATTACTGATTTCCATTCACAATAAACTAAGCAAATTATCTTCACAAACATAAATGCACCATAAATTTGTTTTGAGGCGTAATGAAGAAATAAATTTGTGAAAGAAATATGGACTGAATCTGCCAAATTATTGTAAATGATAGCTTCTTTAAAATTAAGGCATGTAATTGCAATTGGAAAATGTTATCCTCTTAATGGTTGCATTATTATTTAGGTAGACCAATAATCCTCTTTGCTGATGCCTCATTTCTAAACTATTGGCAGATTTTATGCATTTTAATATCAAAATGCCATGCGATCTATAAATAGAATGATTTACCATTCGCAGGATTAAGTTTGTTCTAATGAATTTTAGAGGATTTTAAAAATGGTGATAAGAATGCTTAGCAGAAAGTCTCACATTTTTTCTGCTCATATTATTTAACTGAATGTACTCATTCAATAGACAAGATTCTTTTAACATATGGTTCCCTGAGTTTAATGTTAACGAGTGAAAATCACCACATTGAATATGACATTTTAAATCAAATAAAGCAATCAGTTTGATGATGTTTTAACAATTGCACATTACATCTTGCAATAAAATTACAAAGTTAACTTCTTTAAAATGCTACAGAAATTAAAATGCTCATATTGTTATAAGGCATCAGCATTATTTGACATTTCAAAGGCACTATATCATGTCTGATATTTTTAAGACATAGTTAAGATTTTTAACTGCTTTTAAGTGGCCAAGCTTGTAAAAATCCTTCAGGTTTCAGGATATTCAGTAATGTTAGTAAATCTACAGAATTCATCAGCAAACTGGTACTAAAAATGTGAATTACCTCTCTCTCAAAAATTATTTTTGCTCATAGCCATTATGTTACTTTTATTTCTTTAGAATAACAAAAATAGAACAACAAAAAAACCCACATCAAGTTGTCATTTTAAGTAACTGGCAGTCAAATTAGTAGAAATTACTACAAACAACTGTATGAGATGCCTTTTGTTGCTGCCATAATGCCTAGCAGCTCTCTGAAACAGCTAAACAAGTACTGTACACAGCAAGAATTCAAAAAGGTATCTGAAAATAGCGCCAAGTCATTATGTCATGCAGCTACGCATTAGACAAGCAGGAGTCACATCCCAAATTTCCTCCTTAGCACCTACTTTTTTTAGAGAAATAAGTGCCATAGCTGGAGAAACAAATCTCCCTCATATGAGGTTATCAGGATTGCTGCCATCCTCATGGCTACCTTGTGCCATCCTGTGCTGGGCCCCTTCCTCCTCCTGTTTTCTTCTTTTAAACTTACAGCAGCTTTGCTTTTGGGAAAGGGAATCTAACAAGGCTAAACTGCAAAAGAGACATAGAAAAAAAAATATTTTGGAAGCTTGCTTTGCTCAGATAGATTCACATTGGAATTATCTTAAAATAAAATGTATCACATTTGAAAATCTCTGTATAAACCATATTTTAGCTGAACAAGTAAAGGAAGGATACAGTAATCTTTGTCTGTCGGTACTCTCCATACACCTAAACCATCTTAGACCAAAGCAACTATTTTATTACTGAATTATGCAAATTTAATTTCTTACTAGGTATGTTAGCACTATACCTAAGAAATGGGGAGAAGCTTTCCTCATTGCCCACAAAGGGAAAACAAAGCTATGGTCAAGCAGGAGGTTGAAAGTTTGTTTGCACTTTCTCATTTCCAAGTAGACTAAGGCAGCCTTACCATATTTTTAATGAAAAATAAAATGAACTGAATCTGTCATTTGGAAGAATTAGCTTTGCTTTTCACTACATTTGTTAGCAATATAGCTTAGTGGTTTGTTGTGTGTTTTTTTTTTTTTTTTAGACAAGTAGAGATAGAGTAACTTAGAGGTCACTACTTCTCTCTTTGCAATACCCTCCAAGCTGAAAAAAAGCCATTTCTTATTCCAATCACAAACCACTGTCTGATGTTATTACGGTGGTCTAAGAATTTAAAAAGCCAATTTTTATTTGTTTATGAAGTGGGCTCTAAATCAATGTTAAAGTTGTCCTTCCTTGTTGGAAGGGAAACTCAATATTGTTTTCATTCATAATTTTCTTTAAAACTTACAGATGTCCAAGTTTGGGTCTCAAAGTAAGACATAATGAAAGAGATAATGAAAGTACAAAGTAGAAAACAGTAGCCTTGAAGTTTTTTCCTTACTAAAAGTAAGTATGCTACACAAAACCATTTTTTCTTCTAAAGAAGTGGAATGCTATTTCAATAATAGACTGTATGTTAAAAGTCTGTTGAAATTCCTAACATTACCCCTGAAGTAAACATAAATTTTATGCAAAATATTTGGAATTTCAAAGTTTTTTTCTGGGATGGTTCATGAGTGCCACAAGAAATTGTAGGTTCTGTACCCAGCTGCCTGACCTCGCTCCCTCCCTTACATGCAGCGTCTTCATCAGATCTCTTCTGCATTATGTACAAACACATTAAAGATTCCTCACAGCTACTCATGTTTGAGCTGTAGTATCTCAAGGCACAGAGGTGAGCTCCACTCCTAGCACTGAATTACTGCCTTTATCAATGAGGCAAATGCTCCAAGTGGCAACAGCTGAGTTAATGCTCCTGCCAACTACTACATAAAGCAGTGGTAGTAAAGCAGAGTATATTGAGATTCCAGCATAGTAAATTAGTCTGTAATGAGAAAGTGATTCTCAGTCATCCAGATAATCCAGAGAGATCTTGTACTTTCCTGGCTGCCCTAAGCATGAAAGTTTGAATCCTAATACGAAATCATTAAACTAGTTTGTTTTGTTTTTTGTCAGTTCTGGAAGAACACATCAGGTAACTACAGATGATCAGTAATTAATGAGTAATAATAAATAGTAACTCCAAATAATCTATGAAAGATGGGAAAAAGACAAATATATCAGTGAGCAGAAATCGCACATTTTGAGTTTATTTCATTGCTCACTGAAAGCAGAAAGAAAACCCACTAAATCTAGGGAAAAGGGCAATTTAACCTGCAAGTCCCTATTGTCTTCATTCCATATTAACCAGATGGTTTGGCATTATGTACAGACCACTAGGCTTATTAACATTCCCAATTTGGCTTCTCCATCATACCCACTCAAATCAGGCTTAGCATGTTGCTGCTGATCTAAGAGATCCGTGATGTAGTAGTAGGAGAGTAGTTCTATTCTACCAAGACAAGAGAATTAAGTGAAAACTTTTTACATTATATATTGGAACAGGCTGTCCAGAGAAGCTGTGTCTGTTCCATCCCTGGCAGCATTCAAGGCCAGGTTGGACATGATTTGGAGCAACCTGGTGTAATGGAAAGGGCCCCTGCCTGTGGCAGGGGATTTGGAACTGGATGAACTTTAATGTCCCTTCCAACCCAAACCAGCGTATGATATTGCTTTGCCTTTTGTGAATAAAACACTCCAATGACAATTCTTAACTCCTTTACACAAATTAAACACTTATGTTTTAAACACTGAAATCAATCTGTGATTCAGTAGCAAAATCACAGAGCAGTGTGGGCTGAAGATCAAAAGATTAAAGATAGACTAATGCCTGAAGTGTCATTAGAGAGAAAAGGGCACTTAGTATTTGATTCCTTACTACCTTGTGCTCTGTTGAACATTCAAGTGCAAGGGATATAGTCCCAATAAAGGTAGTTAAGGGATCATTCTACATAGAAGAGAAAAAAAAAAAATCAGATGTTTAAAGAGGATGTTACAGTGTAATTAATATTTTCATGGACTTTGGATTTTGGAATTAAAGGAAATACTGTAAAATAGAGATAATGCTCATAAATGCAGATGCCTGACCATGTAGTTTAATGCTAGGCCAGATATTTTCTATTCCATATGCAGGAAACACAATAGATGTCTTTGAGACCTTACAGATAAACTCAGCCCTAGAGGGCTTTCCTGCAGACAACCATAAATTATTGCAGTCCTGAAGTTATGTTTTAAGCCAGAGGCTGCACAAAACCACAAATAGTTCTATAATGTAGATGAGAAGTAAAGACAAATATTTACTTTCAATGAGGTATCTGCCAGGACAGCTTAGCTAGATTGACGTATGAGTCTTTTGTCTCCTTTTTGTCTATGTATAAATGTGGAAAATGTATTTTGTCAGATATGTGAGACTGTTGCAGGACTGATTAATTCATTAGTGTCCACAGAGAACTGTATTCTGAGCATCAAAGTATCCCAAGAACTAGCAATTGCTCTATAGTCACTGTTCACTGTGTATATAGGGGAGTGATTAAGGGAATTTGCTGCTGGTTGAAACAGAACATCTCAACTAAGGTAACTCTCATGTTGTTACTCTTATTTCTTGTTTCAGGCTATTACACAACAAGAGAGCAATGAAGTCTGTGAAAAACTGTATTAATCAAAGAAATTTAAATGATTTCTTAGACGTTTAAGTGTTGGAGTTCTGTATTTAAGCAATTCTGGAGAAAGGACTAGAGGTAAAAAATAAAATAAAATAGAGGAAAGAGCTCCCAGACATAAAATTCATCTTTGCTGAGAAACAATGAGCCATGTGACATGTGCTGAAGAACACCAATGTAGTAACATATGCCTGGCACTCAGGCACATTTCTTTTTCCACAGAATACAGAGAAGAAATGTTGAGAACTTATGGAGCTGTTGATGTAAAAAAACCCCAAACAACTGAAAACCTACAAACCAACAAAACAACCCCCAGAAAAAGCCACTATATCTGCAGCATCTGCCAACAATGTGTACTTAAGTGTATTTCTCTACTTATTGTAGTTTAGAAAGCTAGCCATAGACAGATAGTTAGGAACTGTGGTTGAAAACTGCTTGATGCTAGGAAGAGCATCGCCAGTGCAATGCCAGGTAACATAATCTGAAGACTGCACAAAAAATGTTTACAAAAGAGTCATTCGTACTTGTATTAATGGTACTTTTCATACAAAAGCCAGTGCAAATAAGAGTAGTATAGAAGAAAAAGCACCTGTGTTGCTGAAACTTTTGCCCAAGGAAGTTTGCAGTTTGCCTTATTGAATGGAAAAATAGACTTCTACCTGTAATATCTTATAATCATAGTCCAATCTTTTATCTATCTGTCTTCTCTACTGCACATATAAAGCACAAATTCAAATGAAAAAAAGAAAAAAAAAAGAAAAAAAATCTTGTAGGGAAAGGGAGAAATATCAGAAAATGAATCCTAGAACACTATCTATCTCATCTCTTGCTCGTGATGCAGATTCTGATTATGTGATCACATATTTATGTCCTTAGTATTTGAGGCTTGACATCCTGACCAAATAGGTTCCCAAATACCTAAAAGGCAGAGCTAAAAAATATTCCAACTTCATTGAAAGAACTGACAATATCACATAAATGAGGCAGGAGTTTTCATATGGAATAGGTTTAGAGATCACCACCTCTGTTTCAAATTATAGCCCAAATGTGGCAAAACGCAACAAACAGACATGTATTAGCTCACATCAACAGGCATTCTGCCTTTAATAGGAATCCTGAAAAGTTGATGTCTTTTGATACAGTTCTAACTGAAAAAACTTGCATTCAGGATATAAAATATTTGAGGCATAGTCAAGGAACAAGGCATGGCTTTGAGTCATACATCTGGCTCATTTCATGTCGGATTTTATTTAGTGAATGAATCAGGGTTCTGGTAATAGAACTGAAGAATAAAAATAATTTAAAATAAATAATGAGCCAAGTTATCAGCTGATCAGTGAAGTACAAAACTTTAGTGATTCTCATGAAGGTAAGCATCTGGACCAAATGTATACATTCGCTCCTATGTCATAGATTTCTACATATCGTGCAGGAAAGAGAATTTTTTCCTAATGGAATTACGAAATTCCCAATTTAATAGGAATACTAGAGGGCAAAGGACTCATTTTAATGCAGAAAAGATACATTTGGGAGATTTTAATATTATAACAAGAGTATTTCAAAATTTAAGTTATTTTCAGTCATTACAACATTGAATGAAAACTAAAAGAGAATAACTCCTCCATTTACTGTCTACATGGAATTATTTTCCTCCAGCTCCATACAGACTCTAGAGTCACAAAACAAAACAAGATTTAAGAATAAGGCAGTTTATACACACAAAAAAATCCCTTTGTGGTAAGTACTAACAAAGAACACATTGTACATTAATTGCCGGTCTCTCAGTCCAGACCATCTGTCTGTGAAATGTAATGAAGGCTGACAGCATTGCTGCTATTTGCTCAATAACTAAAACTGGGTCTGAACTAAACCCTCCTCACTGTCTTGTTACACTATCAGCTTGACTTCTGTGAACTGAGATACAAATGCAGTTCACAGCTACCTTTTAGCGGCAATAGCTAAGCCTGTTGTAATGTGCCTTAAGTTGAGAACAGAGGGTATTAGCAGGGATAATGAGAAAGAAGTGAAATCACCAACCACACCTGAAAGCAGAGTGCATTATAACTGCTGTTCTTTCACATGGTGAGAATGTTCAGTAGCTATGTCGATAGCTGCCTCTGAGTATTCCTGAGCCACTATGGGGGTTCACACTCATTCCAGTACTAGAACTTGGAATATATTTCTACTTGTGTAGATGATCTATAAGAACTCTTATCTGACTTATGTTTGTAAGCAGCTGTGAAAGTCTAAGTAGTCTTAGCTTAAATACATGGATAATGACATACCAGAACACTGGGTAGCAGCATCTGATATTAAAATAGCTGTAAATCACAGGATCTCGGCAGGATGCAAGGGGAAGATTACATTTACCGTTCAATGTCAATACAAAAAAGGAAAGCACTAAAGGCAGCACTGTGGAATTTACACTCCACTGTCCACAGAAGTGACTTGCCATATTCAAAGAAGTCATGAAGAAATTTTCTTGCTTAGAGTTTTTGAGGTCACAGTGAAAACATGCAGTCTTCCGTACACTGCACATTCTTCCTGCTTTGTGGTGCCCATCTAACCCTGTAGGTGTGGTGAGCAAGCAGTGATTTTAATGCTCACTCTCTGTGGCCAAGTCCTATCTGAGCTAATGCTCAGCTGGTCAGCTGCTCAAGAGGAAGATGTGAATTATCCTTGAATTTGTGTCTTCCCTCCAGAGAAAACATACATTGCCTAAAAGGCAAGAAGATATAGGGAGGATCTGTGCAGCTAAGTACTGAAGACAGAGCTGACTACAATTCTGTGGCAGCAGTCCAGTTACCACTCCTGCGAACACTAGCAGTTTTAGGTTATGGGTGGCAGAGAAAGAATAAGCCATTTACGTATATACGTAATTCACACAGCTCTCTGAAAGAATGTGGCCATGTTGTTGCAAACTTCCCTTTCGAAAGCTTGATTCATCCGTTCCTAGCCTGCTGAGGAACACTGATGACTTTTCCTTATTTTCCGGCTTCAAGATCAACTGGGAGAGCACTGAGGTTCCTCTGTTTTCTAGAAATCGCCCCAGGAAATCTGTCTTCACCTTGGAGGTTGCATTTCCATTTATTTATTTGTTTGTTTATTTATTTATATTTAACTGCCAGAATATTATAAAGCACTACAGTATTTGGAATTCTCAATAACTCATTGACAGGGCAGCAAATATTTTTCACCATTAATTATAATCCTGCAAAGAGATTTTGACAGATGGAAGTGAGTGAAGCTATTGCTATGGGGAAAGGTCAATTCTATTACAATTACTTTCACTCCAAAATATTAATTATTAGCTTCTGAAGATACCTTTGAAGAGTCTCAAGAAGGTCTTTTTTTCCCTAAAGTTAGAACAACTGTTCAAAGTGTTCCTATCAGATGGAAAAGGCATTACTGTAATCAGACCAAAAGGGCAGAGATAAACCATTCTGCCTGATCTATATGCCTAGAAAAATGCTAAAACTTTTTTTAATTGACCCAAACAGATCTGTTATGACATCAAATACTAAATTGTCCAGTGTTCCATTCTAGCAGGGGTACAAGTCTCATAAACATGGGGATTATATAAACTGGATCTCATATCACAGAGTCTAGTAGAAACAGGGACTTACTAGCACTCAACTTTAAGCTTCTGATTTCTAAGTCAGCTCAGATACTGAGGGTTAGACCTCCAAAAGTAAGCAGATTCTCACTCCTATCACTGCAGCAACATGAATGCTAGCTATCCTGCCCCTTAGAAAGGACTCTGGAGTTCGAAAACGCTGGTGTGAATTATCAGTTCTATTACAATGGGAAAGCAAGATTTACTCCTCCTTGTATTTCTCTTGACTTCTGGTGTAATGGTCTAGAAAAAAACAACAGGAAAGCTCCCATCCTCTATTTGGCAGAGCAACAGTAACAGAGGGTCAAAAGTTCCCTGAGAAATTGACTAAACTGTAATTCACCAATGGACAAAACAGATCTGTTTTTTTCTAGGCTGGCTGTTCTTCCATGGTGTGATTTAAATGAAATTCTACAATAGCTAACATTTTTAGATGTCTGTGTGAGCAGAAAGATGTGGCCTCCTTCCCCCAGCCCTGGGACTGTAGCAGCTGATAATACAGTCAACAGTATAATACTGAGTCTAGATATATTTGAGCACTGTCTGAAACCTGACTGTGCATGACTTTCAGAGAGCACAAGCCATGAAAAGAACGTTTGATGCAGCCTAAAACTCCCAATCATCTTTCTCATTTTTATAGTTTCATAGTCTTGCAAGCTTGAAAATTCCTGAGAGAACATGTGGTAAAATAAAAAATAAATGTAAGAAACATATTCTTGCAATTGGTGCCAGCCCAGTGGGACTAAAAATGTGTTTGCAAGGATACAGGGAAGCTAACAGTAGTACAGGAATACCCGTCTTTCAGAAAGTCAGAAGCTCAATGTATTTGCATGAGACAAAGAAAAAGCAAGATGGAAAATATGAAGCTATGTGATGTACCTAACTGAAATGTTCAACTTCACCCAAAGACCTGAGTCTTATTTACTTTATGATACTTGAAACTTTCCATTAACAATGGAGAGATAGGATGGGTGTGAATTTGCACCCAAAGCTTGTCTGAAACATTCTGACAGAATAAAGTGACGTATTTCATTAATTCTCAATCTTCTAAAATGTGACCTTCTGCCAAAAGGACAGTCCTGGTTTCCAGAGCTATGATTCACATATCTAACTGACAGCTAGTACTAAACCAGAAGTTTTTGTTTGCATTAACTTTACCTGTTTCCACAGACGGGGAATTTACATTATGACAATGTGGCTTAAAGATAAGGCTGCAGAACAGATAACCACCCTTGCGATGGCAACTTGCAGCTAAGTCAGTAGTGCAAATCTGCATGTAATCCAGAGTTTATGCTTTACAGTGACAGAACGAGCAAAGGTGGTTGGTCACACATAAAACAAAGGTCTGATAGTTTGATGGTTCTTTACTGTGAAGGAAGTTAACTTGTAAAGGGAATAAATTTTTGGAACAAATCAGAGGTCCATGTGAGTATATACAGGATTTCCACCTTGAGTTTCTGTGTTGTGACGTTCTTAATCTAGCCTGAAAGTCCAAAATGCATTTTTACTGTATCTTAATTACAATGTCTAATTAAATTGTGGAAGTAGAATGTGGATCAAGTGTTTCCAAATGTTTTCCAAAATTTATAAAGGAATAAAGTACGTCAACTCAGAAAAAGTCACTACTTACAATAAAACCTAACCTAAATTCACTGTCTCCTTGTAATAGAACAGAAGGAACAGTATTACAGAAGTCATATCAGCTTAGCCATTTGAATATGTTGTTGAAATAAAACAAACTGACCTTGTTAGTCGAACAATCTATTCTACATATTACTTTTGAATGAGTTCTTGATGTAGAAAGGCAGAATAATAGTCAAACTTATTTCTGAAAAAAGCAAAGATTCAAATAATTTTCCTATTATTATCTCCATTACAATCAGATTACTTAAAAGCAGTATCTCTTAAGGATGATAAAAATGCATATTTTGATAGATTTCAAGCCCTCTCTAAGCAAGGTCAATTCTAAATGGAATAAAATACACCCATTTCAGTTTTATGGTAGCTCCTGCATGTTTTTTTACACAAGGCAAAAATGTAGCTGGTCCTCATTTGGACAAAATTGGGGGCAATAAAGGCAAAGTAACATTTAACCCTAGTTTTTACTCCCTGCTAAGTGGGTTTTTGGAACCACAGGATGGGTGTTTGTAGCCTCTTTTTTTGTTGACTGCTGGCTAGAAGAATGTATGTGGAAGCTAAACTACTCTACAAATATGCAGGACCAGCCAAAAAATGTGACTAACTTACATAAAAGGAAGCACTATTCCTTTTCTTAAAGATGGATGCGATGGATGTATTCCCATTGCATGCCAGATTGTTCATTCACGCAATGCCTTCAGAGCAATGTCTCATGTGCTCAGTGGAGCAGTGAAGTCTGCGCTATGGGGTAACAATTAACAATTACAATATGGCTCAAAGTAAAAACTCAGTGAAGCTGATGTGAGGAGGAGGGAATATACCACTAAAAATTTCACATTTTCATTTCATGCAATTTTCCTTCAGATTAACTTTCAGCTGTACAATATACATAAAATTTTTGTTCAGTGATTCTTCCACCATCCCCTAAATGTGTGCTGACAACATTTTTATCTGAAGTCCCAAATCTTAAATAAATCTTACCTTGGGAAGGTTATAAACACAAATCATGACTTTCCAAAGCAATTTACCAAAAGCTGTAAAAAAACCCCAATTTTTTTCTACAGTATTAGGTACAGTTACAGTTTAATGAATGTACAATGAAGTGTAGGTATTTCTACAACTGTATGTGGTTGATTCCAATGTAAACAGAACAATCTCAATCCTATTTACATAATCTCTCACATATTTAAAAAAAAGTATAAAATGAAATTTTGGAATTATTTAACATTAATGATAAATCATTAATATCAATTAGTACTTGAAATAAATATATTTAGTTTCAAAAGTTATGGGCACTAGCAAAAACATTACGGAAGTTCAGTAAAACTCTAATTTGCAAATAAATCTTTGACTAGTATGTATTTTTACAAACACTCTAAGACATGAATAAATGTACTCACACACACAAGTCAGGATCATTTCATCCTCTTTGTTCATGAAAAATAGCCTATCTTTTGTAAAACCCAAGTGCTATACAAGTTATTCTCTCTTGTTATTTTTTTTTTCTACTTCATAATGAAAGAAAGGTTATTTATTTTAGTAGCTTCTTGCCTGTTTATATCATTATTGACATCACTAAGAATGTGCATAGCCTGTCTGGGTGTTCACCTGAACACCCTCCATTTATCAACTAGGTGCACCTTGAGATGTAGGTAGTTCAGTGCCAGCTCCACCTTTGCTTCTAATCAGCAGGAAATAAGTCTGTTTCCCTCAAAGCAATCCCCCCAAACCACCATGAAACACATTAGCACAAGGTAGTGACAATAAATGCTGCTTCATGTGTCATACTGCTCTACTAATGTTACTTTGGGACCAGAATTGTCCTGTGTTCTGCTCAGAGGAGAGGCAAGGCTGGAATACAATCATTGACAATGGCCCAGGTAGATAATGCACTCTGAAACACTCCATATACTTCCTCAAATCAACTTCAGGCTATACATGTATTGCAGTTACTTTCATGTACGATGTTTTCTATGTTTTGCAGAATCAACCCATCCATGTTCTCAAATAATCTTTATTATAAGCTTTTAGGAAAGCTGCTCAGTAGTGTGATGGATAATCTAGCATTTTTGTACTGTTTGTAAATGAATAAATACTGAACCTATGTACTGGCATTTTCATGATGTACTGTTTTCAGATTGGCTGAAACCAATATGAATCTTTTGTTGCAGTCGGCCTGAATGCAGCTGTTTAACAACGTTACAGTGAACAACTGACATACTAGTGCACTAAAAGAATGATTACACACAGCATGCATCAATCACTTGGCAGAACAGAAATATAGAGTCATTGTAATAGAACAATATCACATGATAAATACCTTCCCCTTTGAAATCCTTGTGCCTCAGCGTTTAGAGATGATATATGGCCAGACTTCACCTTGACATTTTTCCCCAGCAGCAGACTATTGTCCTCTGACATTTTTCGTTGAAGAGAGATCATAGACTTTTTTTCAGGAAGTATCTGAATGAACTTATACACTCATGAAAGGAAACAAATAATCAGTATTTAAATGAGGATTTTCAGACTAGGGATAGCTTTTTTTTTTTTTTTTTTGGTTACCTTAGCTAAAGGATGGATTTGGCTCCCTTTTCTCACATTAACATCTACTAGCATTTTCTCAAAACCTAGTTCTGTCTTCTGCTAGTTCTCTTTTAGCAGAAATGATTATTCCTAGGATGGGGAAAAAAAGTTCTTTGTGCTAATCGATTCTTGAGGGGAGAAAAAGCTGCTTATTCTTATATGTCTGCCTTGGACTGATTGCAACAGCATAGGTAGTTGTGAGGGAAGGAAAAAGCTAGCTCATTAAACTAGCTTCAGCAGCTTACAGAAGAAAGAGGCTCAAGGAACCTCAGGATTTATGCCTGTAGAAGCATCCTTTCCAAGATTACAACCCCAGTACCTGCCTACCACACTCTGATCTACAGTACACAAAACGTCAGTGGAAACCACAACGTGACAGAAGGCTGAAGCTGTGAATTTTGTGAGGCATTGGGAAACTATGGCAAAGAAGCTCCATCAGAGAGCATTGTATATGTTCATGTGTGGGAAACACATTACTGTGGTGCTTTGGCATAAGTTTTAAGCAGTTATGTGCAGGCAGTATAGTGGAGACTAATGAGGTCCTCCCAAAAGTGTATTAATGAAAATTTTCTATGGTTTTGTAACTTCATGAAGTTTTTGTGACTTGCTTCCCAGAGAAACTAGAAAGCAGAATTTAAAGAGCAATTGCATTAATTCTATTTTTCATTTCTCACCACTTGTAAAGCTATGCTGATTTATGTTTAGGGTTCAAAAGCTTATAGAGTGGCAAGAAGGCAAAAAATAAACACCTTTTAGCAGCCTTAAAAAGAGAGTAGTATAGCTTAAAGCTTCTTTTGCTGTACTGTCAACCCATAGAAATGCTACTCTGAATTACAATACAAACTCCAGGTTTGAGCTGGAGTTGAAATGATCAGGTATGCACGGAAAAAGCAGGTTATGGTCAGGCACTGTATTCTGTGACATGAACTTCATCAGTAAATGAAAGGTAAACCTGAAATGTGTGGTACATGTTAGTATATTTTTAAACCTGGAGGAGTTTAATATAGGAAGAAAGACACCAAAACTTTTTAGAGATGTTAAAAATCCATATTGCATGCTGAAGCTTATTATCACTGGTGATAAAATTGGAATTCACAAAACCAGTGCATAAATAATTGCACATGAACTGCACATGGTTGCTCACAGTTTACACATGATTACAGTTTGATTGCAGGGAAAACCACACAAGCAATGAGCTCTGTTTACCCAATAGTTGTAAATGTTTTGTAAATGGATTATGTATACTTAAATCCATTTGGTTAAATGTATTCAGTAAATATTTTTCAGTTGTGAACCCATGCAGGATACTCAGTGAGGGTTTCCTATAGTTCAACACTCAGACCTCAGCAGAGACTCTCCTGCTACCTTTAGACTCACTTGCTTTTCATGTTTTGTTCTTTCATCTCATCTCTTTTCTGTCTTTATTTGGTTGGGTCTGATCAAAAATCCATTACAGCCAATGGAAAGATTCACATCAATGGGCTGTGTATCAGCCTATTCTGTTATAAACTGGTAACATGGGCAATTACATGTAATTCACATCTATTTACAATGACAGCTGCATGAACTTTACCATGTCCTGCTGCAGTGGTACAAAGAGAAGAAAACCGTACAGTATGTTGAATACTGATGCTGGAAGGACTGCCAGGGGTTTGAATAAAGTTAGGTTCAAGTACTCAGTCAGTTTGATAGTTCTAAGGAAGATTTGTTCAAAATGCATTAAACTTGTCACATTAGGCTGGAAACATCTCAATTACAGCCTGTTTCGGGGCTCCTGAAGCTGCCATTTTTAGACTCAAGCTAACACTATCACAGAGAGAAGATTTCCAGAAAACTTAGCACTTCTCTATCTGTGATGGAGAATGGTGAATATACAGCTTAAAGAGATGACAGAGTGAACCTATTCAAGCTTCACTCCTTGTGAACAAGGTAAGACTTCTGCTAGCTCAGGGTGATACCAGAACTTTAGACAGTCAGTTGTTAAACCAGGTAATAACAACTGTAACGCTTCGGGCATGTACAACAGAAAACATTCAACACCAAGGAGTTAGAAGAAAAAAAAAAACACAAACCCCAAACCCAAAGCAAGTCATGAGTTTCATTCTACATAGCTATCAGAACAGGTCAAGACAATGATTTTATCTCTTCTCCCTGAAATGTTTCAAACATCTCCCCCATCCCACAAAAAAACCAAAAACATTACCAAAACAAAACAAATTTCAAAAGGTAAGTAAAGCCACATCAGAAAAGGATGGCTTTGATAACCAGTTCTCAATTTACACACAGACATGTAAATCTACAACCTTAGATGGTGATGGGATGAGGGGTGAAGGGGAGATGTCTTTCTTAAAAGATAAGGTATTGTTTGCCTTACCTTGCTTTTCAAGTAACCAAAAAGAATAAGCAGTTCTTTTTATACTGTTGAGAGAACTACAGTCTTAAAAGAATATTTGTTAGTGATAGTTTTAAATGAAAGAAAAATATTCTTTGGTCTCCCACCACACCTTATTTACATAATTAGCAAAATTAATCCCTATATTAGTTGCATCTCCATACAACAAAAGACACGGATGTTTCCAGAGTTAGTTGCATAGCCTCAAAGATTCTTTGTGTTTCTTAATAACACATCTCTATTGAAATGGTGCCATTAAATAATTTTAAATTGACAATCTACCGCATTCTTGTTTACGGCACATTCAAAAGCTATAAAAGCTTTTCCAAAAGCAAGAAAGTCAGTGACTTACTGCTATGCTTAATATCTTCAGTGATAATAAAGGCCATTTCAAGACTACAGCAGGCAAACATAATTCCTCTGAACTTAATGAAGTTATGCCTGTTTATAACAGCTTAGAATTTCATTCAGAATTGTGTTTTTGAGATATGACTTCACAGTATGCTTAGCAGCTGCCTTCCAGTCACACAAAGAATGTGGTCATTATTATATTTGATTTTTTTTTCCAACAGAGAGAATTATTAATCAGAAAAAAAAAAAATGCCCTCACTTTCAGGGGCACCAAAAAAATATTCTTGTTAAAAATGAAAAACAACTTCACTATTAATTATGTCCACTGAGACCAATGCAGTAACAAAAACTAACCATAACTTATTAGTTAAAAATAACCTGTAGAATTATTAAAGATCATTCTTATGATAATTTTCAGGTATTCTGAAATGCATACCTTTTATCTTATACAGTCATTACTAGTATTTTAGACAAACAATCTTATTAAAGCTGGATAACAATAAATTTGTAGTTTTCCTTATCTTTGCCTTGTGAACATTAGCTGAATTAACTGAAAATGAAGGTTTATTTTGAAAGACCTGAAAGAACAGGAAATATAAAATAACAAAGTGTACTCAGGTTTCTTTTGAAAACTCTTACAGATCCTGGGTAGCACAGAATTCGGATGCCCAACTCGACCGGAATGACTAATCTTCTGAATGTGATACTTTTTTAAGTTTTAGGTTCTCTACATTGGGTACCCAGATACCACCTTGAATCTGAAAAGAAGCAGCCTGCTTTTCTCAACTGATAATATCCAAGGCATTTATTTTTCTCTTGGCCAATTTATAGCATATTAAGACTTTATGGTTTTTCTTCTTCACAGTCCCTTAAAGGTAAAATTCAGCAGCCAATGTTTAAGGAAGACTTTAAGACCTGGGTCTATGTCAGCATTTCCTACCACATATGATCACTGAAATCAGCTATTCTCTTTATAGATTTTGTGCAAGACAGCTCTCCTGCTTAATCCACCAACAAAATGCCTGTTTATTTCATAGATACCTTTTGTCTTTTTTTTTTTCTTTTAACAAGTAATAAATTATGCATTATAGGAAAAGGAAAGAAAACCAGAGAAAGAGAGCTAAGAAAGCTGGTTCAACAGGTAATAAAGAAGACAGAGAAGAGAACAGACAATAAGGCAGACAATGGAGTACCTGACAAAGGTGAAATACTGAAGCAGATACTGGAGGATTGAGAAGTGGAAGATTTCCCCACAATATCATCTGAGCAGTATGAAAAGGTTTTTAAAACAGAGGATTAAAGAAAACCCACCAGAACAGTGAAAAGAAGCAGTGAAATTTGGTCATCTGTGCAGCAGACTCAAACCAGTCCAAAACACAAAAGCTAACAAACCCAAATGACTTGCAGTTGAAATTTTTTAACGAGCCTACATATTTTGATAATTCTATCTGGAATTCTTTGGTTATAAATGCAATAGCTAGCATATAGAGCAAAGATTCAACATGTACAGCTACAGTACTACTATTTTCAAAGACATTGGTGTTTAGGTACGAAGTCAGCGGGGCAGAGCCTTGTCCTGCTTCTAGCTGATCCAGAGAAGGCAGCTGGCTGATACAATACACCGGTGCCTCAATATGTCTGGCTTAATCTCCCAGGCTCATTTCCCAAGTTATTCTAGAACACACAAATCCCTTCAACTACATGCCTAACATCAACCTTTGAAAATAAGGGGATGTTCTAAACCAGACAGCTTACACATCAAAAAGGTGTGGCAGTGGTAAAAAATAGTAAGCAATAGCTTAGTACTGTGCAGGTAGAAAACATAGCTTTAAATTGAAGTTTCAGTCATTTGGGAGCAGTGTGAGTCAAAGAAATAAACACATTTTGCCCAAGCAGTGTGCTGGATACATGGCTTTATAACACACCAATTCATTACTTGAGGAGATAGTGTTCTTTCTCTCATCAAATATTAATGATCATTTCAGGAAGTTTAAAAAATTGTCTCAGTGCAACTTCTTGCAGCCATTAATTAAAATAATGAGCACTATAATATTAAAAGTGTAATTCTCTTACATGTCCTCAAGTGTTTGCCTAGAAGACTCTTTCTCTGGGAGACAAAAAAGAAAAAAAAAATCTGAAAACACAGTGAATTAAAAAGTTATACTTGTATTACTCCTGGCCAAACCTGTAATTCTCAGCTGGCAAATACAAAATTGGTTTGTTATCATCTCCTGTCAAGATGCCACAAAACTTTTGTTTTTCTCAGTGCTTCACAAATAGCCTAATTCCCTGCCTCCAAAACATACACAGTTTTCCATCACTGTGCTCATCAAGAAAGATGACAGACACAATCCACCTGTGGTGATTAACAAGTACTACACTTAAGGAGAGAATGCCAGCATTTAAAGATGGTTCTGACCAGTGTGCAAGGGAAATAGAGGAGGAGTCTGCACACACATTTGGATAGCACAAGTTTGTCTTACCTGCCATTTTATTCCTCTGGTTTTTTTGTTCCCATAAGCATTCAGATCAGAGAGGAAGACTGAGGACAGCTGAGACAAAGGCAAACAGAACTCTGCACTGCAATTCAGTTTTAAGTCAGTATGTGTAAGGACTTAGAGAATCATCTAACCTGGGACGAAAAGACAGCAACACATCTGCTTGTAACGTTCATGTGTTTCTTTTCATTTAATAAATAAACTGAAACATATTGTTTCAGTCATCTCTACTCTTAATAGGATTTTGAGTACAGTTTTGGTTCATTTGAAAAGACACCTGAGAATTAATATAGGAGCCCTGGATTCATTTCCTTCCTCTTAGAAAGAATGTCTTTAATCAAGACGTGTAGAGCTCCCAGAATTCTGTTTGAGAAAACTCTGTTTAGCACAATTAGTGCTTACTGCAAACCTCTTCCCCTATTCTGTTAACACCGTTAAAAATGAGCCTGTGACATAATCTAGGAGAGCTGTTACTTCCCCTCTCTCTACTTAGACACAGCTTTGGGGGAAATTAGATACACAGAGATACATCATAGTGTTGCCTTTTATGACAATGGTAACAAAGAGGACAAACAGCACCATGTATCACAAAAGAGATAATTTGCAGTGGTTTGAAGCAGGGCATAGGAAGAGCTTTCAAATTCATCTTTAAAAGAGGTCAACTTTCATCTCACATATTCACTGCAGCAACCACCCAAGTGAGTATTTAAACTAGACCACATTTGAAATGTTAATGCAAATAACAACATTCACAGCAGAACATCTCCAAAAGACCGACTGAGAGAAACTTCAGTTCTAATACTGTAAGCCCTGATGGTTGAAATATTCTTCTTGCAGATTGTCATGGGTAGTCAGGTCCCCTTAGCTAAAGAATGAAACTGAATTTCAATCTTTTTCTGAAGCAAGCTGTGAAAGCCCAGCCTTTTTTCCTTTGTCTTTCTTGAGACGCTTTAGTCTGAAGGCTTGTCATTTGACTTTCATGGAACAGAAACTAGAACGCAGCATAGGTGGAAATGCAAAACTCCATTCTTTACACAGGGAATCTGTCTGCTACTTGTTGTGTGTGTACTTCTCACCCTGTTCTCAACTCAGCCTGCTTTCCCACACCTTGTGAATGCTGCAGCATGGTGTGGACAGCAGTCCAGGAGTGCGCTGCCACAGCTCACAGCCTCTACACAGTGCAGTCTTGTCTGTGTGAATGCATTTCTTCTAAAGCAAGTTCACTATGCTGAAGAGCCAGCTCTAGGACAAAGAGAGGCACAAGTATTACATTTATATGTAACTTCACCTTAAACCTTCATTTTCCAAACTTTTTTCTCAAAGTGCTGTATTACAATAAGGGTACTTAAAACTGTGCATATATATATATGTGTGTGTATATATATATAAAGCTTTGTCATTGAATTCAGCTTGGCTAGTTATAGCATAATGAGCTGCTCAATACAATTACTAACTCTCCAAAGTATTGCTTCATTTAAATTACATTTTAATTGTTTTATTTCAAGGTTTTTCTTTTTCTGCCTTAGTAATAATAATGTGTAATATTTTTGAATAAAAGGAGAATATAAAGCCAAGTAACTGTCTGCATTAACATCACCTAGAGTGTCTGTAATTATCTGTATTATTCCCATGAGAAAATTAGAGACAAAATTCTTTGGTTTGTGCTACTTTTTTTTAACTGTTTTTTTGTTGTTTGGTCTTTAAAAACTTGATGTGAAAAAGACTGAATTATCATGATAAGGTATCTCCTGCTAGTGAACCAAAGAGGATCTTTTTTAGGAGACAGGCAGAGGTCCCAAGCCTCAGCTAAAAGCAAACTTTCAAGAGCAAATGAAAGGGAAAAGCCAAGTCACAACATAATGATACATATGAGGGCATTTTAGGTAGAATTGATAGCAGTTATTAAAAAAAAAAAAAAAAAGAAAAAAGGGGAAGGGAACTGGATAGTTCAGCTCACGGCTAAATGGAACATGCTAGCTGTGAATGAAGCTTGGACTCGGGAGACAAATTAAGGTATGATGGAAACGGTCTGTGCCATCAGATAACAAAACACTTTTGTTTTCAATTCTAGTCCTAATGGTGGAAAGCCATGAAATGGCTGGAAAAGAAATCATCCTTATTCAAACATACACAAAACAATTTGGCTAATGTTTGAATACATTTTGTATGACAAATGAAGTCAGCTGACAGCAAGTTCTCCATCAAACAGAGACACAAGTGATCTGCCAGTGATTTCTTTGCTAAAATGTCAACATACTCAGCTTCAAATTTTGAGTGCTTGAGAAGGTTTCTGAGATTTTGTAAAACAAATAAATAGATAGAATTTCCACAAACCCTGCCTCTACTGACAGGTCAAAACAGAACTTCAGCTGTAAAGTTGATACAGCCAGTTGAGAAGCACTGAATACTCCCTGAAAAATGAATGGCCTGCAATAGGTCATTAATAGAAAATTATTTGTTTGTCATAGGAAGCAAATGGATGGAATTACTCACAAGTCTGAAGCTAATATTTAGACTTCAAAATATGAGGCCTTATTACCCTGGCTGAGACCCTCTCCCCTTGGTATGCAAGTTAAAATTTCTGCTTGTTGACTTTATAAATCTTTATACCACTGGCACATTAATAGAAAAGCTGATTTTTAAGGTACATGCAGAATTCCTGGGACCATAAATGCAGTTGACAACAATGATCTTGAGATAAACAACTTGGGATACATGTTTATGCAACTGACATAGTTTACATCTAAACCATTATACCCCTTGTTACTGTATAATAGAGGATCAGGTGTTAGAAAGGAAGTCTGTGACAGAGAGTTTTTGAAGTACTGCATCCTCAATGTTCTTACTCTTCTTCTGTATCAAACTACTTTGTTTTTTTCCAACTATTTTTCATTACGTTTTTTTTCTTCACAATCATGCAGCTTTTGTAGAGGGCTGAGAGCCCCTACCTAGTAATGTGGTGACTGGCTACAGTCTTGATGTCTACAAACTTGATTTTCCTTAAGTGGAAAGCACTAAGTTCAGGGTCCCACTGACTGGATGCATCTGTTCATCAATGCAACCGCTTCTATTGGAGCAGTTTATAAGAGGATATTTTTAGAAATCTATCTTAAAAAACTGTGTAATAGGCTGCAAATCTGTCTTAAAAGCTGTGTAATCTGTCTGCAAGTCTTGATCATAGCATGAAAATGCTAGAAATGGGCAAGTAGAAACACTGGAATTCACTGGATTTGTGACTCACGTACTCCAATTATTCCCTTTTCCTGTGAACTAGAATTTAGTTCTGATGCAGCTGACTCCCAAAAAAGGAAACAGACATGCAGAAGGGGTTCTGGATTCCTATTTATAGTCAGGTACGTGTTCTTCAATAAATCCAAATATTAAAGAGTTGCAGCATGCAGACTCTCATTCAGAGTATAAAGACGATCCCTGATCACAAAAGTACTGTGATTTCAAGGGACTGGAAGAGTGTTCCCAAAATCAAACCTCTCTCACAACCTTAGCAAGTTAGATCTTTGTATGGCATCCACAAATCAAGTATGTATCTCTGGAGTTAGCAAGAGGAAGGCAAATATGCTGTACATTTATATACACAACTGACAACAAAGGGAACAAGGAAGGATGGGGAAAATGTTTGCTGAAGAATTTGTAATGAAAATACTTCTATCCTGCCCAAATCAGACATAAAAGCATTACTATACCATTTTAGCTGCATGTGGGTGCACCACACACTTGACAGAGTCACATACAACACAGTACCACAAATTATTTCTATATTTTTCATAGACAGTTTGCAGGGTTAAATTTCCAGCAAGGGAGAAGAAATAAAACCAAACCATTAAATAAATACTAATCTGCCTTGACTGTCCTTACTGTTGCTTAAGTCAGTGATATATGGTTCCCTGGATATCACTGTCTGAGAACATAAAACACAGAACATATAAAACGCTGACACAGATCACAGCCACTTATTGTGTGCCAAGGTCTTCCTGGCTTTCACTGAATATACCATCTCAGGCAACACTGACAGATGGGGATACACGTATAGAAATACATTGTGTTCAGTTCTGGGCCCATTCTTACAACAGAGACATTGAGTTGCTGGAGCGGGCTCAGGGGAGGGCAAAGAAGCTGGTGAAGAGCCTGACGCACAGGTCTGATGAGGAATAGCTGAGGGAACTGTGGGTGTTTAGTCTGAAGAAGAGAAGGCTCAGGGGGGACCTTTATTGCTCTCTACAGCTACCTGAAAGTGGGATGGAGCAAGGGGGTGACTGGTCTCTTCTCCCAAGTAACAAGTGATATGACAAGAAGTAATGACCAGGAGAGGTTTAGATTAGATATTAGTAAAAAATCCTTCACTAAGAGGGTAATTAGGCATTGGAACAAGCTCCCAGGGCAGAGGTGCCAAGAAGTGTTCACAGACTATGCATATGAGGCCCTTGGTGACATGGTTTAGTGGAGGCTTTCGCAGTCCTGAGATAATTATTTGACTTGATGATCTTAATGGTCTTTTCCAATCTAGTTGATTCTACAATATGTGTATAGAAATATACATACATATGTATTTAATAATCGGTTTCACAATGTAGTATTTCACAGTGAAAGTAGAGGCCATTTAAACATTCCCCAATCAACATGTACTTGGTGCCGAAAGGCTAGTAACATTCTCAACCACCCAACCAACGTAACAAGAGTGGATATGCATGGCAGCACACATCTTTTGAGTTTAAAGGCATAATCTCATTTATTAAATATATATATATATCAAAGAGCACAATGAATTTTGACGCATATCATTATCTGCAGAAGTTGGATTTAGGTGGTTCTGTATACTTCCCATAATGTATCTTTTCCCTGATTTAGTTGCTAAATCCTAGAATTCTTTGCCTCCAGTACATTGCCTGTAATGAAATTATTAAGGCTGCAAATAATTCTGGAACAGTGTTCATACTGCATACTATGTGATCAATAGCTTGTCTGGATTTTTTTTTTAATGACAAATGTAAAGTCTCATACTAAGGGAGAAATGAGACATACGGTTAGCTTTCTATGTTTTGAGGGGGTTATTTGGGTTTTATAAAAATATGGTTTTGTATTTTTATAGTTTTTGTATTTCAGGTCTTTTTGGTTAAGTCCTTGAAGGTTTGAATTTGCTACAATTTAATGTATACTTTCAAACCCATTATTTCCCACAATCTGTTATCTGATTTGATGACTAATATAAACCAGCTTTGATCACTAATTCAAATAGTCATACATTTAAAAACAATTGAAATGCAGTGTCGCAAACAGCAAAGAGTATTTCCATTATTCTAACAGCCCACCCAGAAAATCTATTCTTCATTTACTTTGTTTCTCCAAATTCTTACATTTCTCTTCTGCCACTTAGACTACTGAAAAAACCAAAACCATAAATACTGTGTTAATCTGAAGTATTCCAAGCATGACTGGAAACATTCAGCTACAGCCATGAATCTTCATTACTATTAGTCTCCCTAAACAACCTCAAAAAATAAGTAGTTTGTGAAAATAAGAACGACTGTATTGATTCAGACCAGGCATCCATCTGGCTCAGTATTCTTTCTCCAACAGGGACCACAAGCGGATATTTAGGGAAAAGTAAGAACAATCACATGATACCTTCCTTAATATTCTTTTTCCTTCCAGCCTCTGACCCTTCTGTGACTCAGGAAATCTGGGCCTGTTGTGGTTTGCTTGTTTAGTAACCCACAACAAATCTCTTTCAATTTCTGACTAGTCTCTTGAGCCTATATAAACATTTTGCATCCACAACATTCAATAAGTACTTCCACACATCTACTAGCTGTCTTGTGAAGAAGTATTTTATTTTCCCTGGTTTGAATCTGGCTTGTGCTAGCTTTCTTTGAAGACCCCTAGTTCTCATATTTGGAAAGAAAGCAAATGTGGGCCTTTAGTCATGTTGCCCATTTTAGACATGACTTTGTAGTGTAGTCCTTCATGCCCCTCGAGTCATGGATTTTTTTCCCTGGCTAGTCTGAGCTTGCCCAGCAGTACCAGATATGGAAGCCATTCCATACCTTTGATCACCCTGCCTTCTCTGAAACCTTGTCAGTTTTAATAAATCATTTCAGGGGTAACTGTAGCTACACAGTCACTCAAGACATGAATGACCCATACATTTATCCAATCATGATCTGTCCTGTTTCTTTTTCAGATTCAGAGCAATCTTTACAAAGTCCCTAACATTTGCTTCACTTTTTTGACTGCTGTCAAACACTAGGCTGAAGTTTTCATTGTATTATTTAACATAACCTCAATTTGTCATGAGAATTTTGTTTATTTCATCTGATTTGTTTTAACACTCAAGTATGTGGAAAACTTCTTTATTTTTCACTCTTTTGTTCCCTTTTAGCTTTCCTTTCACAGGTTCTACTGATTCATCTTGTCCTTGAAACTAAAACCAGCTGTATTTTCCTCTTGCATATACAATAAAAGGGTCAAAAATAAAATTAAGAAATTCTAGACTTTTGGCACCTCTCATTTCTGAAGCTGTTTCACCACAGCTCACCACCCTGATATCAGTACCATTGTCACAGATGGAAATACACCTTTGAGGACCATTAAACAGAACATTTATTTCAAATGTATTGTAATTACAGAAACACCTATGCTAAGCAACTCTGCAAAGATATTCTGTGGAGCTAAGCAGTTCTGACTTTTCCATGGTGGCACAGTATAGAAGTGACTAGAGGATGATGGGAATCCAACTCAAGATTTTCCAAAGACAGAGCTTTCTTTGGCTGCTTTTTTACATTATGGTTATGTTCAGTTTTAAATGTTAACCTTGTTCCACTTTACAAATCCTGAAGCTGATCGGCAGAATTGAGGTCAAATTTTCAACGACACAACTGCACCCTGAAGAACTCAACCAATGAAGCATTACACTTAAAAACTCTCTATAAAGGAATTTTCTAAGATGATTACTCAGAGATTACAAAGTCATGAACCAGGAAACCTCAACTAAACCAGAAAAACTAGTTAGGGTGGATTTACTATGGATGTGCGATTTCACAGCACTAACAGCCAATACAACTTGGTGCTTTGGTGTTCCCTTCTCTAACTTGTGTCTGGTGATTCCAGGTTTGTACACTGAAATGGCAGACACAGACACTTCTCTATACAGGAAAAAACCTCACATAGTGCTTAGAACTGCTTCAGCCCCCAGCCAGTGTCCTCTAAATAATATCTCTAATATAACTCTAATACAGAGTGCCTTCAATTCATATTGCTTTCTGGAAGCATGCTGGCCAGGCTTGACTCCTTTCCGAATTTGAGCTCAGTCACAACAATGATGTAACTTTATTTGGCCATAAGATTAGGAAATGTCTCTCTCTGAATTACACTGCTTACACTAAATCCTCTCCAACACAAGAGATTTTTGGTGTTAATTGCCTTTGTTTTAGGTTGTACGATACCACATACTTTAATAGGAACTTGAGAAAGGGTAGATTTCAGTAAGAAAAAGATAGCAGCTAATTTTATTTTTTTTAAGTAAAGATCAATTAAAAAACAAACAATGATTAATTCAGAAAATATGCAAACACACTAACAAAAACAAACAAACAAAACCCCTTCTGCAATGACAGAAAGAGCATGTAGATTCATTTGAGAAGCTTGTGAGCTTCCAGTGATGCGAAAAGCAACTATAAGCAGTTTCAATTAATAACATTTAAAGATTCCTTTTAGTGGTTCAAGGAGAATGGTCCCACTTTCCATGAGTAACAGAGCTGACATTTATAAACCATTATGGGTCCCAAATAGTAATCACCATTTCTTCCACACAAAGCTTTTTCATCCAGCTAAACTAGTCTGACTCTAAAAGTACATTTTGGAATGATAATTAATTCAATGCCAAATGTGCCTGAAGTAAAAATACCTTTAGGGAATAAACACATAATAGTGTGTGTAGCTTTTAAATAAGCTGTCCACAGGGGCATGCCAGTTTAAACAAATTAAAATAATTGTCAGTATGCTAGGTATGGAAATACTCTTTTTTGTAAAATTGCTGCAAAATTCCCTGGAGACTTGGGTGGCACAGCAAGACTGGCCAATAAAACCAGGCACTTACATTGTCTTTGTCCAACTTGACAGAAATATCCTCAGGTGTTGCGGTGTATTCAGTAGTGTTCATATAATAGCATAATCCTGTTGGGTTTTTTCTCCAAGCAGATATATGTTGATTCAAACAAACCTCTTGTAAGGAAGGGAGTCCGTACCAGAGTATTAAAATACAGAAGATTTCTTCCACTGCTGTCTAGTTAACTGGCTCATATGTTTATGTTCAATATTTTTCCTCCAGAAAAGTAGACTCAAAAAGGAGAAGGACAAAAATAACCCTTTAAGTGTTTTTAAGTGCCAACAGATACACAACCTATGCTGCATCTGAACTTCTCTTGCTTCTGTTTAATTAGATCAATGTTTTTGAGGTGTCATCGATATACTTTGTTCACCCACTGCTGCTATCAGGGTCATCTGGGACAGTTTCAATTTCAGCAGTCTCACAAATGCTCACTGCTCCTCGATGCTCTAAGAGTTCTTCTAATAAGCAGCAATTTTTAGGCCACTGAAATACCACGATCTTATGCTGCTTTTTGAGTACCAGCATTTAGACTGTGTTTACCACCTTAGATCAATAGTTCATAACAGTATCCACATATTCTTGGGAGGCAGAAAACTGACTTCCTTTTACATAGGAGACAGAAAATCAGGGTCTGGCCCAGTACATACTAGATAGCTTTTCAAATACTAAAAAACCACACAGAATAAGACTGCCCTTCCACAAGCACTGTTAGTTTAATTACTAAACATACTTAGGCTGATGTGTAATTTCATTCAGACCTAATACAGATTCATGTAAAACAGACACCTGGACAAATAAGGAAAAAAAACCCAAAGATTTCTGCAGGTTTTCAACATCACGACTGATTATCAGTACCATCTTTAATTTGCTTCAAGGGGTTCAGAGGGTACTAGCTGAATAATATGAGCTTTTTTCCACCTGCTGCTGGTGGAAGCAATAACATTTAAATGACCTAGACTTAACAGGTAAAGCGATAACTTTAAGAAATTAAATCCATTTGCGGAAGGGAGGAAAAAACTATTCTCATCTAGCATGTTTTGCTACATCATGTAATGGCCTCTAACCCACCACAGATCCAATTCCCTGACTGGAATATCCTTAGTCTTATTTCTCATTTCCAAGCTTACAGCAAGAAAAGGAAAGGAGTTTATTCTATTGTACATTAAGACTTAGTATAGCTTATTAGAAAAAGATAAACTAAAAGTTAATGACAACACTATCAAACCAGGACATTGAATTGCTTCCCAAAGCCTGAGAAAAACGAAGAAAATGAAAAATCTTAATTGAATGTCATTCAGAAAGAGTATCTACAAAGCTAGTATTTCTATCTCAGATATACTAAAGAACTTACTACACTTAACAGGTCAATGTATTCTGAAGGAAAAAAAAATTGAGGCAATAGAAAAAGTAAAAACAGGTCTGGCCATCAGCTCCCAAGTTCTCTAATGCTCGTGTTTAATTGTCTGCCCAGGCTCACATCTCCAGATATAAACCCAGCCATCACTACAGTGATCCAAATTCTAGTCTTCTATATTTCAGAATGTTTTGACTCACATATTCCCATTTAAATTTCTATTTATGTTAGAATCTTTCTAGACATTAACTGTGACTAAGTTCTACACTATTAAGTATTTCAATAAAGGGCAGTGCTCACGATGCATAACACATCCATGTTTTTTTCTTTTCTGCTCATGCAGATCTGCTGCCCAGTTTTACAAAGCTATTTTCATCCCATATCAGACACACGTTTCTTTTATGCTCCAATGTTTCAAATCCTGTAAAAAGTCTATATGAAAGATGTGGCAAACATTTGCTTAACACTTGGTTACTGGAAAACATCCATACACTAGGCTCGAAACATGCAAAACACCTAGATACAGATATGTGAAAGCCTCGAGCTATATTCTTAAAGAGCTCCTGACAAAAGTATTTTGGAGAATCAAAATTTTTCTGGCCAACAGATAATGAGGTCTTAGGTACTAGAATCTTCTGTCCTTTCTTACAGAAAGAAGGTGTAGGGAAAATTTCAATAAAAATTCTAAGAGGCTTCTTCTCCCCCAGAAGATATCCCTCTTCTCATGATAAATTTCCAGTCACGAGACCACCTTCACCAGATGCTAGAAAGAAAATGTTGAGAAAGAGCCTGAACAAATTTCACCAGCCTTTGCATTTATCCAGCCTAGAGCAGGGAGTATAACCATCTTTACCTAATGAAACAAAGATAAAGAACAAATGCTTTGTCATCTGGGGTTATTTTTGTTATTTCTGCTAGTATTATTTTTATTCTGGAAGTATAAAGAGTAATATGCATTTATCAAATGTGGGCTTATTCGTAGGAAAATTTTTTAATATTAGGACCACTACTTTTGAGAAGCATGGGGGATTAGACATTTAGTATTTCCTCTGAAGTAAAGCTTTTGAAAAAGGTATTAAATATGAGTCTTGGCAAAAAACAATAGACAGCAAATAATGCAAAGTGGAATTACTTCCTAAGTTAACATTAAAATTTGCCATGTGGTATCTTTTTGTTTTACAAGCATATACTTAAACGCAAAATTAAAGTGAAAATATCAGAAGGTACAAAAGTTGATAGCTTTAATTCAAATTCCTTCTGTTTGAAAGATGGCAAGCAATTTGACTTCTGTGACAAAGTACTCTGCAGGTGTTTTGCATCAGACTTCACAGAGCAACGCCCTGTCTGTCACGCTTAGAATCAGATGGGACTGATGCAGTGTCCTTCATAAAATCACAAAATCTCCCTTTTCCCCACCTTCTCTTTTTTAATCTTGCCCTTAAGAAAGCGCACCATGCATACGCTGACCATCTTAGCATCCTGTCAGAGAATGAATGAATTTCATTAGCTAAGAACCCAATCCCTCACCAGCTGGTAAATTGTTCCTAATAAAGGAAGAGACAGTCATTTTTTTGTCTTCTATTGTCAAAATATTTAGTGAGAAAGCCCCCTTGTAGGAGATGCTCAAATCCATGTTTTGAATGGGATGAAATTATAATCTTGTTGATGGGAATTCTGCTTTTGCTCTTCAGCAGGTTGGAGACTCCACACAACTCATTTCTTCAGAACATGTTATAACACTTAAAAAAAAAAATCTATATTGTCTTTATTGCATTAAATTTATGGTGTCAGAGAATCGACACAGCCATATCCTAACGGAATTATTTTAATGCAAGTAAGCATATGAATTTTACACAGATCATTAACATCTGTCATTTTCAAAATGGTTAACAAATTTAACTGAAAAAACCCTCAGAAAAAAACCCTAACTAAAAAGGTGGTGTTAATGCCCAAAAATGTTCTTTAAATTCTAGGAGACTGAGTTTTTCATAAACTAGAAAACATTTTATTTTCTGCAATATTATATTCATTAACAGTGTATTAAAAAATACAAACGTTCAGATTACTTGGTACTGTGGAAACATCCTTCCTAACCTTCTCCAAGTATTACCCTTCATGCTGAAAAAGGTCAAAACTAATCCTCTCCCACTGATTGTTCTCTTTACTAGGGAGGTGGCCATCTGTGCAAAAAGCTCTAACTTCTGCTCTAGCTTTGCTTTTTCCTAGAGTTCTTCCTCAAGGGCTATTCTGCCTAGCCCATCTGTAACTGCAAATGAAAGTACAGTGCATGCAGGTTCAAAGGAGAAGTCTGCAAGGCTTTTACCTTAAAGTTGTCATGAAGGGGTAGTGTTCCTTGGCCCTAGAACTGTGCCACATTAGAACAGGTTTCCGCACCTTTGCCCTCTAACCAACCACCAGATTCAGGCAAGCTGATCTGCAGAATTAGCCTAATAGAGTTTAGCATACTGAAAACCTGACACTTTCATCCATAATGCTGTCCACCAACTTTGTGACTGATTTGGAAGGATAGTAGGATCTCTTATTTTCCCATCTGTGGTAAACAGAAGTGCTTTCCTCTGCCTGATTGCTGGGATGCATTTTTTTTCTCAATATCGTACAATGTTAATGATGTACTAAGAGTAAGAATTTCCCTTTTGTAGGTATAGTCCTACATTTGTCACCCCGGTGATCCTCAAAATGCATTAAAAATGGCTTATAAAAATGGTTTCTTCTGGAGAATACACAAGTCTGAGTAAATGTCTATGTATACAAAGTATTTCTGGAAATGAAAGTGGATGAATAAAATACACTATAAAGAAAGAGAAATAGAAAGAGGATTAGCAGCAACCTTTTAGCTGTGAAGCTTTGGGATGTGGGAAAATTAAGGTTAGAGCAAAAATCCTGCTGAGTTAATATGTATGGAAAGATGAAAGAGAGAGGAGAAAGGAAGTGTGGCAAATGGGAGGGGGGAGAAAAGCTGCAAAAGGTCAAGTTGCATGCAGAAAAGGTGAGCACAGAATCAAAGGGTAGGAACCATATGAGCCGAATCAAAGCAGAAAGGAACCAAGGCTTGAAATAAGAACACTGATCATTTTGGAGATAGGTTATTGGATTAAACTGGAACAGTGTTATCACCTTGTCCAAGGAACAAGAAATGAATTAAAAACATATCGTACAGGAGACTGTCGAGCTGTATATTTCTTTTTACATTTTTTCATTAGTGAGGTGCCTGCTTCTTTTGACTCTAATTTCTTTAGCTTTATTTGATAGAACAATAGGGCTTTTCTTTTCCATTTACGATGATTTCCAGGACTCTTCAATTTACTCAGTGAATCATCATCTATATTATTACTCTCAAAAGAAAGTCCTGTTACTTTGACTATCTGAATCTGAGTGATGCTGTGGCTAAATTTTTCAGAGGCACATGTGTGCTAAGGGAAAAAATTGATTAGTGCCTGAACTAGTTCTCCAAGGGGAATTTGTGGCAGATTTCCTGATTTAGAAGTCTCCTTAGCATAGAGGGAGCAATGCTAAATTGACATGGGAATGATTAAAGATTAACTAATCTCTTAGCTTTTTTGCAGTGCAACCACACTTGAGAATTATGTTGCTTATTTCTTCAAAATACTTATTACACTTTGAAAACCCTTCTGTATGCCATACAAAACATTTCTAATTGCCTCCTTTTAAAGCCTACTTCCTCATCCCCATTTTCACTTTCATTATATACTCACTTTGGTGATGGAAAGGGCAAAGAAAAAAGTTTAGACAGCTCTGGTACTTAAAAAAAAAAAACCACCCTAATCTTGGGGAAATCAGTGCTCCAAAGATGGCTTACCTAAGTGGTAAGTGATTTTGAAGCCCTATCGCCACTCAGACAAGAAAGTAAAGGTCTTAAAAATGATTTGTATCAGGCTATGGATACCTGATCTCCATTTTCTGAACAGTATACCAGCTGTACTTGTAAGGCGGTTTATAAAACCTAGACTTCATCACCTGAAAACCACTAACTATTGGAACTTTTATCTCTGTTGATTTATATTCAGCAATACCTTTCTTTAAACTATGCAAAACAGCAATTGCATTATTAAATATTCAGTTTTGACATTAGCTTCACTGAAAGGGCCTAACATTTTATGTACTGTAAGAGTTGCAATTGTTCATTAGGGCTTTGGAAACAAGAGCAGATCTGCTTTTGCCTATGCTTCTTATAAATTGTGATCATACAATGTCTGCCATGTTATACAGCTATGGATAATGGCTGTGAATGTGCTCCTCTAGCCACAGTTCAGGCACATTGGTCTGCTTGAGAAAGCACGGCAGTCTGGTTCTCAGAAACACTGAGCTTTAATCGCCACTTGCAATCTCACTGATTAGAGCAGTGTGTATGGAGCTTGTTAGTCAACAGCCCTTCAAGCAATTTCTTTTGATTCCAGACGTAGAATATTTTGTAAAAGCTCCCTTTAAAAGCAGGCGCATCTGAATCAGAATGCTTTCCTCATTCTTAAAAATGTGTCCCACTTTTTCCTTCCTTCTATGTGACTCTTGAGAGCTTTAAAGTCAGAGGAACACTTAAAAAAGGTAGGTGTGCAAGCTGCATTTTTAGTGCTTGCCAACAATGCATACTGAATCAGATTGTTATCCTGATTCCACATAACTACGTAGTAATTGAATGAAAACAAGAAAAAAAAAGTCTTTAGCAGGCTGTCACATTAACAGAAGATTTATACAGCACACCTAAGCCCTTAGGAATTGCTACTATCCATAAGGCTAGAAATATTTTAAACTTCTAACGGCTTAAATCTCCACCTTCACTGCCAGTTCACACCAGTAAAGAGTCAAGTTTTTGATTTTACATTCACCATGGTGACCATTCCAGATGAAGACTATTAACTCAGCTTCTGGTAACCCTCCATCAACGAGGCTATATAAAAATGCTTCTCTTTCCCCAAACGCCAGCCTTCAGCTCAGTAGCACAACACAGCTGAAAGAAGGAGAAGTGAGGCCTCTAGGAAAGGCTCTGGTGCTGACATGAATGTCACCATGACATAACACTAGTCAGTGGGCTCAATGTGATGCCAGGACACGTACCCACTTTCCAACACCAGTACCAGCAAAGAACATGCACTGCCACTGGAGCAACATGGAGTAAATAATGGAATACATTCACCTAATGACAAAATCAGTGTTTTGGTCATAGCGTTGTCTCAGTCTTTTTTAAAAGATGAAATCACTTAACAAATAAAACCTGCACAGACATCTACCCCCTTGTACTGCCCTGTCCACAACAGAACCTCCACTGGGCGGCTGTGGACAGGTAGGCCTGAGCTCACAGGAAGGGGAATGGCATTCCTGTGTGATTATTTGTATTTTCCCTACAATAAGCTGTGCTTTTGTTATATTTTGAAATATCATGCAGTCCCATGTAAGGCTTTTTGGTTTTGTTTTTTTTCTCCTATTCTCACCAGTTAAATTGGGTAGCAACTCACACTAAGGTACACTACATACTCCAAGTGAGACTGCAACAGCTGCATCTATTTTTACATTCGACATGTCAAAATAAACTATTCCTATTGGTTATTGGGTGGAGCAGTAAGACGCAGCTGCTGATTTATCTTGGATAAGGTGAATTGAATTGGTTGCTTCAGAAAATGCTCCTGTAAAGCTGATACAAGCTGGAGTTTAGAGACCACGAAGTTCAGCCCATCAGCAGTTTTGCTATTGGAAGACACTGGCTTACTTTGGTTACAAAATTGTGCACCAACAATATATTCAAGCCATTAAGTAGTAAAAAACCTTAATAGTGAAGTTGCATTGCATCTTATGATAAATTACAGTGATTTAGAATCCTGTGGTGGCTTTAGAATCATAGAGTCATAGAATAGTTAGGGTTGGAAAGGACAAGAAGATCATCTAGTTCCAACCCCCCAGCCATGGGCAGGGACACCTCACACTAAACAATGTCACCCAAGGCTTGCCCAACATGGCACTGAACACTGCCAGGATAGAGCACTCACAACTGCCTTGGGCAACCCATTCTAGTGCCTCACCACCCTCACAGTAAAGAACTTCCTCCTTATATCCAATCTAAACTTCCCCTGTTTAAGTTTTAACTCGTTACCCCTTGTCCTATCACTACAGTCCCTGATGAATAGTCCCTCCCCAGCATCCCTATAATCCCCCTTCAGATACTGGAAGGCTGCTATGAGGTCTCCACTCAGCCTTCTCTTCTCCAGGCTGAGCAGCCCCATCTTTCTCAGCCTATCTTCATATAAGAGGTGCTCCAGCCCCCCTGATAATCCTCATGGCCCTCCTCTGGACTTGTTCCAACAGATGCATTTCCTTTTTATGTTGAGGACACCAGAACTGCACACAATGCTCCAAGTGATTTCCCACAAGAGCAGAGTAGAGGGGCAGGATCACCTCCTTCGACCTGCTGGTCACACTCCTTTTGATGCAGCCCAGGATACGGTTGGCTTTCTGGGCTGCAAGCGCACACTGAAGCCGGCTCATGTTCATTTTCTGATCGATCAACACCCCAAAGTCCTTCTCTGCAGGGCTACTCTGAATCTCTTCTCTGCCCAGCCTGTAGCTGTGCCTGGGATTGCTCCGACTCAGGTGTAGGACCTTGCACTTGGCATGGTTAAACTTCATGAGGTTGGCATCAGCCCACCTCACAAGCGTGTCAAGGTCCCTCTGGATAGCATTCCTTCCCTCCAGCGTATCAACCGAACCACAAAGCTTGGTGTCATCAGCAAATTTGCTGAGGGTGCACTCAATCCCACTGTCCATGTCACCAACAAAGATGTTGAACAAGACCGGTCCCAACACTGATCCCTGAGGGACACCAGTCATTGCAGGTCTCCAGCTGGACATTGAGCCAATGACCACAAATCTTTGAGTGCTGCCATCCACCCAGTTCTCTATCCACCGAGTGGTCCATCTATCAAATTGATGTCTCTCCAATTTAGAGACAAGGATGTCATGTGGGACAGTGTTGAACGCTTTGCAGAAGTCCAGGTAGATGACATCAACTGCTCTACCCCTGTCCATCAGTTCTGTAGCCCCATCATAGAAGGCCACCAAATTGCTCAGGCAAAATTTGCCCTTAGTGAAGCCATGCTGGCTGTCACCAAGCACGTTGTTGTTTTTCATGTGCCTTAGCATGCTTTCCAGGAAAATCTGCTCCAAGATTTTGCCAGGCACTGAGTTGAGATTTTTCCTAGGTTCAGCCTAGTTCTACTGGATAATTTGCTTACCAATAAAAATCCTACTCAAATAATGAGGCATCATCGAATTTTACATCTTGATTTTGATTTTTAGATCAAGAAGATCTCAACTACTTGTAGACAGTGCAGGACTGCGTCTGAATTGGAAAAAACTGATTTGTAATTAAACCTATAACAAGTCCAGATTCCTTTGCACATTGTCATTCTGGTTTCCTTTTTTTTTTTTTTTTTTTTTTTGTTGTTGTTGTTTGTTTTTTTTCAAGTTATTTTTAGCTATTGTTTCTGTTTAGGAAGAAATTACAGAAATTAAAAAGTCTGTCAGAACTTCACATGGTTTTGACCCTGTGTGACAAAAACTTACGAATTCAATTATCTTTTCATGTTTCTGTGCCTTATATTGCTAAAGAAAATTATAACCTTGTCCTTGTTGTTAAAGACTCAGTGCTTATATAGACAAATTCTCTGAACTTACTACGTGGCATCATGGTTTGTAGTCCATAGAGAGAAATGGACAGCAAATAACGTTCTTAAATTCTTTAGTACTTTGTGATGCAAGGTAACATTTTTCCTTCTATAGTCAAACACTGGCATTGATAGAATGTATTCTGTTTTTTTTACTATAAAAGTGAAAACTTATATTTAGAAAAGGTTTTGAAATGCCATATTTCTGAGTGTAAGCACATATGGAAAATCAATAAAATTCAACACCCTTTTTTTTTGCAATTCAATAATAATAATATTAAAACTGTCTTTAAATGTCAAGGATGTTGGAAAAATTAAAGACGGAATTACAACAGCACTTCCCCTGTGAAACAGTAATTCGTTCAGTAATTCTGTAAACAAAAGCACTTATATAATTGTGCTCATCTGTTCTAGAAGTACTTTATGACAAAGATGTCTCTGTGATAAGAATTAATTAAAATAAACCATCTGGTTGCAAAAAAGAAATTTTCAAAATAATATATATATATATATATAGCAAATCCACAGGGTAAAAGGCTTTTCTCAGTAAAGCCATTAGATTTTAATTTGAACAAGATCTCGGTTTACTGATTCCTATAGCATATGAAAGTATAATAATATGTACTGAAAGGGTCACTGGAGGTACTGAAGGTGGTGGTAGTAATATACCGTTTGTTTATTTTAGATTCTAGGCTAAAAATCACCTTTGAGGAAAATAAAAAGGCAAAACCACGAATGAACTCTAGGTATGTAGGTCAGGAGAGGTTCTGTAAACAGACAGTGGGGGAGGAAAATGGGTTCTGAAGGACACCTCAAGTCAACTCACAGTTAGAACTGTTAGTGACTGAAGGGGTCTGGCCCTATTACCTCTGGCACTGAGATCAGTAGAGCTTGAAGTAGGTGGTGTGAGCCCCAACTATGTTTACGACTGAAAGGAAATAACCAGTCTGGATAAAATAAGTGAAAAGTCTGAAAAATCAGAGTGGTCAGAATTATCAGCCCAACCTACAATTAACTTTAGAATGCATGTTATAAGCAGAAGACCTGCTCACCTTAATCTTTGCTACATATCTATATTGCATTTATATTTTATATATTTCCATTGTGACAAAGGAAGTGCAGATCCTGTTCGAATGAGATTGATTGATTAATATCATGTTTAGTACTGAAAAAAATGTTGCTGGGACCTGTGTAAAGGCTTTAAAATTTTTTGAATTTTTATTTTAATTTGTATCTTTGTTGCAAAATAGTGACCGCTATTTCACACTGCTTCCATATGTATTTGGGGAAGTCTGTTTCCCTTCCTCATTTCTCTGTTAGTGGGCTTCCTTTTGCTGTTGCCACTTGCTAGCTTGCTCTTTGTCCCTCCTGCTTAAAGGCAGATGAGCAGCCCTTGTTGAGCTAAGCTTATAATCTATTCGAGTTTCTGATTACTTTTTGTTTTGACAGACTTTTTAGTCTGCTACTATCACAAATAAAAGATATAAAATAACAAGATACTTATCACTCCCAAGATATATTACAGTACATGCATATAGGGTAGACATGAAATGCTTTTAATATTAAAATTAAATGATGCAGCATTTCTGGCAGTAAAACTGCATTTTTGCAGCATTTTTAGCATCATAATCTGAATGAACTTTGAAACACAGAAACATGTTTTCTTTTAGTTATGAGCCACAGATCACTACCAGCCCAACTATGCATAAACACAGAAACGGAACTAACAGCTGTATGATTTCTCTTGTTTTAAAAAGGAGATCTAAAAAGATGGAGTTTATGGACTCTCTGTTTGAGACAATGCACCCTTTTCACTGTTGTTCGCACTCCGGGGTTTACTTTCCTTCATGTCATTGCTGACAGAGTCGATGTTTTTGTTTTCCAGGCAAAATTTCGGCAGAAAACAATATGAGTTCTATATATGGAGTAGCTGATTTAGGTCATAAGTGTATTGCTCACAAGGTGAAATTAATCATTACAAGAGAACAGTCCACCATAATGTTCTCTCGGGTATAAAGCTGCTCTACTGGAGATGGGTTGGCATTTTCCAAGTCCTCATTAATACTAGTCAGAATCCAAATGCTTTTCAGATTCTTCTATTTCATATATATTTATTCTGAAATTATGAAAAGTACCTTTGAAACGGCAATTGTATGAAGTGAGTGACCAGAACAACTTAAATGAAAAAGTATCATCATTTTGATATATTACATTTCAAAACACCATACCTTGGGCAATACCTTACATGAGGATGATACTGCCCATTAATTTTGAGAATGTTAGGATCTGCCCACCACTATTTCAGCAGTAAATGCCATGGCAATAAAGAATAATCGCTGCAGTAGTCACACTGTTACAGTTAGAGCTCTGTTGGAGTTTCCATTATAAGTTGTAAATGCGCTTTTGGAAGGATTTGCAACTTGGTGCTTTTGAATTCACATAGGGCTGCAACTTCTCATGGGGAAGGATTAGCGTATATAATTGCTTAGGTTTTGTTTGATGTTTGGGTATACTGGCTGACATAAAAAATAGCCCAACTCACTGAAATAACAGCCTTGCCGGCACACTGCTTTTTGCCCTGACATTTTTTATTAGAGTGCAATTTTATACCAGGATAATTACCCTGGAAGCACCTCCCTTATAGCTCCAAGGTAAAGGTGTTAAAAAATATAGTGCATTCCGTTAAATTTAGTAGAATACACTTTTTATGTTTTCATACCATTACAGTCTTAAATCCTAATTAAAGGTCTTTTCTTACTGTATTTTAACTATGTTGGTTTCTAAATGATCAGGACTAGAGAAAATAAAAAACCTATGAAGAAAAGTCCTAAGATGCTGTATTTAATTCCTTAAAGTAAGTGAGACGACTGATACTTCTTCTCAATTTGTTTCATTGCTAAATAATCATTGCTTTTATATCTTCATGTTTTGATTGGCTTGTTTTCAAGAGAGATTTGGGAAAGCAGCTTTTCTTCTTTTTTTTTTTTTTTTTTTTTTGCAGACCTCCAGCCCTAATGCTTCAGACCATTCTGCTAAACATTACTTACCTCCTCAATACAGTTTCATCATTTTGAGTAAAATATTACATTGCTGGCTATTTACAATCACACAGGATCCTGTGATGTTAAAGAATTCAGTATAAGTACAAGTATTCGGCAATGAGAGTCAGCATGAACCAAAAACCCTGAACAAAACAATAACTGGCCTGGGACTACACATTTAACTTAATGTTCAAACTCTTAATAAGTACAAGTGAAAAACATGAATAGACAGTTTTGTTGGAAAATTGCTGTGAAAAGGATTTGGTATTACACTATCATTGCAAAAGGAAAGTCCAGACTTACCAACAAATAATCAGGAAAATAATTGAAATGACTCTAATTTTTGGAAAGTTGCACCACAAATGGAAGAAAATCAGTGTCATTATTGAATGAATAAAACTCCAGTTATTTCAGTGCAAAGCTTGTCACATCTAATACAATCAATTATAAAAGTGATACAAGGAATCATGACCCTAAATCTCAACCACCCCACTAGACTTCTCCCCTCGAATAGAACATAATTAATTAATTTCATCTGAATGATGTTCTCCAGTTTTATGATTAAGAACACGTTTATCCAGCATATTAACCGGTTGTATGTAAAGTGATTAGTAAAGGTAAATTATAGCTGATTTCCTTCCAAGAACTGGCTGATACTAGTTACAGTCAACTTTTAAAAGATCAGGCCCATGTCACAATTTAATTATGGGCACTGAAACACAATGAACAGTGCATAGATTGTGAATATATATATGGTATTTGAAAGTAACTAGATAAAAACTATATATAAAAAGTAAAAACCACACTATTAATCAGTTATACTGCATTCTGTAAGTATTATGGCTGCCAAGCGGTGTGATTTTCTATAGATGTTAATGCAGTAAGCTTTATACACTAAGGAGAGCTGACCTAAAAAAAAAATATTCACAGAACAACCAACCAACACTAATGATTTTTGCCAGTGACTTTAGGAAGACAAGAGTTTATTGGTTCATTACCTTTCTGATGTGCAATAGTAGAGTGAACAGAAAGATGGACACTTCTCAGCAAGGTTATAATTGGTTTTGCAAGAGTACACTATCTTTGCAGTATCTGAAGACAATGACAGTTTTGCTATTGAACTCACTGGGAACAAGCATGGGGATCATCAGCCTTGAACTAGCAGGGGAGATAAGCATCTTCTCTTGAACTGCTTTGCTTGATTAACAAATCCCCATGGATCAACATCCCTTCCATCTACCTCTTCACACACAGTGGGTTATATTAGAACACGGGTGTATATTATGCTTTAGGAAGCAAGCCTTCATTTAATTATTGCTATAATTGAGGAGTCGAAGATGTTTAGGGAATAAAGTGTTAACAAAAAGAAACATCATTAGCAGGTTGAGAGAGCTACAAGGTCCTGTTCTGTTAAGTAAGTTACTAAAAGAATCTATTTGGTATATTACAGGACTGCAGATAAAAGTTTTGTGTATTAGGCAGTAGAGACTAAAAGGAAGACACAAATAAGAAATAATTATTACCCAGAGGTAAGAAAGTATAGGTTTCATGAGCTAATTTTACTGAGTTCCATTATTCTGACTCAAATATCAATTTGGGGACCTACAGCGTTGGAAAATGTTTGCCTATCAAACTTTTCAAAGATCAACCTCAAGGAGAAATCTGATTCCTTATGCATCATTCTTGGAGAAATGAAGCTGCCTAAAGCATTTTAAGTTCTCACCACTAACACCCAATATGCTTATACTGGCATGTGTTCAGACTGTCATTCCTGCTCTGCATTCTGCTCACACAAGACAAATTATTAAAAAAGTATTTAACATATTTTAGCTTTTATTATAGCTTAGCAGGCGTAATAAAAATTAAGAGAAAGTTTCAGGTACCATAATATTCCTAAAACTTAGCAAGTACTCCTCCTAAAAACTGCTGCTCTACAGTATTTCCATCAAAGCTCTGTTTTAAAACAGTATGTCACACTGTGTATACTGACTACCTGACTGTGAATATGGTTGTTCTAATGCATTTTGGGAAATGCCAAATATGCCACAGGTGAAAAATATGAAAAGAGTAAACTTTGTACTTTGACCAAAATGTATACCAAAATGAAAAAACAAAATGAATAAACTGTTTAAGAAGCAAAAGTATCAGAAACCAAAATTGTTTTGGTTCGGGCCAGACTCATTTAAGAGTTATTCAATTCATTTACAAGCTTCTAAAGAGTTTTTCAAAGCAGAAGCGTTTCAAAATTAAAAGTAATTTTTAAAGTGTTAAAAATTCTTCTTCATAGACTTCCAAATTCTTCTCCTTATTGTCATCGACATTATTATTTGAATCCAGTCTACTGCCAATGTTATTTCTTCCCCCAAACCCTCTATTTGCATCAGTTTACCTATAGATAGTCCTAGATTCATACCATGAAATCTTTTTCTCATGCTGTTGCGGTTTATCATATAGCTACACACTGCATATGTACCATGTTTGTATCTGTTCATACAAGAAAATCCATGACATCTTAAATAAAGGGTCAAACATAAGACTGCTGTAACCAAAATCTAAAGTTGTGGTAGCTAACTAAATGTTACAGTATTATGTTGAAGACCTTCCTACTTAAAGAAGGAAATAGAAGCACTTGTGCTTGTAGAGCAATTCTGCAAACACAGGATAATTCCAAGGAGAGGAAAATTGGAATGAAAAGTTTTGCCTTGAATTTGCCTGAAAATACCAGGAATATCTATTCCTTTTTACAAAGCAAGTGGTATTTTAACAGTTTTCATCTTCCCCACTGATGTGTTGCCACATATAACATCCAATGATAAATTGCATTTCATTGGCTGAGTTATTTCACAAACCAAAGAAGTAAAGGAAGATTTCTAAACAAGATGAGTACTTATAAACAGTCTGCATTCATGGCATTCATGTGGAAGCCTCTTCTCATCACTTTGTTTATACACATTCTGTATGTGGCAATCCATCAATGAATGTTAAATATGAAGACTTCAAAATAGAAACAGCAGTAGGCTGTTTATTACAGATTCAAACTTTGGCAAATAAGCCCCACCAGGCATCTCTTGGAAAAGCTATCAGAATTACTTCTGTTTTCTTGCTTGAGATGAAAAGCCCCCTATTGGTTGCCAATATTTGTATATTTTTACATTTGGATTATCTGTGCAGAATTCAGTAGGCATAGTTGGTCCAGGAGAAATAACAGATTTGTGTGCCCAGAAACACATATTTGGAGCAATGATAGCCTTTTTCTACCCTACTGTGGAAACTTTACTCAGAAAAGGGGGTCTAAAAGTACTGTAAAGGTTTCACAAGTATAATGCTTCCTCTGGAAGAGTAAAAGCTATAAAGATTGGGAAGGTCTGCATATCTGTATTCCATGGTTTGAAAAGATCCAGTCATATCCTGCTGTGTCTAAGACTACATTCATTGTCTGCCTTTCAAGATGGCATTTCAGGGGCTTTGCACTCTACAACATAGTAGTACTTCCACCTACCCTTAATTCAATCCAGTGAGGAAAAGATTCTGCTAGAAATATATGTGCTTTAAAAAAGCATTAACTCCCAGCATCGTTTTGCTAAGCCATGATCTGACAGACTATGGGGCAAACACAGTGTGAAAGTGGAGCTTAGGAGGAGGACAGTTAATGCTCTCCTGATCCATGTTTGTTTCTCTGCTTGAGCTAAGTTGGCTTGCCTTTTTTTTTTTTCACTGTCAGGTGGATCTTGCTGTAGTCAGAGTCAGACAAGCTGAATTTTCATTATTGTTTGACTTTAATTAACTCCAGTCTTACAAGATCAGGCTAGCTAGACACATACATCAAAAAACTACCCTGCGCTTATTTGAAAGATTGGGCCTTGCTGAGAGAGACAGCCTTCACTTAGGTAAATTGTCACACTAGCTCATGTAAGTAAAAATTTGTAGGTTTGGTCCTACATTGATATTCTCAGGTTGCATTTACTATGATTAAGATTTTCATATACTTATTTGATCATTTGATTGTTGCATATGACATATTTTCTTTCCCAAGAGAAAATGAGATAATAAAGAATTACTGATGAATGAGTGATTGCACATCTTTTTTACACCAGGAATTTTTATCAAGTACTTAGAGCTGAATATAAGCCAATGTTAATAATAAACAATCTTCATAAAGAATATGTTGCTGAAAATGCACTTATCAACACTACCATATCTAATTCTAGCAATGCCACATTATTATATGTACTCTGGACAACGTACTGCATTAGATCAGATTCTTAGAGAGACTTTTATAATAAATACATGGCAGCAGAATTTTCATTTTAACATTCAGATGCATTCTGTAATCCCAAACTAATTGTTATACAGTGAGTTACTGCATTTAATCATTAATGCTGCACGGAGGCAGACATAAACAGATCATTGAAACTGCAATATGACTGTGGATTATTCACACTAATATCCGTTTAATTTTCCTTAAAGCTGGGTCTTTCTGTGTTGGTACAATTTATGCTATACAAGTACTGTATTTTCTTTCCATGCTGCTGCTCATAGTATCGGAGCTTGACACAACTTTGTATTCTGAAGATGAATGGAAAAAATTCTTTAGTTCTTTCAATTAAGATAAATAACCTGGTGCCACTGTACTTTTATGGCACTTTCAAAATTCTAAGTATGAAAAAGCTCTTCCTCTGAAATTACAAAAAAAATCTACTCACACACATGCCCTTGTTTTTTCCTGCTTCTTGTTTTATGCCTTCACATGCCCAAATGCCGTAGTGAATTGCAAGCTCTCACTGTGTACTTTCATATTAAAACTACTTTGGTTTTCCAAACAATTTCTTAACAAAGCTTAGGCTGCTAAAATTGGCCTAGCTTCATGAAGAGGGGCACCTAAAGGAAATGGGATTATGGGAATAGCAGACAAGGTATACTGCTTCTATACTAACTAGTAAGGACCAATGGCAGCAGAGTCACTAAGCAAGACTTTTTCCCTCAATGCTGTGCTGCATTGCTTGTAACAAACCCTCATGCAGCCAACAGGGAAACCTTCCAGTAACATACACAGCAGTTGTGGGGGTTTTCTTTAATAAAAACATAGCCCCAAGCGATGCTCACTTACGTAGTGCTGTGACTCTTACAGCAGTTTTTCATTCCAGAGTAAATTTCACTGCCTAAGAGGGGTGGGATTCCTCTGTACCATAATGAAATCATGTCTAAGAGGGAACAAAGGACACAGGAACTGAGAAAAACACAATTGAAGGAAATATGTTGAGATGGAAATGTATTCTCCATCTTTCTCTCTCTAAAGTCAAGAACTATATTGCCCTCATCACGGCAATAATGTATTAAAACATCGTATGTAAAGCATGTTTTTCTTTTAAAGAATGGGCATATTTAATAAACTGAATCAATAATATCAATTATTGCTACTATCAGAAGTCTGAAAGAGAAAATCTAAATTCTATTATATTAATTCTGGAAACACAGCTGCTAAATATTTTTCTACATGTTTAAAATAAATTAGTAATCTTTGTAGATCAGAATAGGAAGGAAAATACTATGATCGATTCAAAGAAGGATGCCCTAAGACCATTTGTGTTCTCAAAGCATAGAATCATAGAATCATAGAATAGCTATGGTTGGAAAGGACCTTAAAATCATCAACTTCCAACCCCCCTGCATGATGAAGTTATTTATTTTTCAATTACAAGATTTAATCCTGCCTAACATTCCAGGGTAGATTTAGAAGAGAAATTAGACATCAGAAAACATAGGTAGATTCATTTCTCACTACACTCAGAAAAATATATGAGATATTAATATAATTCCATGTTAAATCTGCAGATAAATTTTCCTTTTGAAAAGCTATGGATCTAAAACCTCTAATTTGGGCTTTCCTGAACTGACAGCCATCCGGATGAATTCTGTTCAAGGAAAAGATAGGCAGTTGACTGTGATGACAGACTTCCGAAACAGAAAAGCAGCTACTGTCTTTCTGCCTACATTATCTGCACTTTCACCCCTGAAAGCTGGGCTTGTTACAGCCTTCTTGGGAGTGCACCAGTTGGTAACTAGCAAGAGGAGAAATGGGAGGTGTGATCCCTCCCAGTGAAAGCACTTTTCTGTCATCTCTCTGTGCTAGTCACAGCAGGAACAGCAAGCCTGGTGTCTGAGCTTTTGCTCTGCTTCTCTGTCCATTATATGATTCCTTGAACCTCTAATTTCTGAGGCAGGTGGGACCTAGACCTGGTCAAGCCCCATATGTTCATCCGTGGTAGCATCATAAACTGCTGAAAGCTTTTAAAACCTCCCTGCTTGTAGCCACTCTGCATCTATTTATTCCTAAATAATTATATGCATGTGACAGTAGGACTTCCCATTTTCTTTGTTAAATTTTCTAGATAATTCTCAGTTCTATTTGATGGGAAGAGTTTTTTCCATTCATCTGTACAGTAATATTTTTTTCTCGAGATAGGATACATTTACCTCCTACCTGTTCACTGGATTCAGTTGTCTGTTCAATATATTTATCTCACTTCAGCAGATTTGAGACTCCTTACTCTTTTTTGAGAAAGTACTTGTTTTTTCTTATAAATCTGTAATTTTCAGCTTGAAGAAACACTTGTACCTTCAGGGAGCAATGTATTCTCTTTTCCCAGTGGCTTTTAATTTTGTTTACTTTCTGAAGTACCAACAAGAATATGCTGTAGTACGGTAACAGTCTCTTGTCAGAACCAAAGAACACATTTTTACCAAACAATGCCTTCAGTTTGCTAGGGAAATACACTATGGCATAATTGATCTAATCTATGCTCCAAAGCTCAGCAATACTACAGAAATAATGCCCCTCATATATAAAAAAAGATAAAAATAAAAGATAAAAATAAAGTAGAATTGCAATAAACTCTTCTCCATACATTTGCACTCTGAGCAGACTGTTTTAGATCACCTAATAAATCCAGGACCAACCATATCTTCATTTGCTCATTAGGTACTCAGTTTAAAAAAAAAAGAAGAAAAATCAATACTTTTTCGTGTCTCATTTCTGAAGAATGGCACTGAGCCATTTGAGGTCTGGAATGCCTTCAAGTGAGTGACATGCTCAGATAAAGTTCAAAACCTCAATACAACCTCAGCTCATTTTGAACATCAGTCACAGGATTCTGATTTTTGATGGATTCAGAATTAAAGCGGAGGGAGAGAGGGAAGCATACACTGTGTCGACAGAAGAATGAATGGAGAAGGGAAAAAAATACCTTGCCATTCTTTAGCAAAATTCTATCACCAAACAAAAATCCTTATTGTCCTTAGAGTTCATTTTTACTCTTATGCATGTTTGGAATATATTAAGGTTATAGATAAAAGGTAGATATTAAGATTGTACTTAGGTGAAATAGAAAATATCTATTAAAGATGCAAATTTGACCAAAATGCAATAAAGTTTTAGGTATGGTATCCCACAGAATTTTCTAAAGATGTATTTTTACTGCCTTCAACTGTATATATTTTATTGTGAGAGTGCAGAGCAAGAAGGTAATGCTTTTACAGAATCACTGGAATTAGTGCTGGAAAAGTCTTATTATGGTGTCTCAGCTTAAAAAAAAAAAAAGAAAGATTGACAAACTGAAAGGGCATTCAGGACTGAGGCCTTGGGAAGGCTGATCAATGAGAAAAGACTTAAATAAATAAATATGTATGGCTTATCTTAAAGGTGACTTCTACAAAAGTTTGAATAGCATAACTGTTAAACCTTCTTCTTTAGGATGATTCTGGGAGAAAATATAGACAAATCAGATGAAGCGCCTTAAAGAAATAAAAACTGAATAAATTAAGTACATACCCGCATATATTACAGAAGAATCTTTTTTGTTAAAAATGATCATAGAAGTAGAAACATGCTGTAAACAAATAATGTAATAATATTATGTAGACATTTATCAGTGGAAAAAATATGGACTGAATCTTTTAATAAAATTTCTAGTATTTGACTTTGTGTAAGTACTTGTCTTTTGATATAAGTATTAAACAAATGGACTTAATAATTAACCAGATAGAGCAGGTGCCAAACCTGCATATAGTGAGGAAAAAATCAGGCCTAGATCTTCTGTATTGTAGAGTCTGACTGTTTTCCAGATGTGACTGTTCTTATGAAGAACTTCAGAAGGGCACTTCCTAAAATTGAGCTGTCAACATTACTGTGATAAGAAGGATATCCTTAATTTTTCTCTTCAATGCCTTGGGACTTTCTTGAGGAAAGGTGTGTGCATATATACACATAACCTTAAATGCATGTATTGTATCATAGAAAATTGTGCCTTAGCGTTCATATCTTCAAATGTTCAAGAGAGGCATTAGTCAAAAGGTTAAGACCTTTAAGCACCAGGACACCTTCAGAAAGTTGTTCTTTTTCCCCATTTACTTATAGGCACCATCCTCCCAGAAGGTATCAGCCTAATCCCCTTGAGACATAACCCAGTGGGGGGAGAATCAGGTCCCCAACCCAACAGTTTAAAAGCTTTGTTGTTCCTTGGGTGCAAGTATAAGGAAGTTGTGTTCTATGGACAGTATCATCTTTTGATGTCACTACCAGCATCATTTGGCATAACCTTACATTTCCTGTATTGACAAGAAGTATTGAGGGACTGGCAGGTGATATGTTGCCTGTCAACTACTGGTTAGGATAAAACGGCTCAAACTATGCCCTCTTGACCCAGCCTTTTAAAAAATTAAGTTCAGATTTATGCTGTCTGTGCTAACTGCACCTTTTTTCCATTAATTTCTTTGCTATCTGCAGGACTTGCAAACAAACACTGAGGGAAGAAACAGTGTTTTCTATACATACATTTTTGACCAGTGCCACCTTTGGTCCCATGTTCTAACTTACCATCATGCCATCTGCTAATGCAAGAGCAAGAAAATGATTCACCAGACAGACATATGATGCCTCTCACAGAGGGTTAAAATGCCTATCTCTGAGAGACAAAAAGGGAATACTTTAATGTTTAATATTAAATCATTCTCCTAACTGGAGCAAAGCTATAAAAACAACAATAACAACAGACTCCTAGAGGAACTGAGGTTCAGTCTTCATCTGACAAAGGAGAGCATGCAATTACAAAGCCATCAAGGCTTTAAAATCATAAATATAATTAAGAATTAAGATATGCAGAGAAAAAAAAAAGTAATGTAAACTCTTCACAGCTTTAGAATTACTGGAGAGCTTTGTGTGAAATAAAACCGCTCTGCTGCAACGTGATCCCACAACTCCCAGTTTACATGCACGAGTATGCAGAATCTCAAATGTTTTACCTCAACTGTGTACCATCCTCTCCAGCCCACATCCATCTAGAAAGAGACTCCCCTAAAATTCACAGAGAACTTTAGGCATCCATGTTTGAATTAGGGGCCCACACTCAAGGGCTGAGAAAAAGAATAGCTGCAAAGCTGATGTAAGGAGGCAAAGGTAGAAATCCCTCTCTCAGCAGTCTGAAGTGCTATTAATAAGCCAGAAGCTAAAGCATATTAGTGGGTAGAAAATGCTACTGTGAAAATTGAAAAGCAGTTATATGTGAATAATGCATTCATCTAAAGGTACACTGTTGTGTCAATCATAACGACATAGGACTTGAGGGTGGGAAAAGGCCAACGTAAATAAGCTAATGTTTTATTTACTGGGGAGTGTTATCTTCTTTTCCCTCACTCTCTTTTTCAGAATTCTCAGTTAATTCTTTTAGGGTACAACCTTCCTTCAGTTTCATGTTCCCTTAAGTGCCGTGACACTTAATCAAGTCACTTTGCTCCAACTCTTCCTTTATTCTTTTCACAATTCTGTGTCCTGTACTGCAATGCAGTAAAGCCTCAATCTCCTGCTTTGCAATCTCTCCATACCCCTTAATGACTAAGCCTTTGTTTTCTGTATCATTTTCCATGCACTGTGCTTTCAGGATTAAATCTAGGAGTACCTCTCTCTATTGTTTGATATTTTTTCTCTTTTCTCCCCTAATTTAACAGAGGTATCGGTACATGCTGTTTTACATTAAATAGTTATCATTTTCACTTTTTTTTCTTTTCTGTTTTCATCACTTTTAGCAGTTTCAGCATGTCTTTCCAGTCTGCTAGCTTCTGTCAGTATCCTGTGCCGTAACAAATGCTCTTGATCTACAAAAAATGTTGCCCTGCTTTCTTTATCCATCTCTTTTATAGTCTGTTGGTTCATCACATGTCCTGGTTATTGATGCTCTAATTAGCCTTTTCCTTTTCCAACAGTGATAATTACCTTCTAATTTTCTTTCGGCCATCTTCTGAGGTTTTATATTTCTACTGAAGTTTGCCCCCACCTTCCCCTTTTTGCAACTTTGAAAAAGAATAATTTTTTTCTCTGTATTATGTGCACTGGACTTGTGATACAGACATTTGACAATAATAATTTCCTTTGCAGGCTGCTACAATCTCACTTAATTGTACCCAGTATTCAGGCTTTCAAGATTCATTTTTCAGAAGTACAGACCTTATACCTGTGGTCTTTACCATGCAAAACAGACAGACATATTTTCTTGAAATGGGCCTGGATTTGAGCATTTTTAAAATCATTAGCTACTACTTGGAGTGTAACTTTCAGAATACTGAATTAAACTTTTGGTTTTTAATGCAGCAGTTATTTACTTTCTAAGGTGGTGTCCTAAAAATGTTAGAAGTGAGATTTTGAAATAGAACTGCTATTTCTCAGTAAGGCAAAAGACCTGCCCTTTTTTAAAGGAAAAAGTGTTTGCAGCCAGTTGTGGTTAGCAACTTTATGTTGGATATTGAATCTATGTCTCAACATAAGCTAGACTTCCCAAGTTGGTAACGTAAATGCTATAGCTTTAGGATACAAGCCTCCTATCTGAGGTCTTCACAATACTGGGGTGAGTGTCCTATTGTCAAAACTTAGCAGTGTCAGCTGGCTTACCTCCATTACACACAGTTTGAATGGGAAGTGAGTAATACATAGATGAGAAGTTTCTGGAAGCTGAAGCATGAAAGAATAAATTCTTTCCTTTTCCCCACCTTGGTTTAAGCCATCTGTTCAGCTCAACTTGGAAGCTTGGAAAGGAATTAAAAAAGAAAGACTCTTCAATCAGGTAGAGGGGTCAGGTGAGCAGCAAATTTAGTGTTTAATTAGCTGACTTCTAGGAAAAAAAAAAGAGGGTTGATTCCTCAGACTGCTCCTCTGGAAAGCCCTTGCTCTGACTGGCCATCTTGGTATACAGTGCTGGATACATAAACAGCAATACACTTACCAGGTTTTTTGAATAAAGGTTATTTAAATAACATTTTCATTGAACAAAAATATAATTAATTATTTTTTGCTGCCAGCTTTCCACATGAGGGAAATTCACAGCAGCCAAAAGGGTGATATGAGAGTCTGCCATACTCAAAAACTTCAGGGATTCTAAGAAGAGAGACTATTAATATTTTTGAGGAAGAAAATACAGTGGAGGGTAACAAAGAATCAAAATGATTTTATAGCAAAGGCTTTAACTTTTGTTATTGGTAGAACAGAATAGCTGTTCTACCTCCCCTTCCTCCTTCACTCTTCAAACAATACTTTTCAAGGAAAATGCTGGTTCAAAATGGTACCAAATGCACTTTTTCAGTAAAATTCCAACTGACAAGGTTTCGGAAGGGCAACAGCAAGCTGTCAGTAAAAGGATAGGACAATTAGGTGGAAATGCTACTTCATGTCAGCTTCTGGTACAACTAATGACATTTTGCACTTAAAAAAGATGCAACTGAGTCCTGAGTGACACTGGCTGTGGATACAAGCTGGCATAATTCCACAGACTTCAGAGAAGCTGCATCACCTAAACCAACAGGCCATCACACAAGTGGTCATAAATTGCCCATGAGATTTTTTTCATAGCTTTACAAAAACCAAGGTTATACTGCTTTGACTAATGTTTAGTGAAGGTCTGTATGAAGACAGTATTGGAAATTCAGTTCAGGTCCCACTAGCACTCAAACTTAGGGCTTTGGCCAGGCTCATGGTTGAGGCACTTGTATATCAGTTGTGATCTTCCTAGGAAGATCATTAACTATAATATACAAAACAATGGTTGTGTCTAAAACTGCTGTCCAGAAATCTCCACTCAGCTGTCACTTAAACTACAGAAACATAAACTTGAAGGGGATCTTACTGTTTGACCTTGAAGTTTTATAATTACCCCTGAATAAATCCTCAAATTACATCCCTCTGGACCAGGCTGACAGCTCAGCTCAGTTGAGATCCATCGACTAGATGATGCTTCATGTATCTTCTTTCCTCAGGAGACTTTTTAACTTGCCTAACTGCTTCTAACCATTGGCTGTTTCTACTTCCCTTGAAAACCTTGCTGCTGTTGTTAAAGTCACCAGCTTTTTTTCTTGTATACATTACTTCAATTATTAGCCTATTTAGATAGTTATAAGCCCTAGGTGGGGGGCTGGGGAGTTCTTTCACCCAGGAGTACTCATACAAGTAGGTCTGTACTTCCTTCTTCCTCTATAGAAAATAAAACTGATTTTTACATTCAACAGAAATTATATTTAAAAAGGAGAAGCAGACCTTGAGCAGGGACCAAATGTAGTGAACATCTTAAATGCTGAACTGCTGGGTTATCCATCCTTTCTGACTTTGTGAAAGCCGAGCTTTTTTTCTGCACAAAGGTACTGCTCTAAAAGAACAACAACATTTCCCAGCTCCCGGGTACCCTTGTGCCTTGCAAGCCTTGTGTTTTGGGCACTCATCTGAAAGATAAAAGGTCAAGTTTGAAGCTCAGACAAGAGGGAGTTGAATCTGCATTCTTATCACTTGGCTACTGCACAGAAAGTAAAGACTCAGTATTTCCTTCAGCTGTGTTTTTCAAGAAAAATACATATGCTGCTCAAAAGGACTAGGTACCTGCCTTCAACAAGGGGTACTTGCTAAGGATCTGAGGTTCTCAGAGGCAGCTAAGACCCAAAGTAAATTAATATTTAGGCATTTAACTTACTGTTGGGTACTTCTTGATTGACTAAAAGAGGATCCCTGTTCAGCCTGTTTGCTACTTCAATCCCAGTATGCAGAAGTTAAACCTCCCTTAGGCTGCACAGGGTACCTGATGAAGGAAGTAGGAGCTTTCTTCCACAAGCTTCAATTCTGGATTCCACTCTGTGTGCCAGGACCTTGGAGGACAGCCAGGCACTGCAGCACTGAACCCTCAGATCCAGCCTGTGACAGAGTTGGGACTTTTTGAGGTTTTTGTTAGGTTTGAGATTTTCTGTTTGTTTGTTTTGAAGCCCTTACAATGTAAGTGTCAATTTATTTTTCCTTCCTGAAATAACATCGTCCAGGTTTTCAAACAAGCAGATGTTCATCTACTGTTATTCAGCATGTACAAGACCTACACAATTTTTGTATAAAAACCTCTGTTTGTCCAGATATGCAGAAAATGGCAGAGGCTCCAATGAGACAGAACCGACAGTTATTCTTAGAAAGCCTGACATGGTATGTTTAGTGAAAAGCATCTCCACCTCACAAATATTCCAGGAAGCTTTGACCCCTTCAAAATTTTCTATAGTGAAAAATGCCATTTTTATATCAGCTATTTTGTTTCGACTTACCTGATGCTTAGATGACAGAGAAGCATAGCAACACATGCAGTATTAACTACTGATGGCATGAATTACTGATGACATAAATAGGCAATTTTTTTCTATTCTAAGGTACCCAAATATATTCAGATGGTCTCAGCATATCTGAAATAGAGCATAGCGATAATATGAAACAAAGACTACTGCTTAAAAAGCTGAAAAATGTGATACTTCTTTTAACTGCAGGAAAGGCTCAGACTATGCTGTTGGACTGAAAAAGGCCTTATTTGGACACTCATGCAGAAATTACATTTAAAATAAATATTTAGGTTAAGTGAAGAAACTTCATAAGTTAATATGGCGTGAAGGAGATGCTGTACATTTGTGAATAGCTGAGATCCATGGTCCCAAAAAAAGGATTAAAAATACTTGCTAACTTTCCCTAGGTTATTACAATACAAATACAAATATACTGTCAAGATAGAGCTTATCTTTTCCTTTAAGTCCTCAAAAAAAATATATTAAAAAATCTTCCTTGAAATCTGGATAACAACATGCAAAAATACCTGAACATTGAGTTCAGACTTAAACTCTTGGTACTTTCTACAGAATCCTGGCCAGACTTTGTAATACATAAGCATCAGTTCCAAAAGAACATCAGAAAACTAAAAGCTTTTTGTGCTATTCTAGAATCCAGGAAAAAATGTGTAGCCTTAGGCATTGTATTTAAATTAGTCTTCCAAGATCCTCATGAATGTTAGCTCAGACACAGTTTATCTACCAGGGGGAAACCAGAGATTCAGTTTCACTGCCAACTTTCTTAATAAACACGAGCCACTGGCATTGTCCAAAATAGAACAGATAAGCAGAAGTTGCACATCCCACTCATTACTATGCTATATTAAAGCTTAGCACAGTTGAGAGAACAACATTTCAGAAGTTATTTACAGTGATGTGAGCAATTTAATCTATAAACAAACGAGTAATAAATATCCTCATTCAGGAGATAAAAAAAAAAAAAGTTGTTTTTTATAAAGAAGTTAAAACATTTTTTTCAAACCTTAATTATAGAAGAAATGTTAGAGTTTTGGGTGTGTTTAGCAGGGTTATTTATTTGATTTATATTTAAATTACCTAGTGCTTGTGTGCATGCTAGGAAAGACTCCATTGCTCTTACACCATACAATACCTGAAGGATATTCCAGTTGATGTGGACTCCTAAAAGAACTTGGATGGAGTAGGAATGCTGAAATTTGCTTGGTTTTTACCCTTCTCACAGCAGTTAACATCAGGCTGTAACAACACAAAGTTAGTAGTATTAGTTGCAATCTTTTCCTAAAACAACATATTTTATATTAGACACTCTAAACTCAGAGTACTTGTATTTTATATAGATTCACAACCTTAATTTTTTGTTGGGTTCCCCAGAAAAGAGTCTGGCAGGTAAAGCCTGGGCATTTAAACACACTTGGAATCCTACTGGAGACCTGTAACCAGAATTACCATAGAGACCTGTTTCCTCCCCATTCAGATCAACAGGAGAAGGAGGCCACTTCCAGATCCCCTCATAAGGAGCAAACACTTTTGTCAGTGAAGACTGATATAAAATCAAAGGCACGTGATTTGCAGATTATCTTTTAACCCTCAGGTATTTGTGAAACACCTATGCAGCTTGTGGACTGTGTCTTTAGGTCTGTTATATCCTGAAGATCATCTTTGTCCTCTCTTGGTACTCTAAGACTAAAACCAAAAGAAGTGCTAGGGTTGAGCCTACAGAGGGTACCTGAGGCCCTTTCCTTTACTGAACTACAGCCTATAGTCCCATTAGTTAGATATATTTTGGAAGAGACAGACATATCAAACTACCCTTTATGAACTTTATCATACTAGAGTATGATTGCATGTGCAGATACACTAATTGTACAAATAAATAACCTGCAAGTAGTTTTCTTCACACAGATCGTTACATAGGTTGTAATAAATATCAGTATTTAAAAAAACGTTATGTGACACGTATTTGTACCTTTCTCAATCAATGACATATGCTAAAAACCCTGAAGTGTCCTATATTACTTATAACGCAGTGTATGGTCGAATTTGGATCCTCATGACAGTGAGAAGAGCGTGCAGCAAGCTTACTGCCCTGGAGCAGACTTTGGCCTCTTCAGGAACCTGCTTAGTAAGGTTCCATGGGATATAGCCCTAGAAGCAAGGAGGGCCCCAGATTCTTGGTTGATATTGCAAGGATCACCTGCTACAAGCTCAGGAGTGTTTCATCCCAACTAGAAGGAAGTGCAGCAGGAGGGCCAGGAGTCCTCCTTGGATGGATAAGGAGCTGCTGAGGAAAATTCAAATAAAAAAAAGAGGCTTATAGAAAGTGGAAACAAGGACAGGCGGCCTGGGAAGAGTACAGGGATGTTGTCTGGGAAGCTAGGGAAAAGGTTAGGAAAGCTAAGGCCCAGTCAGAATTAAACTTGGTTAGGAATATTAAGGATAACAGGAAGGGATTCTACAGGTACATAGCAAATAAAAAACAGATTAAGGACAATGTAGACCCCCTCAGGAAGTTCTCAGGAGAACTAGCTACACATGATTTGGAGAAGGCTGAGGTTCTGAATGACTTCTTTGCCTCGGTCTTCACCGGCAAATGCTCTGACCACACCACTCAAGTCTTAGAAAGCAGACACAGGGACCGTGAGAATAAAGACCTTGGGCCCACTGTAGGACAGGATTTGGTTCGAGACCATCTTAAAAATCTGAACATACACAAGTCCATGGGTCCCGATGAAATCCATCTGCGGGTCCTAAAGGAGCTGGTGAACAAAGTTGCTAAGCCACTGTCCACCATATTTGAAAAATCATGGCAGTCAAGGTGAAGTTCCCAATGACTGGAAAAAGGGAAATATAACCCCCATTTTCAAAAAGGGGAAAATGGATGACACGGGGAATTACAGACCAGTCAGTCTTACCTCTGTGCCTGGCAAAATCTTGGAGCAGATTCTCCTGGAAGGCATGCTAAGGCACATGAAAAACAACGTGCTTGGTGACAGCCAGCATGGCTTCACTAAGGGCAAATCCTGCCTGACCAATTTGGTGGCCTTCTATGATGGGGCTACAGAACTGATGGACAGCAGTAGAGCAGTTGATGTCATCTACCTGGACTTGTTTGAAGCGTGGAGGGAAGGAATGCCATCCAGAGGGACCTTGACACGCTTGTGAGGTGGGCTGATGACAACCTCATGAAGTTTAACCAAGATCCTACACCTGGGTCGGAGCAATCCCAGGCACAGCTACAGGCTGGGCAGAGAAGAGATTCAGAGTAGCCCTGCAGAGAAGGACTTTGGGGTGTTGATCGATCAGAAAATGAACATGAGCCGGCTTCAGTGTGCGCTTGCAGCCCAGAAAGCCAACCGTATCCTGGGCTGCATCAAAAGGAGTGTGACCAGCAGGTCGAAGGAGGTGATCCTGCCCCTCTACTCTGCTCTTGTGGGAAATCACTTGGAGCATTGTGTGCAGTTCTGGTGTCCTCAACATAAAAAGGAAATGCATCTGTTGGAACAAGTCCAGAGGAGGGCCATGAGGATTATCAGGGGGGCTGGAGCACCTCTTATATGAAGATAGGCTGAGAAAGATGGGGCTGCTCAGCCTGGAGAAGAGAAGGCTGAGTGGAGACCTCATAGCAGCCTTCCAGTATCTGAAGGGGGATTATAGGGATGCTGGGGAGGGACTATTCATCAGGGACTGTAGTGACAGGACAAGGGGTAATGGGTTAAAACTTAAGCAGGGGAAATTTATATTGGATATAAGGAAGAAGTTCTTTACTGTGAGGGTGGTGAGGCACTGGAATGGGTTGCCCAGGGAGGCTGTGAACGCTCCATCCCTGGCAGTGTTCAAGGCCAGGCTGGACGAGGCCTTGGGTGATATGTTTTAGTGTGAGGTGTCCCTGCCCATGGCAGGGGGGTTGGAACCTGATGATATTCTTGTCCTTTCCAACACTAACTATTCTATGATTCTATGTATAGGGGGGAAAGTTAGGATTGCATTTTCAGATGCATTGTCTCTTACTGTTCCAGAAAACTTCGAAGAAAATCGCACTGCTTTGATTTATATGTCTGTACACATCAAAATAAACCATCAGTATTTCTCCTTGTGTCCAAAAAGCTGAGTGGGTAGCATTTCAGGAGGCAGTTACTTAGCATACCTGAAATATCTTGATGTAATGCTAAGCAAATGATGTATTTTGGCACTAAAACCATATCTGTGACTTTGTGAAAATCTTAGAAATAGTAACAGAATGAATACCATTTTCCCGATCTTTACTCCTACAGATTCTTTTTTTTTTTAGTGCAAAATATATTTGAATTCTTGAAAGTCATCAAACTATTTTTTGTTCATTTCTTACAGGCAACTCTAACATGGATCCTCTGATCACTGCTAATCCTATTTCTTTTTTTTTTTTTTTTCTAAATGAGAAAACAAATGACAAAGGGAAATGAGACAAATCTGAAATTTTGTGAAAATTCAATAGGCATTATTGTTCTCCTATTTTTTAGCTTCATTGGATATCTTTTTCATCTACCCACTAATCTAACTTTCTTTACATTTTGTTTTTACTTAAATAAACATTAAACAGACTTGCCTACAGTAAGCTCTCTTGTTTTATTCTCTTTGCTCTCCTTTTCTGTACAATAAGTCCATTAATTTTTCATATTTTATTTTCTGTGTTTCTCCTTTGTTATTTTATTCTTAATGAATTCTCTCTTAAGCTTACAATATCAATGCTTATTTATTATGGATGTATTGTACAGGAACATTTTTACTGTGATTTGATTTTTCATCAGAAGACCTTGAAGTTCACTTTATATAGAAGAAATCATAAAAAAAAAAATCCTTGGTAAATAACCCATGCAAAATAAATATAGATAAGTCAGGGGAGAGGAAAGAAACCCAAAACCAAAACTGAAGAATGACAATTACAGCAAATTGGGAAAATCTCTTTGGAAATTAAAAAAAAAAAAAAACATTCTAGAAGGCAATCTCCATTAAACCAGGCATTCTTAAGGTTGGGGTTTTTTTTTTGTTAAAAAAACATCCTGTTGGATTCTAGGACAAATTACTTAATTTTCTGCTTTTATAGTTACACCAGAAAAAAACAGCAGGACTACTGCACCCCCTTAGTATTTGTCTAAATTATATTCTGTTTAAGAATGTCATTATTAAGAAATATAAGCAGCAGTAGAGCTCTAGGCATTGATTTCCACCTGCTTAGGACACATTAATAAGAGTGTTATTACTGAGGCACAGATGACTAAGTCAAAAGTCTACAGCACTCATTTGGTATCTGGTCTTGTTAATCCCCTCTTTTTCCCTGTTTTTCTCTCTGTGCATGGTAAGATGGGCATAAAAGAAGATGCAAAGGAGCAGTTTGCCTCCTGGTGACCAGGCAGGTATTTTGAGGCAAAGATTCTATTTTAGGAAGCTTTAATGCTGATAAATGTTTTAAGCGATAATTATTGCAAAACCCTAAATATGAAATACAAGAGTAATTTCAGACAATATGTGGCTCAAGGTGTTTCTTAACTATTTACTCCTGGTTTTAAAATCCATTACTTATGGTTTACCCTAGTAGGAGTTCCAGCCTTGGCGTCACAGGTTTGATTTTATATGATCTCGATCAAGCTGCTTAACTGCCTTTAGCTGCTGTACTTTCCCAACTAACTGGGGTATTGCCAAGACAAATTAATTGATTAGGAGCACCAAATGGAGGCTGTATTACTGGATTGTAGGCAGATTTTGGGGCAATAGTAGTTTTCAGAACAGCTGAGTGACATTAAAAGATGTCAGCAGTGTTCCATTGCATACCTGGACTATGAAATAAATAGAATTAACGAATAAAGAGTTAAAAAACACCTGAAAAAGACTTACAAGTTGTTTTATAGTGACAGATGATTAAAGATTTTACACCACTTAATAGATCAGCCAGGTTCCTATGTATTATACTGTCAGTCACTGCCCATCTGTGAGTATAACTTGAAAAGTTACTGTATATTTTCTTTACCACACAGTATCACAGTATCACAGTATCACAGTAGGTTAGAGATTGGAAGGGACCTCAAAAGATCATCTAGTCCAATCCCCCTGCCGGAGCAGGAACACCTAGATAAGGTTACACAGGAACGTGTCCAGGCGGGTCTTGAATGTCTCCAAAGAAGGAGATTCCACAACCTCCCTGGGCAGCCTGTTCCAGTGTTCTGTCACCCTCACTGAGAAGAAGTTTCTTCTCAGGTTTAAGTGGAACCTCTTGTGCTCCAATTTGTACCCATTACCCCTTGTCCTTTCATTGTTTGCCACTGAGAAGAGCCTGGCTCCATCCTCGTGACACTCCCCCTTTATATATTTATATACACTAATAAGGTCACCCCTCAATCTCCTCTTCTCCAAACTATAGAGACCCAGCTCCCTCAGTCTTTCCTCATAAGGGAGATGCTCCACTCCCTTAATCATCTTAGTTGCCCTGCGCTGGACTCTCTCCAGCAGGTCCCTGTCCTTTTTAAACTGAGGGGCCCAGAACTGGACACAATATTCCAGATGAGGTCTCACCAGGGCAGAGTAGAGGGGAAGGAAGACCTCTCTTGACCTACTAACCACCCCCCTTCTAATACAACCCAGGATGCCATTGGCCTTCTTGGCCACAAGGGCAAAGTGTTGGCTCATGGTCACCCTGTTGTCCACTAGGACCCCCAGGTCCCTCTCCCCTACACTGCTCTCTAACAGGTCGTTCCCCAGCCTATACTGGAACCTGGGGTTGTTCCTGCCCAGATGCAGGACTCTACACTTTCCCTTGTTATATTTCATCAAGTTATTCCCCGCCCAGCTCTCCAGCCTGTCCAGGTCCCTCTGGATGGCAGCACAGCCTTCTGGCGTGTCGGCCACCCCTCCCAGCTTAGTGTCATCAGCAAACTTGCTGATAGTACACTCAATTCCCTCATCTAAATCGTTGATGAATATATTAAATAATACTGGTCCCAGTACCGACCCTTGAGGCACTCCACTAGATACAGGCCTCCAACTAGACTCCGCCCCATAGACTACAACTCTCTGGCTTCTCTCCTTCAGCCAGTTCACAGTCCACCTCACTACCCGATCATCCAGACCACACTTCCTCAATTTAGCCGCAAGGATGCTGTGGGAGACCGTGTCAAACGCTTTGCTGAAGTCGAGGTAGACCACATCCACCGCTCTACCATCATCCATCCACCGCGTTATTTCCTCATAAAAGGCTACAAGATTGGTCAAGCACGACTTCCCCTTGGTGAAGCCATGTTGACTGCCCCTCATAACCCTCTTATCCTTGATATGCCTTAAGATGGCACCAAGGATAAGGTGTTCCATCACTTTCCCAGGAACGGAGGTGAGGCTAACCGGTCTATAGTTACCCGGGTCCTCCTTCTTGCCCTTTTTGAAGACAGGAGTGACATTTGCTTTCCTCCAGTCCTCAGGCACCTCTCCCGTTTCCCAAGACTTGGTAAAGATGATGGAGAGCGGTCTAGCAATGACCTCAGCCAGTTCCCTCAGCACCCGCGGGTGCATCCCATCTGGACCCATGGATTTATGGATATCCAGATTGCTCAACTGATCTTTAACCCATTCCTCATCAACTAAGGCAGACCGCTCCGTTGACCTATCTTCATCCGGGGTCTCAGCGGTACAGGGCTCTTCAGGACTGCCTCCAGCAGAGTAGACAGAGACAAAGAAGTCATTCAGTAACTCTGCCATCTCTGTATCTTCTGTCACCAGGGCACCCGTCCCGTTCATCAGCGGGCCTACATTGCCTCTGGTGTTAGTTTTACCTGCCATGTATTTGAAAAAGCTCTTTCTGCTGTCCTTAATAAAAAGCTCTTTCTGCTGTCCCCCTTTATAATGGGATAGAACAAGCCCATGGTGCAAGAAATTAAATATTAGTTTGTTGTGGGTTTTTTTGTTTTTTTTTTTTGTCTTTTGATGGGATCGGTATATTTTTTATATAGCCACTTGCCTGATTTTGTAGAACAGTATTTAATATCTCAGAGAAGCTGGATGCAAACAAATATTCTATTTCTTTCCCACCAGAAATTACAAAAGCATAGATGTTTTCATTTGGCAAAGCTGCTATTTTAGCTGGAATGGATTAATATTCTCCTGACTATCAGCCTGACTTCTGGGTAGAAAAGGACACATAAAGCTCAAGAGACAACTCAGCTGGAAGTTCTCCATCCCCTTTTTAGTTTGAGCCAAAAACTCACTCCGTGTCACAGTCATACCTTGCTCAGAGCGTACACCATGCCCAGCCATGCTATAGCACATCTGTGCAGCTTATGTCCCCTCACCAGACTGTTGCTGGATTTTCTATTTGAACAGAATTCCACATGAGAAGAATTCCATTTGGTGTTGAATTTTGATGTGACAGCCTTGCTGAGCACTAGCTCATAATTAGTGCGGGCAATTTTAGCAGTGAAGCAGGAGATAGCTATGCATCTTTTGAGTCTTATCACACTATTTGTGTTCTTTGTACTCACTCTGAAGAATCAGGATAAAAATGGGGTTATGTACACAAACCTACCCTGAAGGAAGAATATTTGAAGAAGTTGTTCCATTCCTCTGTCTCAGCAGTGATTCTTTGTCACTTCTCCTTTGTTCTTCCTGAGAGTTAATTGTAACCATTTCAAACTAGACATAAGAGACACAAGTCTAGTCTGAGTAAATAAATCTCTTCCTCTAAACTTGGGTTTATTTGCATGTTTGGTTTTGCTGTCTCCTGAAAAGCATATAAAGACTGAGAAAGATAATTCTGTGTGTGTATGTGTGATTTTTCTGTCTGCACAAGTGTGATTTTTCACGCTTAACATGGGTCTTCTTTCCTCATGAAGGCAACTGGGAGGGGAATGGATGTCCTAGAAATAAAGATCACTTTGAAACTTGAGAGAACTGAGCACTGATCTCAGTCTAGCTAAAACTTTCCATGCAACTGGAAGTCACTTCAGCGCTTCTGTGCCATAACTGCAGGTTTGTCAGCCTGTTCGTACTCCCCTGTGACTCACAGGAGTAATTTTTAGCTGATGATTTCCAGCTGCCTTTGCAAACCCTTTGTGCCAACTTGTGCTTTCAGTAAAAGCCTTCCTGTGCCATACATCTCATTCATACACATTCACACCCACTCTCATTTCAGATTTTTACAGTCATAGAGTCAATGCAGTAAGGAATTATCAAAATTACTCTTCATGCATTGTAAGCACTAATAAAGATGTGCTCCTTTCACGATCTGCTTTTTGCCAGAGAGTATGGAATTTAATGTCTGTGTAGGCTGAGATTTTGTACAATTTACATTCATCTGCTGAAAATGTTTTTACCTCTTTGGTAAACATTATCAGGAATAATCCACGTTTTTCCTTCAGACAAGGTCATTAACGAGAAATGAACAGAAATGCTGTCAGCTCCTGAATCAATGTAACAGTTTTGACTAGTTGTTTTATAACATGCTGCTTTGCCACAAAACAAGACAACCCCTTTGCCAAATAGGAGTGAGCGTAACAGTTGTTACCTTTCAACAACTTTTCATTTCTGATCAAAAGATAAGGAGGTAATTTTTTGAGATCTGTTAATCCAAAAAAGCTTAGCTGCTAATAGTTCCCAGAATCCTTTCTATGTGTATGCCATGTTCAGTTTTTGCAATGATCAAAAGTAAGGGAACTCTGCTGATCAAAAATAAAGGAACATGCTATTTTGACACTTCAAGACAAACTTTGCCTTCTGCGCTGATGAGAACTCAGAAATTGTACATCACTCTAGTCCAATTCAGTTCAAGTATATTAAATGCAAATCTTCAACCTTGTAAAACATCTGCAGGGAGAAAGGACTTTGCATTCTCCTTCAGGAGGAGAATGGGATTTCAGATGCCGTAAATTATGTATGGCCAGATAGCATGTAAGAAAAATATTTAATGTTTACACTTAACCTGAAGAAAATAGAAATGCGAATCTTGCCTCAGGTAAATAGTAGCTCTTGACACAATAGGTTTCCTAGTCACAGGCAGAGTTCATGTTTGCCTTTTAATTTTTGGTGGTGAGTGAGGATTGAAATAATCACTGAAGAATGACTGCATGTTGGCAGCAAAGAGGATTTCTCTTCAGTATCACAGAATCATAGAATGGTTAGGGTTGGAAAGGAACTTAAAATCATCTAGTGCACTCAGTAGCCACCTCTGCAGTAAGATATTTCTGTATATACCAATACAACCCTGCCACAAATGCTACTCTGTACTCAGATGGCTACATTGCCACACAACATTGCAGATATTAAATTCATTTTTAAAAATACTCACAAAAACATTACAAGTATTTGACAGAAAATGCCTGCATGAAAAAAGCCCGTGACATTCCAGGCATATGAGAAACCAGTCCTGACCTTTCCCTTTGTATTGGTCGATCAAGGTGAATAGCAGCTTCATTTATATAAGTTCTCCAGTAGGATACTAACTGTATTATCCTACATAGCTTCTATGGTAAAAGACCAGTTAATTATTTGGTCACATTTCTGAAGCTAGTCTGGCACCTGCAGATACTACTTTTTGTTCACCTTCAGATTTATTTAGCTGTCTTGGAAGAGAGAATAAAGGTCCTTCAATACATGATGATTACTGTCATGGGCTTGGTGGTGGACTTCCAGCTTCTAATCACTGGAGGGGCTTCTTCTCATTTGTTCTGATAGACAGATGGATCTCACAGAGCAAAGAAAGGGGATTTTTTTCTTCCTTTGTAGTGTATTTTCTTCTTTCCAGATCAGCAAGTGGAACTGGTAAAATGTTTATGCCAGTGTCTTTATTTCTAGGAAACTGCGTGTGTGGACTGACCAGAGTTGCTCATGAAATGACATCTATATCATACTCTATTTCTAATTTCTCTCTCTCTCTCTCTTTATATATATAAAACCTTATGGCCTCTCTTTTTTGCGTTTGAATCATCTATCTTGTCATGGAAACTCTTCTAATTTAAACTGTCCTCATTCCTGTTTTTAGGAGCTGTTGTTGTGGATATCTTACTAAATCCAGTAGAGCTCTACTTACTTAGAGCTATGGTTACTTGCCAAGCTGTGTAAAATTTTGCCTCTAGTAGCTCAGCACTACCATGTTCCCTCCTGCCTCTTGTCCCTCTGCTCATTCCAGTCCTGTTCTCTTCGTATTCAACTGTCTGTGCCTGGAACTATCTTTCTGATCTCGTATGCAAGCATCCTCTCTCTTCCTTTGAATTCCTTGCTGAAACATTTCTTCAGACAATTATTCCTACCCTTTATTTATAATCAGTGATCTCTCCTGAACTGTTGTTTCTTGTCTTGTCTTGTTTTTATCTCATATCAAATTATAAGATCTTTGAGTAAGGGAATATGTCTTGCTATGTCTTTGTAAAATGCTCTATAAACTTACAGTGACAGCAACGATAATTCATGGTGCATTTCCACTCAGATCAAGGAATTCCTACTTACTTATTCTGCAGAGATACATTCCCATGGGCTAGTGAATTCAGGTTTATCAGGGCACTAGACTATCCTGATAATTAGAATTTGCTATTGTGATCGTCTGAAGTAGGTGACTTTTCCTTGCATTAATTCACCAAAGTTCCTCCTGACCTGAATACGTCTATCAGTGGCACTGTTTCAGCTGAAGTGTGCTGGCTTCCTGCTCTGATACTGAGGGGAAGGAAGTAGTCAAGAGGAAAGAGAGGAGGTTACAGCCTCTGCACGACTGCAAAACGTGCCTTTTCTTTTTCTTTTTTCCCCCCATTGTACCTGAAAATCAATTTCTGTCAGAAGTTAAGAAAGGCAAGGCCAGCTGCTGCCTTTCACCTCCAGCTCCATGGCAAGCGAGCTGCATGGAAGCAACTAGAACTTTCTTCTAAGGCATCATTTTCTCAACCAAAATGCAGAAAGGCCTATTGTTCTCTGGAAATGAAAAGCTGAAGAAATGTCCTGCTGTACAGTTTTAATGGCTATATATGCTATTTGTTTTATACTGTGTATCAGAAACACAGAGCTCATGACAAGAGATTTCTGTACCTCACCAGAGTGCACTGAAGTCAGAGTTTCACTACAGTTCCAAAAAGAGAGGCTAATAAATTACAATAAAACATTATATTGTACCTCCAAGTTGTCAGTGACTGAATGTTTAAATTGCAGCAAATAGGAAATGATATTTTTCTTTGTGGAAAACAATGGAATTTTTCTCCGCAGTATTACAGTACGATATTTATAGCAAATCATGGGATACATTCAGTACTTTAAATATATTCTGCTAGTAATACATATTACAGTCCTCATTAAATTTTTAAGAACAGCTACAATATTTGCTGTGGAAACAGCTCTCTCCCCTGTAACCTGTTTCATCTTTTATCCATCAATAGCAAACTGAGTTGAATCTCATCATAATATACCCACTCCTCTCTCCCTCTCTTGTCACCATTATCAGTTTGTTACTCATAAATGGAGCTGAGTCCCTAATTTAAGAAACGTTGTATATAGAATCATAGAATAGTTAGGGTTGGAAAGGACCTCAAGATCATCAAGTTCCAAACCCCCTGCCATGGGCAAGGATACCTCACACTAAACCATGCCAGCCAAGGCTCTGTCCAACATGGCATTGAACACCGCCAGGGATGAAACATTCACAGCTTCCTTGGGCAACCCATTCCAGTGCCTGACCACCCTTACAGTAAAAAGCTTCCTCCTCATAGCCAATCTAAACTTCCCCTGTTTAAGTTTTAACCTGTTACCCATTGTCCTACCACTACAGTCCCTAATGAAGAGTCCATGCCCAGTATTCTTATAGACCCCCTTCAGATACTGGAAGGCTGCTATGAGGTCTCCACACAGCCTTCTCTAGGATGAACAGCCCCAACTTTCTCAGCCTATCTTCATATGGGAGGTTCTCCAGTCCCTTGATCATCCTCGTGGCCCTCCTCTGGACTTGTTCCAACAGTTCCATGTCCTTTTTATGTTGAGGACACCACAACTGCACACAATATACTGCTGATTTCCAAAAGGCTTTGTGAAATGTGATAGAGATGAGGATACCTTCTCAGCCACATTTTCTCCCAATAGAAACCCATATCAAGTACTGCATTGCAAATCCATTAGTAGTGATTTGCAATAGTCCAATTTAGAGGTCACTTGAGCATGAAAGCAGTGTACAAGAAAATGTATAATGAAACAATATCAGTAATAGCATATTTAAATGAACAATATCAGTAATAGCATATTTTAAATGTTTCATTAAGTCTGAATTGTTATATTGTAGTACTGCTGTGAAATAGCTACTACTTTAACATGATTTCTTTTATATATGTATTATTGAGATTGGGCATTTTCACAGAAATTGAAGGATTATAAAAGTCAAAATATTTTTATTAATCATGTGGTTTAGAACATTTGTATACTGAATGACTTGTTTTATATGTCTTTGTATAGTCAATAATCCTAGATTAGACCAAATTAATATAAATTCAGTGTCTTTTTTTTTTTTTATGGAGGCAATGTGAGGTTTAACACTTCATAGGTCTTGCATATTAAATTAAAACAATTAAAATACTTTTTCATTGCTTTCAGAAAACTGTTATCACAGCAACATAGATTTTCAGTGTCCTGATTTCAGGGCACGAAGTAAACAAAAAAACCCGTTGCAATGTGTCTATTAATTCTATCCTTGCTAAGCAAGGCTATTCAATTTAATGGTGCTGTTCTTTCAGTATTGCTGAATAGCACCAGGTAAGTGCTGCTCCCTGCAAAAAACTCCTGAGTGGGACATGGGGAAGACACTGCTTTCCTTAACATGTACCTTGTGCCAGGAGATCACTGAAGTACTGGTATGTGACACTAATTTCAAAGTCACTACGCAGAGGTTTTCAGTTTGTTCCAACTTTCCCTTAGCTAAAATGAGCCAGTAAAGACAAAACCAAACCCGAAATTTTATGAAGTGGCCAGGGTGGCACTCCCTTGTTCATAGCAACACCCAAGTTAATGGTGTATTAGCCATATTTAATTGCTGAACAGCATAAGCTGATCTAATTCCATTAATACAGTACAGCTATGTAAGATTCTACCAGCTGAGGATCTGGTCTATTCCATTCTGCAAATACAACCATACTATAATTTAAGAATATTTCAGTACTGAGACCTGGTTAAAATTTCTGTGGGTTGGTTTTGTTTGGGGGTTTTGGGGGTTTTGGGTGGGTTTTTTTCAACTTTTCTCCAGTTAAGACAAGTGCAAGAAACCCGTGAAAACTGATTTGGCTTTTGGAAGCAGCAGGTTTTAATCTATGAGCTTTCGAAAACTGAAACAGTTTTGGCTGAAAACTGCTTCAAAAATAAGAAAAGAAATAAATAAATTTCCAAAGCTCTGGGCTACATTCATTTCTACTTTTAGCTTTTAGGTAGTAAATCCAGGGTAGATGGGAAGACAGGCATTTTTAGAACCAGCTGAGAGGCTGGAACTTGTTCTGAGTACCTGTACTGTTTTTAGATGCAAAGTAATGTTTGCTCCTCACTATGCTGACTTACTAGCATATGTCAGTGGTGGTTTAGGCAATTCTGTATTCACTCCAGTGTGTGATGACACAGCTTTAGAAAGAGAATAGAAACCAACTGAAAACCTTCATGAAGCAATGGAGATTTTACTGTATTACCTAATAAATACACTGTGTTGTCAGCTTACCCTTTGCTGGCTTCAAATTCCACATTGTCAGATCAATTTTGCTTTCAGCTTCCAGGACAGAGCAATCTCATAAGCACTGTCTCAACTGCAGGTCAAGTGCATGCTGAGTTTTCCCGTCTTCTGATCATCTATTGCAGGCAATCAATCAAGTCAATCTGTGTGAATTGCCCTGACTATTTTGGTGTAGAGCTCCACGTTTCCTTTCCAAGGAAACCATGGAGATGAAATGCCAGGAGGTGTATGTGTGAAGTCAGAATGTTTCTGCTCATCCTGTAGTTTCACCAGTTAGAGATAACTGTAGTTGCTCTTTGCTCCTTATGCAGTCAGATAAGATGAAAAATGTTAGCATGGTTCCATCAAGAAAACAAAGAGATTAATCAGCTGATGGCTATCAATATACATTTCAACAGTCATTTCAGATTGCAAGATTCATTTTGTCCTTAAATTGGTATTTGTGTGAAAGATGAGCTTCTTAGAGGGCCTAAATCAAACAGGAGTGTCACCCACACAGTGTCTTTAAGTATTCAAGATTTCACTTCTGTGATTATGTGGCTGAAATTTAAAGTTAAAAAACATCCATATGGATATTTCTTGTAGGTTTTAGCCCACAACATTGATTGGCATGGGAGAAAAAAAAGATATTAAACACCATACAGCATGTTGGAGTTGTTTGCTTTGTTGGATACATCTCTCATCATGCATCTCTGACAACAAATGTCAAAAAAAAAAAAAAAAAGCAATATTAAAACTGAAAGATAGCACTAGCTATCTCAAAGGATTGTGGATATTATTGGTGATTTATCATCACCCCATTGACAGTGCTGTGGCATTACTGCAAAAAAGCCAAAATCAGCCTTCAGGTTATACCTATTAAAATTGCATGCTGGCCAGAATCAGTATAATGGACCTGTTTAAGATATGGCAATTACTCTCCATTTGGGGTGCATCTGTTAGAGTTGTCAAATATTTCTTGAGGACTTTGTGCTTTGTGTGTTTTAATCCCCAGGTGCAGAAGAACGTAGCAGCACTGCCAATAGGAGATTACCATAGGGATCTACTCAAAAAATAGGATGGTTTTCTCTTCCAAGGGTGAAAAGAAATAACAGCAGTGACAGGCTGGAAGAGGATGGATATATTTGTAAACTGTGACAATAAAAGTTAACACTGTAGCAGGAACAAATCAAGCATTCAAGCAGCAAGTCTGGTAAATACACTCTAGCAATACTGCACTAGAAAAGTGTGCTTTCATAGGCCAACATCCAGTACCAAATCTGTGGGCTAAGAATCCGTTTGTTCCACCTGACTGGACAAGTCCAAAATATAATATTTATTGCTTGCATTGAACTGCTTCTAGACATCTCCAGTAGGAAACTTCCAGATCCAATTTTGTAAGTAATTGATAGTCTAAATAGACACAACAGAGCTAGAAAGCATGACATTAATATGGATACTTTAGAGATGATAAATAAAGTTAACATTTTTAAGAAAGCTGGCACAAAATAAGTGCTGCAGATTAAAGTGCTTTTCTTTTTTTTTTTTTTTTTTTTCTTCTAGAGTATTTGGTGTTTGTATGCAGAAATCTTGTTTGGGTGAGGTTTTAAGATGGTACACAATTTTCTAAGATTTCAGAGCACCTGACCTAGCTGCTAACAGTCCAGAAATCCCAGACATATTTCCGCTGACTCCATACAGCACAACTCTACAGCACTTATGTAGCAAGTCTGAAACTTCTGAAAGCAAGCATCATGTTTTGTATACATGCTGCACAGATGGTCTGCATGTTTCTGCTAAATCTGATGGATTGGGAATGCACCAGACCGAGTGCGCATGCACAGCCCATCTGTGTGTTGCAACAGTGGTACAGCTGACACTTTCCAGGAACACTGGACTCAATATTCATACACGTGTATAGCACAAGGGCATATTTCTGTTAGGGAATTCCTGTGCGGAAAGATGCTTTAAGAATCTAAGAGAGGTAATGAGTATTACTGGAATTCAGAGGCAGAGAAATGAAGCCCAAATCTCAGTCCACCAGGCACAAATCACACACAATTTCTAACGCACCTGCAGTACCGTTCCCATGTAAGCATGGATATAATCTTTTTCCCTCTGACACCAAGCCTTTCCCTCATCATTCTCATGCTTCCTGCTCTGCTACTGCATAATTACAAAATCATGTTTATTTGCTTCTTTTTCTTTGTCACCTGCCATGTTCTGTTTGATCCTGAATGATGAGTGTGTGTCCTTTCTAATCAGGCCTTACAAAGCCTCATGCAACTTGACTGAAACTTCACACTATTGCTCAAGGCCCTTCACCTCAAAATACTTGAGAAGACTAAATAGCAAGGCAACACATGCTAGATATGTATGTCCTGCCACTAACGATGGTGGGTAGCTATTATATGGAGGCTATTCTTTCTGATGCCCTTGATACATATATGGTAGGAGTCATTTTCACTGCCAGCTTATCTTTACAGTGTCAGACTTTCAGCTTTAATAGGCTCATTAATCATCTGTGTCACTCACTTTCCAGTCATTCCCTGAAGCTGCTCAGTGAAAGTTCTGCTACTGAATTTTGCCAATACCTTGGTGTTTTAACAAGGGAATGTAAATTTCACTATCTAGCAGTTGCTGAACCAGAGAAAGGTTTAATTGGGTTCAATAAGCACAACAGCGTTTGGATGCTTATGAAAAGCACTAATGTGTTTAGACCCCAGGGAAAGCAGGTTCTGTTTATTGTCCCTTCTTCCCCATTCCGAACATGCAGCATTGGATCAGGCCTTGGCTCGGCCTGGCTGCTTGGGATATTTCACCCCAAACACCTTTCATTTCCTTTTAAGTTAGCTGCCTGCACTATTTCATCCCAGTTTGACTACACTCATATATGGTAGGGTCTGACTCTCTCAAGATTGATTCTCAGATTTCTACCTTTAATTTTCATTCCTGTCTTCACATTTGACCTAATAAAAATATATTTACTAGTTCTCAGTTTTCCTTTCACATTTGTGATCAATCATACCTGATGTATTACTTAATCCTGAGCCCACTATTACTCACTCGCAGCAGACCCATATACTAATAGTCTTCTGTTAAAGCAGAAATCAAATCACCATTAGCATTTCCAGCGTACCTTCATCAGCATTTTGATGAGATTTTAAAAATACTAATACTTTTGCCCTTTTTTTTTAACTATTTCCATCTCATTTACCTTGTTTTCGATCCTAGCTGTATATAATCCCACTGTTTGATTTTTTGGCTTAATACTCTATTTCACCTCTTTGTTCTAGTATATTTTAAACATCCGATTAATAAAAGCTACTGGAGGATGGTTTCATATAGGAAAAACTGTCTTCTGAGCTTAACAATCACCTTCAAAATTCTCCTTCCAACCCTTCTTCCTAACTTTTAAGCATGAAGCTTCAAGGAAAAAAAAAAAAAATTACATTGAAAAATACCATGCTAGAAATCACCAACTGATATTACGACATCCCGTCCCTTGAATTAGTGCCCACAAATACTGAAATCTAAATAAGGACTGAAGGCTTTTAAAGTCAGGTCTTGCAGTATTCATATTTTAGTTACCAACCCTGGACTGTAGTACAGATTTTAATGCCTCAGTTCACAGACATATCCCAATGTAAGACACAGGATGAAAAGAAACTTAGGGTACTATCCAAGACAGCCAGAACATACTTCAGACCCCTGGGGAAAACAACAGGATAATCCTGAGCACAGGGACTTTATTAAAGGCTTTAGGGAGTTGCCTTAATCTATCGAGGATCCAGAGCCCAGAAATTGCTCATGAATACAGGTAACTGTGTCTCTTTCCTTTCATGTATTCCTCCTCCCTCCCCAGAGAGCTAATAACAGGAGGAGGCTTCCCACACAATTCCTTAATTGCAAAAGCAGCAAGATAAATGTACTGCTTACCTGAGAGAGGTCATTCAAAGCTTTTGCTCTTAGGAGAGTGCCCTGGCTACCCACCCAAGCTATGCAGGGTAGTGACACCCTGATAAAAATGCATACCTGAACAGAAAGTACTTCAAAGTTCAACAGCTTAATGACAATGAAAGGAATATTTGACTGTGTATTGAATCTTTTAAAGCATTTATTTAGGAGTACAGAAGTCCCCATTAAATTTCTAGTTAAGACTAAGCCTCAGCTGAATAGGTGGAGACCCACAGCAGCCGTAACCCATCCCAGTACCACTCAGATCTGTCTACCAAACAAAGATTTAGGTCTTGCAAGTTCTAGGTTTAAGCTGTGACTGCAGCAAGATAAGAAGGGGGGGGGGGGGAATAAAAAAAAATCTTAGCTTCTTGATCTAACTAGATACTTAGTAATTAAGCCTTTGGAAAACAGTATCAGTCTATTCCACTTAGTTTTGAGAGAGAAGCTGACTTCTATGCGGTATGAGGTCATTCATCCTCCACAGGACTGTTAATTCATGACTTCTGAAAATGTTGGTTGGTTCTGTCAAAAACATCCTAAAATCACAGCATTTTAAGTGGGTTTTTAATTTCTGCTGAATCTGATGGATTTTTGAAAATTTAAGAAAAGTCTTGTTATGGACACATGCATCCAAGTGTAAGTAGCACTGTAAAACTGAAGTGTTGAATACTTCTAAGCAGTGGATGTTTCATTTCAGCCATAAGCATATGCTGTCAAAGGTCATTAACTTTCCTACTTTAAGAGATTGGGCAGGTTTTCCTATAACCTGTGAGCTAAGAACATCTTTTTAATCTATGTGGGACAGTAAAGTGTTCCTAGGAAGATACAGGAAATTACTGAAGGAATTAGGTGATCCATAGGCAATTTGATCTTTAGTCCAATGTTTCCATACTTTATTTTAAACAAAGTGCTTTACCACCTTGAGGTGGAAGAACTGTGGGCTTCTATTTCCTGATGTTCTCCAATTTTCAAATACGCAAAAACCCCCTTCCCATTCCTCTTTCTTTCTATGTCTGTCATTAAGAACTACCGCTTTCCCAAAAGTTGAAAGATAAGTGACTTTGTTCAGTGTTCAGGAATCATTTCAGTGTGGATAAGGGTTTGCTGAGGAAATGTATGACAAGAGATGCCCCAGAATAATCAAGACTACTGGACAAACATGATAAACAGGTCTGTTAAAGAAAACAGAGAACATGCACAAGCCATCATATTGATAATGGGTATTTGTAATAACAGCAAGTCATAATAGCCTTAGTCCCACACACAAGAAAGAAAATATAAAGTAAAAGCTAATTAAAAAAAAAAAAAGAAAAAAAAAAAGATAATTAAAACAAGGCAGTCATATCCAGCTTCTTCTCATCAGCCCTTCATCTTTTCCCAAACCAACAGCAATTCAAGGATTCCTTGGGGACAGCTGGGGGTTCAAAGTATTCAAGGCAATTCCCTCTTCTAATGTCTTTCTCTCTGTTCAGAAAGAGTTGAAACCCCATACAGTTCACAGAATATATTTTTCACTAGCAAGAAAAGTTAGAGGCTCTGTAAAAAGAGACAGTGATTATTCAGTGGACAGTCAAGAAGGAAAAACAAGTAGTTGGGGAAAGTGGGGAAATCAAGATTGGGTCAGATTTTGTATTACTGTTAATCAATTGGCAAAAGGACAGCAGGAAGAGCAAGATGAGTATCTAATGGAATGTGCTCTAATAAGTATTCTTTTGATTTATTTTTTAATTCAAACTCAGTATTTTACAGTTGCAGGAACTATTTTGTTTGACTTAGCTTGACATGGCCTGTATGGGTAATGATGTATATTTTCATCAAAGATCAAAGAAGTATCTTAGTATGTGCTGTGACTAAAGGAATTGAGAAAGTACTGCTTCTGTTTTCACAAAGTCTTAATAGGAGGGAACTGAGCTTCCCCTAAATGACTCCTAATTCATTCTGGATGTTATACAAATCATTTACAGTAGCTAATAAATACCTGCCTTGGTGGGAACATAGCACTTGGCCAGCTCTTGATACTTTACACCAAAATGCCCCTTACTGTATAAATATCCTCAGTATGGGGTGGTAAAACTGTGCAACATCAAGATGGAATTATTCACCTTTTTTAATTTCACCAAAAGCTTAAAATTACGTTAAAATGAAAGCCAGTGTCTTAACTTTGTCAGGACAAACTTGAAATATCTATCAGACACTGTGCCAGGGTAAATTTACTGGAAATTAAAACCCGTCCCTAGAGTAGCAGGAACTTAGTTTAGCACACACCCCCTCCTTTTTGTTATTATCATTTTAATTTCAAAATAAATGGTTAATGAGTTAAGTGGGATACCAGTTTCCTCCCATTCTGAAATAAGTATTTAGTCATTTCTGTTAAAGGCAGGATTAATAATAATAAAAAAGTAGTATTCTTTCAACTGCCTATTCCTGCTAGGTTCTTCCCCTGAACAGCAGAGCTGCGGTGCTAATCAGTTAATCTTTGGGAATAACTGGAGCAATGTGTCAGCCATGAAGGAAATAAAATGAACAGCTGCAATTGGATTATATATTCTTCTCATTATCCAGATTCAAATGCCTGATGAACACTGTATGTGCAATGAAAGGAATGTCAATGTTGCATATAAAGTAGCAACTCAAAGTGTCTGCAATTCAGATAATGCTAGACTGTGCCTTTAGGCACAGCCCCAAGCAAAGGGTGCTCAGGAAGCTGCCCTGTTCCTCCAGAAGCCCAGGGAGACATTGCCTCTCCAAGCCACACTCCTCCCAGGCCTGCACAGCTCTTCTCCTGCTTCAGGGAAGGAAATAAATGATTGCAGCTGACATTCCTCTTCATGCCTGGCCAGCTATTCTGATCATTAGTAAGCAGTGGTGTGGAGCCAATTCTATGACCATTCTCTGCCAATTCCTTCACAGGGGGAATTATCTGGAAAGCAGTCTGAATGTTACACTACTGCTGAATCCAAGATTGGGCAGGCATTAGCCAGTGGAGGAGAAACTCTGCTTGACTGAATAAAGGAATAATATCTAGAGTAGCTGCTAGAAGAGGGCATGTCATTGCCATCTGAATTGCCATTTATATCCCTATAGAGTTACATATCTTAGTGAAGTGACAATAATATGGTAACTCCATTGCCAAGGATGACTAGGAGATTATTATAATTTATCTACCGAGATGATAATTTTTGTATCAATGTGGGTAATCCAGACATCTGAGGAAGATTTTATTCAATCTGCCTTCCCTTAGGGTACAGCTGAATCTGGTTGCACTTGACAGAGAGATATCATTACAACATTCTTGTCATTGAGAAGATACTTGATGAGTATTTACTAGGAATGAAAAGCACTCCTGAGGAAAGAACAAGTTCGGATCTTACCTTAGGTGTAATTTATTTGTAAAGGCAACCAGCTGTTGTTGCAAAACTCAACTTCTTTTGTGTTAAAAAAGCCCCTAATACTAGCCCCCTTAGCAACAATAAGTGGACAAGGAATAAAAACTCTTTGGTCTGCTTTGTTAGTTTAACATAGAGAATGACAGCATATGCCATAAAGCAAGATTCTGCTGCAGTGGCATGTAACAGCACTAGCACTATTCCTATCTAGTGGAATATATTGACACATACAGAAACAGGTAGCTATTTAGCTATTTTCTCTCTCTTTTGTTCTGCAGGTAAGTACTGAAGCTTGAGTTTTTTCCTGAAACTAGAAGAGATACACACAAACTTTCAACTTTGACATCTCATCAGCCATGGTGGAAATTGAACTCTAGTATGCAAAAGTGCACACAAAGGTACTCTCTGAATACAGTTTAAAGCCCCCTGAAGAATTATTTTCTTTCATTTGAAAAATACAAAGTGAGAGACTTACAATGTGTGGATAGAGAAAAACAAATGCCCTAAATGCTAGGACATAAGAATTAAATAACATGAACTGCTCTTACCACAGTAGCATCTGAGACTCTGGTGCACAAGTTCACTAAGTCACATGAAAAATGTTGCCTAGTTATCAAAAAGCTGCCTCTATTTAAAAAAAAAGTCAGGAAAGTGACCTCACATTATGAGCAGGAAATATAACATGAATTTCCTACTGAATGCAGAAGTTACTTGTTTTCTAACTAAATAGTTTTCTAGCTAATACGAGAATTTAGGGTAATTACAAGCTTTTATTGGCACTTTCTGTATATTGAAGGCTACACTGATGCCTCCGTCAGTTTATTTTACTAATTGCTATTGGTCATCCTTTTGCGAATTAATAACTTCATGTTTTGGTTTTTTGGTTTTTTTTTTTTTTTTTTTAACTCACTAACTCTGATTCTTGCAGTGGAACTGATGGGTTTTCTGTACTCTTGAGAGTATAGCGTGTGCTACCACATAACATGGAAGCCAGCTGAAACACAGCTCTTTTTATGAAACCTTGTAATTGTGGTCTACCTTGTTTACTATTTTCTGACATTTGGTAGGAAAAGACAGCCAGCCTGAAAGTGCTTATTTGTTCTTTGTCTGTAAAATGGTGCCATCAAATCTTTTATATTATTCTCAATATGCATATCAATACACAGATAATGCTGTCTTCTCTGTTTCAGGCTGTTTTTGAAAGCCAAGAGAAATAGCTTAGAACTGCTAGCAAATTACTACAACACTACAAAAAAAATAAAAAAACCTGCAAGAAGAAGAGGAGACACTGAGAATTGTGTAGTTCAACTAATAAGTGAACCTATTTAATAAGAATACACCTCCTACAGTATTCATTTATTACTAAGACATACAGTATTTCTTGCTTTAATTCTTTTCCTCAAAGGCTCACTGAATGATGGCTCAGGCACAGATCTTTCTGTTACAGACATATATTATTTCAGTCAGTGGTGTTGAGCCCTTCTTGAATTTCTGGATCATTTAATGACGAAAATGACTTAATAACAAAAACACTGTTTGGGGGCAGAGCTTCATACCAAATATGCAGACATGTTCAGGTAGAAGCTTCTCCACAGGATGAAAGGAGAAGAAACAGTTTCTGTACTGGTAATGGTTATAATCTGATGATTTAGAAAGTGGCATAAGTGAATAAATTTTCAAAACTTGCAGAGATTTATATAGAAAAATACACACATACAAGAACTATTCTGTTTATGAGGCCCAAGAGACTTACCTTTATAGGTAAGCATTCTTTAAGTAAATTGTCAGCTACTTTATAAAGTTGCACAGATCAACCACATAAAAAAAAGAGAAGTTTTCTGAAACCAAAACAGAGATGTTGAAATTGTGCCAAACAAGGAAGGGACAGCCCCATCCAGCAGACTAAGCAAAGGATGCTATCAATTCATAAGCAAGTAACTAAGCCACCCACACTGCCTGAATAGTCTGCCAAGAAGGCAGATGGTGATACTTGTGAAATATCTTCAGATGTTCCTCATAGTTTACAGCATATATTTTATAGTAGAAATAAATGAAAAAAGTAGTCTTTTATTCCTTACATTTTATTGGCTACAAATGTTACGTTATGTCCTTTTAAATCAGCCTACAGAAAGATCTGCACTTAATTAAACCCTTTAAATAATTGGTAGATTTTAACTTGCCCGTGGAGATTTGATCTCCATACTTCCAATTTAATCACAAAAGCTCAACTCACATTTCTTTTAGTTAATCCTTTTTATAGGCAAATGCCCAATTAGGAACTCTCCACACCGTTTGGGCCCTTTCAGGCTCAAAATACCTGTGCTAAATAAAAACAATTAAAAAGAAGTGGGGACTGGCCTGTTTTAATGGTGTTTGACATTCTGCCTCTGACAGGTGATATTCTGACACATTATAGTCTAGGTTTCACTGGAGCAGTTACCTGTGCTTGCATTCACAGTTTTGGAACAATAAGAGTGTAGTGAGGTCTGCAGATCACTTTGGAGGTTTAGAATATCATCTCAACTATAATGAGTTGAGTTTCTCTACTTCTAATTTCTTATGCTGTACATTTTTCTTTAAAATCATGTAGTTTAAATATGAGGTCCCTGACATTTGTATCATTAGGCTTTATAAGCACAAGAGAAAATAAGTGACTTCTTTGTATCTTCGGGGTTTTTTTTCAAGTATTTATCAAGTATACAATGAGATAGTAGCTTTTACCCAGGCAGGCTCTCAGCTTTGACAGAAGTGCTTACTTTTCATGGGAGACAATCAGTGGAAACTTAATGGAATCCCACAACACAACAAGTACTGAACAGAAGGTGAAATAACACTTACCTCCTGCCCCATGGCCTTGATGCAAGCAATCTCCACTCTTTCTCTCCCTCGAGAAGCAGCCACTGAACCACGATTCCGTGTGTGACTGCTGTCAGTACCTGTGGGTCAGAAGCTAGTGTATCAATCCCACGAGAAATGCAGCATGACCTATGGCTCAATTACAGAATGCTGAGCCCACCGGCCGAGCCCTTAGGACTACAGCAGCAGAGCAAGAAAGAGCTGTGCTGTAGCTCTTGCAGCACATCCTGGCTTTTGTAGGTGATGTGAAAGACTGGTCAGGTCTGACAATAAACTAATACAGATCCAAACTGCTTTTAAAATTGTTCATTCACATTTTTTTTGCATTATGATCTCTTCCATTCCCTCCTATTGTCAGCACCAAATTCAAGTTGGTTTAGAAACCCATACACTTTTATCACAACCACACTCATTTTTCCACCAAAGATGAGGTATATAGGTAGCTACTATTTTTCAGCCTGTGTTTAGTAGTGGTTTGCAATCTCATAATCACTGCTGAATAGCCTGCAAGCCTTATGTCAACAGACTTGGATGAAATATTTCCATATACAAAAACATATTGCTCTTTTACTTATGAGCTTTCTGTTGGTTTTAAAATCAGTTCAAGATCTCTTACATCCCTCGTACTCAAGAATTATAGACATACTGAAGAGCTGAAAACTGAAATTTACTGTATGAAGATAGGCTGAGAAAGTTGGGGCTGTTCAGCCTGGAGAAGAGAATGCTGCGTGGAGACTTCCAGTATCTGAAGGGGAGCTATAGGGATGCAGGTGAGGGACTATTCCTTGGGGACTGTAGTGACAGGACAAGGGGTAATGGGTTAAAACTTAAACAGGGGAAGTTTAGATTGGATATAAGGAGGAAATTCTTTCCTGTTATGGTGGTGAGGCACTGGAATGGGTTGCCCAGGGAAGCTGTGAATGCTCCATACCTGGTAGCGTTCAAGGCCAGGTTGGACGAACGCCTTTGGTGGCAGGGTTTAGTGGGAGATGTCCCTGCCCATGGCAGGGGTTTGAAAATTGATGATCTTAAGGTCCTTTCCAGACTTAACTATTCTATGACTCTATGAAATTTCAAAGCTCAGCTTAATCGGTTTGTAAGCCAGTGAAAGAGCAGAATTTTCTCTGATTCACGGTTTGGGAAAGCTGGAGTTATTTCAAACAGTACTTTTTCAGCTACCATGGATCTTACCACCCAGCACAAATTGGGTGTCCTACTCTTCCTCCTCAGACACTCTCCAGTTCCACTTTTCCTGAACAATCAGAGCTCAAGCCAACAATAAACAAAACAAACTAACAAACAAAAGAATTAAAAATACAGTCATCCAGCTTATATTTTTAGAGGACTAGCCCCAAGGCCTATTTTGTACTTAATGGTTATTTAGCCTGTTTCCCCAGAGCTCAGCCATCTGACAGGAGGCTCACGCAACCATCCAGCTGTTTCCACTCCCCAGCTACCATGGAGATTTTCTTCTTTGTCCTCCTTTTTAGCAGGCAGCTGAGGTAAACTCTTGCTAACCTTGATGCCTGTATCAAGACAGGGTTAACTGGCCCTTGTTAATCTGCTCTGCCCCAATATGGCATCCATCTCCATATGAGTTTATCTGTCTCATCACCAAAAAGTCTGTGCAAGTTTCACCTTTTAAATGAAAGCCATGATACAAACCTCTTCACAGTGCTTGCACCTACCCAGTCACAATTAGCCAGCCATAAAAGTGCTAATCAGATGTTACAAGTAAGGCCCATTAGAATACTCGGTTCTGGTTATTATATCTGCTTCAAAGGAGGGAAAATTGCTGGAGATTCAGGATTCATGTTAGATCCCTGCTTAATAATTTATCTTCATGGAAGACAGGTGTTAGGGAGCACTTGTCCTGCTAGCACTGTTCTGAGCACTTGTGGGTATCCACTATGCTATTTTTGTTTTCATAAGAGAAAGTATTCAAACTGCAAGGCAGATTTAGACACATTTCAGCTTACTTTCATTTTCTCCCCTCCCATGGCAATTCAGTTTGCTGTAACTTGTGTATTCTTATGTATCTTCTCTTTTAAATGGCATATGGAGCCATATCCACCAGCTTGTGTGTTCTTCTATTGTGTTTGTCATGTGCTTCAGTTTTAACGAGCCTTGAATAATCTATTACTCTTTAGGTGCAATAACTGGGACTGTGTATAAGTCCTGCCAAACAGTGTAACACAAAGGCAGAGTCCCTCTCTCCCTATGCAAGGTCACATATGTACATGCAGGGACTGACAAAATTAACCTCTGTGAATTCTTTCATATGTTAACTACTGAAACATTTAAGCTAATTAATTCAGATGTAATAGCTTGGAAAAATCAAACATTCCTTATTACAGAGGGGTGGCTCTATGGAGCTATAGATGTTGGTAAATGAAAATAATGTTATATCTTTAAATGCTACTGGAAAGAGCAAATTGACAGCCTGGAGATGTCACTTCAGCTACAGAAAGAGATACAACAGATTCCCTATTATCTGACTGACAGAGCAAGTTCAAAAGGACACTAGTCATTTTTCAAGGTAGGAAAAAATCAGCTGTATCCTGCTTACATGTGTTATCCATCTACATGTTTTTAAACCTTCTCAGAACTGTGTTTACTATTGCTCTCTATTGCCATGGCCATTTATTAATTTGCTCACTTGTGTTATCCCTTCCATTTGAGATTCTTTCTCCTACTTCCTTAGAAAAAAAATTATTGGCTAATTACTGGCTAAATGACTGTATTGATTCCACGAATTGCCTGAGTAAAAACCAAGCAAGGAGCCTCAGGAACATGGAATTTCCTGGATGCTCTGATTCTCCAGACAGTATTCCCTCAGCCGCCTTCTCCTGATAGTCTCGATGAAACCTAGCTGTTACCTCTGATTTATTTGGAGCTACGACTAATATCATCAGTTTCAATACAGCTCCTAAAATGCTAGATGCAGGAAGCTACTTCAAGCAGTAATCACTCCGATGTCACACCAGTTTAACTGAAATCAAAACAACAAATTCAGAAGAAGGAAACTGGCTATTAAATGCAAAGCTTACTAAGGACTGCATTCTCAAGTCTGCTGTGCCTTCATTAGGCCACTGAAACCAGTGGTGTGTAGACTGCAAAGTCAGCTTTCTCAGAACAGGAAAAAGCTCTCAAAACATCGCAAAAGAAACAAGGCTTGTTAAAGCTTTTAAGAAGTAAAAAATACTCCATGCATTCTAAATGGCCAAACGCTGTGTCCATGAAGAATCGATTTTTACATAAAACAGCTCCAAATATTTAAAAGCAGGGAAAGAATATCTGTTTCAGCAGATACATACTTTCAGCAGATTAATTCTGTCTCGGAGATACAACCTTTATTTTGCCAAAGCCTTGTAATGCATGGCAATGAAAAATAACTTCACCTTTCAGTTTTAGTCACAGAGCATTATAACTGTGTCTTGTGATAATTTTGAGACATAATGTCTTTTTTTCAGGCCTTTGGTAAAACAAGTAACAAAGATTTCTATTTGGAATTTATTTTATTATATTTTGTAATTATACAAATGAGGTTGTACATCAGCATTAATCATACTAAATGAAGCTATCTGTTTCAGTTTGAAATACTGAATAATTATTCATTACCAATGACTGGCAATGATGCTTAAATCAAATGAACTTTAGAGAAGCAGCTTGCAAAAAATACTCTTTGGGTGTGTTGATTATTTTGGGGAAGTGTGTAGGCACGAATATTTAAAACCGGATACTATTTGTGAGAAACACTGTAATAATGTCTTTCAAATGCATTCTCATTTATAAATCCAGTATCTGGAGTTATGAAGAGGAATCTAAAGTATAAATATCACTTATTTTCTTTATATTTCAAAAATTAAGATTAATTGGATTCTGCCTCCTTTACTAATAAATCAGCTATTTCTACTTCATTCATCTGTAAAGGAAATTCCTAAGCAAGAGTTTCCCAAATCAGACATGTTACAAAATGAGACTGCTTCCTGCCACTGAAGCGGAGTGTATTGCAGCCTCAGAGCTGCACTCTCACAGAGTACAGCTCATCAGGTCACTCTGATCTGAGGCACTCGCTGTGCAAGCTCTGGTTTGTATGTCTTTCTCAAAATGAACTCTGTTGCTCAGTTCAAATGGTTCAGCAGCAAATTGATCTTTCCAAGTTCATACAAGCCCAAACTCCTGGAAGAATTTCCTCCTTTCCTTAGACCCTGTGCCTTCTTCATTAACTTTGATATAGGCTCCCTGCCTCACTTCTGCAGTTTCTTGTGCTTATCTTTTTACAGGGTAGTTGGCAGCTTCAGCCTTTTAGCAGGCTTCTCCAAGCTTGCACTGTAAAAGCTGTTCTCATCTCCAACTAGGAAGAATTGCTCTGTATCAAAGGTGAGGCATGATGCAGTCAACTTCTACTGGCCACTCAAGCACAGAGAGCTGGCAACTACTGCTGTTAATGGTGATGTGGACCTTGTCTAGGCTAGGAAGAAGCAGTCGCTGCAAGTCTCTTCTAGTTAACATGTATTTCATGTTGACAAATGGAAGTTTCTGTTTGTAATAAGACTTCTAAATGCCATCTTGCTCACCAGATAAAATAAGATGCATGTAGATATGGCACTTAGGGACACGGTTTAGTGGTGGACTTGGCAGTGCCAAGTTAGCAGTTGGACTCTATGGCCTTAAAGGTCCTTTCTAACCTAGGCAATTCGATGATTCTGTCAGTGGGATGAGGCTTTTTTGCCCTTTGGAGTTCATTTGCTGTAGGGAGAAATTTCCTATTTTACCAGGTCATGTCTGTCACTTTGGCTAACAGTTACAGGTGTAACAGGATTCCTTTGTAGTCAAGTCACAAAAAAAGGACCCTCCAATATGTGGTTCATCTCATTCAAATATAAATGGCCAGCTTTGGGGTGAGTGAATTTGTCTCTGGAATACCATTCTCTTCCCCCAGACTGAAGGGCACAGATTTTTAACTTTGGTTGGGTAGGTAAAGGTAGCTCAGGCAACTTGTATCTAATTATTTTGTTGGTATTGAGGCCTAACTATCACACTTCTGAGTGTACCATCCTTTCTGAATAAACTTAAAGTAGGCTGCTTCACATACTTCTCAGCATGGTAGCCAGCACTGCTCAAATTTAAACCATGTTTAGGTCTAGATTAAAAGCCTGCTCTGTGATTTAAGCTAGCTTCGTATTTATACTGAAACAGAGCACAGGAGGTTTAAACTGCTATGAATTTGAAAGCATCAAGCAGCAGAATAGACTGTGCTGTTCACAGGAGCTGGCTCTTCTCTGGAGTATTGTTCCACTATCATTGTCTGGGCTCAGTTAGGGCAACTAGAGTGAACTTCCATATCCCATTATTTCATACCCACATTCTGAATTGTGGGTGAGGACTAAATTCTCCTGCATGCTGCAAAACACCCAACAAAAAGTAGCACTAAACAGCCTGGACATTGACGAGTTTGGAGATCCTGCAAGGGACTCTGAACAAGAAAGTCACTGTGCCTGGGAAACATAAGATAGATGAAAGCTGGAGGCAAAAGAAAGCAACAGAGCTGAGAAATGATCAGAATCTTCTGTAACAAACATCCTGTGAACTCTCTGTTTCCGCTCTAATCATCTGGCTTGTGGCTGTCTCAGGTTTGTTTTTTCTCTTCTCCCTCTGCCCACATTAACCTTTCCTTGTGGACAGGACTCTTCCATCTGGCTTATATTTCTGGGTTTGTTGCAGTTTAGGGTTTTTTATTATTATTTGAAACTGGGTTTTCTGTTTACAGTCTTTGGGGACCCTACATCATTTTCCTGTGTTAAACGATTCAAGACACTACAGGATCCAACTTTGGTTATTTGACTTCTATTTTAATACTAGAGGTAAATGTTATTAAATAATAAATTTCATTGTCTACTTAGAAGTGTTTGTCTCCTCAAGTCTAATGTTTACTTCTTGTTTGTTTGAATATTTCTTGCTAATGATATGACATTTATCATGGGAAATTGCTCACTACAACAGAAGTACATTTAATAAAAATATTTCCTCATACTCAACAACAACTGCCTTAAAATTATGCAAGCAAAAATTAAGAACTCAGTCAGACTACTGTCTTCAAATGTATAAGGGAGCTTTCTTAAGAAAGTTTACTGATTTTGAACTTAGAGAGAATGCAAGTTCTCTGTCTCACTGCCTGTGTTTCAGAAATAATGGAATTTTGATACTGCTAAGTTAGTACAAGGATTACAAAAACATTTTCAGTGGTAAGACAAGAGGTTTTCCTCTGGTATTTTGTAGAAAAAAAATGGGATCAATAAAAGACTTTACAATGCATTATTGTTGCAAAAAAGTAATTTGTATAGTAGTTACAGTGAGCTTTAGACTAATGGTCATATCTGTAAATGATATTGAAAAACAGATAAAATTAAATAAAGACTTGTGAATTATAAATTTGCTGCTGGCAATCTAAAAAGGATTTTCTTGTTACTCACTCATGGGATTTGGGGTTCTATCAAGGAAGCTTTCCTACTTGTCATACATCATTTCAAAGAGACATATATAGCCTGGAAACTGCTTTAAGGCAGCTGCAAGCAAGTGTCACTTTGAGTTAAATGCATTATTAAACTGTTGGGAAATTTCACATCATGGGTCATTTATCTATGCTAAATGGGTCAAAAGCCTCTACTCATGTCTAGATAAATGAGAGAGAAGAGCAAAATTTTCCCTTGGGAAGTAATACGTTGACAACCTCATAGAGTTCATGTTGTTATTTTTAGTATATATAAGGAAAATTGACTTGTTAAGTATACTAATTCATAAAACCAGGTGCCAAATACCCCCACGAAAAGGTTACCAGATATCCCCATATTTTGACATTGCTTCATGCAAGGTGTCAGGAAAATGAAGTATGATGTGTTTGGGTTCTCAGTCTTTAATGGCTGATTATGTGGTCCCAGAAGATGCATACTGAATAATGGGTATAATATTAGCTTAGTTGCTTTGGGAAGAAATAGCGTGTGTACTTCGAACAGGACACACAGGTAATGACAACACAGTGGTACAAAGTTTCTCAAATTTAGATGTGTTGTTAATATATGGTTTAGTTTTGTTTCAGAATAGTCTTTTGTTTAGTAAATCCCACAATGCCTACACCATGTTGCTGGGCGTTCCCAGATACCACGATCTGCATCATCAAACAAATTAGAAGCGAACCTGGTAGCCAATTTTAGGAAATTAGCAGCAACACGAATCCACATGAGAGAAGAAGTGAGCTAGAAGCAGTTCTTCACAGTGCATTGGTATTCTTTCATGTTGAAAGATTAAGTTTTCCATCTCCTTGCACATTTACCTATCAAGCAGACTGGTCAGAAAAGTAGTTGAGCAAACAATTGCAAAGAGAGGGCTGTCCTTCTGATTAGAAGTGATTTTACTTTCTTGGTAGCTGATGGGAGCTGATGGGAAAAAAATATTGGTCTTGGTTGATAGCTCCTAGCCATCTGCGTTTACATGAAACTCAGGATGTGTTTCTGGGTGAGAGGCATTGAAAGCACAGATCCCTCTTCTGCCAGGAGACCTCTGCAGAAGGATGGTGTCAAAGTCAGATAAGTCTATTTCTCAGCCAGAAGATTATGGGGTATTTTATTAAACATTTCAGATATTGGGGGAAGATTCTTCACTTTAATACAAGCAGCAGATTTACACAATTGGTGCAGTGTTAATTGCTGCTAATGACTAGATCTGTGAAAACAGCATAAAGCTGGTTTAATTATTCCCACCTATGGCAGTGACATTTCTATCAGTACACTGACCTCAGCCCCAGCATAGTCAATCCTGAGCTCTGGGCAGCTGATTAATTTAATACCTTCTATTACTTACTGTTATGGCCAAATCACAGAAACCAGAGAGACCCAGCAAATTGAAAGGGGGAAACCCAAGATTGTGGATGACCTTCCTATCAAGCTCCATGATGGCAGCATGATGATGATGCTATCATATATATTCATGTATTAGAAGCAATTACTATATAACATGGGGACTAATGGATGCTTTCAATATATTCCTGGCTCTAAATACCTGAACAGTAGAGAATGACATTTCAAAATACACACAATCCGTGGTATAGTAATTACAGTGTCAGCATGCATCCTCAAAAAGATCTCTGTTTGACTGAGACACCTACAAGGTTCATATTTGCCATAGCCCAGCACAGCAGCAAAATTCAGAATGAGCTGATCCAAGACCTGAATTTAGTTGCATTCTAGTTCTTTAAGGAATATTCTCTAGCATAAAGTCCTGGAGCAGCAACATCCAAATTTTGAGAGGAAGCCTGAACGCAAACATATTTCCTCTCTTAATACACAGATTTTACTGCACTTCAGCCTGACTGAGCCTGTCAAGCATGTTTCTGGATAGAATTCTGATGCTTTTGCAGAAAGTGCTCCCACACCTTACTCTGGTAAAGGCTGAGGACATTGTTCATGGTGTCTTGTTATGGGAGCTTGACTGCCACAAGCCTTCACAACATGCTGGCCAGGATTCCAACTGATTGTGCTAACCTTCCTATCAGACCTAACACATGTAATACTCGCAATAAGAATTCTGAAAAGACTTAAAAATTAACATTTTTTTTTAGTAGAAGGATTATGACATTATTAAAATGTTTTAATATCATCCATATGAGTATACGGCACGACTCTTCATGACCTTTGCTCCAAAATCTCCAAAGCTGAAGTGTAAAGTGTATGTATTTAAGAGCTCCCAAAATTTTTCTGACTTCATTTCAGCTAGAAAATATCTGCTTTTGTATGATTTTTTTTTACTGCCAAGAACAATTATTTAAATTACTACCTGTAATACCAGTCATTTTGTTAACTTTCTCTAAATCATGGCTCATGATGAGATCATCAGTGAAGGTCTATAGAGCTCAGAGGGCTGATTTTTAGTCACATTTGACTAATTTATAACCCATCAGTGTAAATTGAGTTATTCAAAAGATACATCTAGGAACAAAGTCAAACCCTTGAATATGTGATTGTCTAGCTACCATTAGCTCTTTCATGTTGTCTATTATTCTAAGTTTCTGCTTAAAACAATAAATAATTTGTAGACTGTGACTTACTAACCTCAACCGTCTAACCAGCTGGGTCAGAAATTCTCTTGGATGCCTTGAATCTTGAAGTGGTCTTTGAATCTGAAACCATCCCCGAGAAAGAAAGTTTAGATAATTCCCAGAGTTTCAAGACCCCACTCCTAAATTTCTTTAAGAATCCAGAATATGTACAGCTTTTAATAAAGTTTTTACTTTTCAGTGAAGAACATTTCTTCTGTTTTGAGATTTAGTTGATTTACAGTTAAAAAACTTCGAAAAAAAATTAAAATGATTAAATCTGCATGTAGTCAAAATTGCTATTTATTTTAGTTGATGTAATATGTAAAAAAAGAATCTTAGCCTTATAAAAAGCACTGAAAATTTCAGCTTTTAGTAATCAAGCTTGATTCAGGATACAGATGAACTATTTATTGTATAACTCACCTAGAAAACTTTCTGTCTATAGCATTTATCATAGTTGTAAAATCAAATGCAATTTAAAGTTGCATCAATATAAGTTTTCTCTTTAACTATTTTTCTGTAGTTAATATTCTGCAAATTATTTTAATCAGGAAAGACCTATTAAAACTTTTGTATGTTAGAGAACTGATGAACTAAATAAAGCAAACTGTAGTAAGATGTTTAGCTGATGAACCAAGCAAAGCCAAGCCAATCTGCTGAAGACAGCTGACACTGCTGGCTTTATACCAAAATGTACAAACATAGAGCCTGACCTATCAGTGCATTTTATTAAGATGTCACTGAGAACAAAATTAAAAGATCTCATTAAAATTTTCTTAGATGCAAAATTAATGTATATATCAGAGCCATGACACAGGTTCTCAATTAATTAATTAACCTACTTTAAAGTACAAAATCTCTGTGCTCAGGTGTTCTGTCTATGGAAAGTTTCTGACAAGGTCCCCAGCTATCCTGATAGTCTTTTAAGCTAAACTGTCTTAATAATGTAAGAATGACTTATATCACCATTAATCTCTTACTTCACTCCTCATAAATTTACCAGGATGGTATGAGAAACAGGTACTATAAAACAGCTTCATAGATTAGAAAACAATTTTGATTATATTCACCATGCAATGTGAATAAGATTTCTTTATAGATATGATTTTAAAGTATCAGCCTTTTTTCAGACATAGCTATTTTGTGTTTGTGCAGTGTTTATTGTCAGAATCTACATCAGCCATTTACAGTATCAACAATGGCTTTAAATTAAATAAGCTAAATTTACTTAATTTGGTCAGTAATAACAATATTACATTGTTTTAACCAAACATTGATGTCAACCTGAACAGAAATAAGAGGAAAGCAGTAATTAGCCTAGGTTAAAATATATCCTCAAAGGATATTAAATATGCAAGAACTCATCCATGAAAATTAGAAAAGAGCTTACACTATGTATTGGCTTATTTTGTTACATATCAAATTATCTCTCATGAATAAATATATCTAATAATGTTTAACTCTATAATTTAATAGTGCCCTATTAAAAATACTTTTTGAATCAACCAGGCTGTGTATTTGATTTTCTATGATTATCAGATTTTAAGTACACAATAATTAAATGTGCAATTTGTACTGACTTCTGAAAGCACAATTAAAAAGACTATGCTCTTTAATCCCTTTGGTAGATGACTTCAACAAATAGGAATACCAGGACCTAAATAAGTTAGATAATAATGTAAGTAAAAGAACACAGCACAATGTGAAACTTCCTAATGGGAAATAAGGTTATTTCAGATCTTTTTGTTTATTTAAAGCAAAAGAAACAATTCCCAAACTATTAAGTTTGATGTGCTTTGTGACATGAGCACTGCTGCATCCCTTTCCCACAGCTACCAAAGCCACAGCTTTCCTAAAGGACTTGAAACCACATCTCATCATGTGTAAAATCTTCACCTTGCTTGTCATTAGGCAGTGACACAATTTCCCTGTCAAATAGCTCTGAACTTGACTGACCTTTAAAACCTTCGAAGAGTTACCCATAGCTGAAACTGAGCTGATCTGAGTAACCTCTGCCATTTGCTGCCACTGAGCACTAAGGGATACTTTGAAAAAGGAACTTGGTTAATAGGTGTTGAGGACGTACAGGTGAGTTACAAGTCCCTGCACGCAGCATTAACCCAGAATCATCACTGCTCTCTCATGAGGGGAAATGATAGGAAGGACTGCACTAGTTGCCATGGTGAACTCTTCTCGAAGATTGTATCTTTCACTCTCCTTTTCCCCAGAGAAGATGGAGATCTTCCTGGAGTGTTTCTTTCCTTTTTCATTGGTTCCTGCCCCAGCATCAGGACCAAGATGACCAAAGATTTGGTGCTATTTGCTAATTCTAAAAATTCATGAAGATAAATTAGTCTCCTTCCTACCATGTTCCCTCTGCCTTAAGAAATGAAGACGAAGAGTGGAGCAATCAGCTAATTAACCCTCTTTCCTAGACACAAAGAGCTGCATTACAATGTGACATTGCTCTGCCCTTTTCTTTTTGAGATGTTTTCATGGCCTATCAGAGTCTGCTTTACAAAAAGACCCTCTACATCCGCTCTTGCAACCTGCTAATTACAATACTGTAATCAAGTGCACACGGAAGCAATTACCTTCATATATCACTGTGTCTGGGAAGCAGAGAGCAACTTTCAGTTCTGACCCACTTAGCTCCCCTGTAGAAAGGTGATTTAGTTTGGGCTCACCTGGTTTGACTGCTACTGGAGGATACTGGAAGTATCTATTATCGTGTCTGAGCTGCATCTCTGTGGAAAGTCCTGCACACAAATGGGCCAAAGTCTCTGAGGATGTGGTAAAGGCACAGTGAAGTTTCTGGAGCTGGGGACGCATCGCAGAGGCCAAAGTGCTCCAGTGTAGCAGTTGCCCCTCATTCCTCATTGGAGCAACAGGTTGCTATTTTCTCAACTGCTGTTTCTGGTTCCTGAGTCTCTGCAAAGATACAAAGGCGCAAAGATACAAAGGCACAATGATATCCCGTTTTTTCATTGATCTGATTCTGCATGCCTTTTGTGATTTCAGCTTTCCCAACCTTCTTTCTTCTATGGCGACAATAGTACTTACTTTTTTCTTTCTACTAGCATTCCAGCTTCAAGTAGAGAAGAACTTTAGATTTGATTTTCCTTGGTAAGGAACAAACAAATAGTTATTTTTAAATGAATAGGTGCACTGGGTTTGATTCAGATTTTGTTTTTTGCTCTAAGGCACATTTTAGGCCTCTGGCTGAGCTAGACTTGTTTGAGGTCCACACCTGAAGTGTTCAGGCCTGTGCTCAGCTGTGGGACCCAGAGAAAGTTCTGCAAACTATGATAAGAAACCACACAAAAAAGTCCAGTGAAGGCAACGCTACCTTACCACTGCCAGCAGGTATCTGAAGGAAAGCAAGGGGCATTGAAGAGGAATCAAAGGACTTGACAGTCACCCCCAGACACTATCACATTCTTGTATATTCTGCCTTAACGGTGTCGCATCATTATCTGAGGGAGGAAAAAAAGGAAAAAAAAAGAAAACTCTGCTGTAAAATCTCACTGCTTTGAAGTACAGACAAAATGCAGACACATCAAAACATATTTTCCTTTTCTATACCTTTTCTTATATGAAATATAATGGTCGGCTTTAAGGTAGGCACTGTGTTGCCAAAGGGAAGTGAGACGCAACAGCAACAAATTCATCTTTCTTCCTGAAGTACTGCTTGCAGCATGAGGCAGCACTAATCAAAGACAAATCACAAAGGTTTGGATTTCTTCTGTTCAGTACTAATACCTAGGGGCAAGGTGGAGAAAAGGACTGTCTGATAGTAAGCAGCCATACTCTCTACAGTCTTTACTAACCAATTTAATGAAAGCTCAAATGGTTTATTCTGCAAGAAATTAGGAATGGTATTAAATCATAGCAAACCCTATTATTTGATGGCACTTCAGTAGTCATTCAAGAGTTGGAAGAGTTTATAGTCAATATTACTGATATGCACAAAAGGTGATTTTTTTCCTACTACTAAAACAAAGAATTACACCTATAAGCATCTGCAGGACTGGGGCCAATGATGCTAAGAGCAAAATAAGAGGAAACAAACAGCAGGGATGCCGTAAGAACGGAACAGCCTGCGCATAGCTTTTCTTTGAAGTATAATTACAGCCCCACTGAAGCACGAATGTAGCCTAACGTATTTGAAACCACTGTAATCAGTGTAATCATGCTGCCATTTCATTTACTTTCACACATTCTGTTAAGGCATTAGTACTGCTGTGTAGACTGCTGGAATGATACAGTTAATACTGTCCATTTATTTTGTTCATGCTGATAACTCATGTTGTTATTCTGCTATATTCATGCTTTTTCTCTATGACTTTAAGTCTAAAGCAGCCTTTTTCATAGTAGCATAAGAATTCTGTTTGTAGAATAAGAATAGAAGGTATAACCAGATTTTGTCAGGTTTTTAAATCCTTTTACAGGCTCTTTCATATCTGCTGTTAATTAGCAGCATTGAGACCAAATAAAAATGACAGATAACTCCCTCTTGCAAAATTATTTCTTTTAGTGGTTATTATTTAGCCACAGTAAACAGCGTGGGAAAAAAAGGAAGAAGAAAAGACACCGGAGGTCTGATCTTACTGCCATTTTACCCTTTCCAGAGTGCCCCATTTACAGTTTTCTTGCTTCTATCAGGTGCATTAGCAAAATAAAATAATACAATTAGAATTGCCTTGAAGGTACAGAAGGTAACCGAAATAATATAGATAGCTAAGTGAAGCAAGGATAGATGAAAGTATTGTGCAAGGTTTAACATCTTTTCTACCATCCAAAGCCCTTGGAAAGATGACAAACTGATTTAGAATAGATTATGTTGCTGAGTTTTCAAATAATTATAAACCTCCTTTCTTTCAGGTGGTTCTTCAATGCAGTTTGCATAAAAAAATATAATGAAGTAAAACTGCACTAATGAAAGAGCAATGATTTTTCTGCTGATAAGGGTGCTGGTGTCAGTGGTGGTTTTCATTTCTTTATCTTAATTATTTATGAATGTTGCATTTGTCTAATTTTTAAGGAAACATATTTTTTGTGATCCTTCCTAAATCAGGCAATTTAAAGAGGTAATGCAAAATGGCAAAGTGAGCATTTAATGTAACTTCTGCACCTTGATGTCTATCTAGGAATTTAAACAACTATTTAATAAGCAGACACATAAGAATGAAATCTATATAACAATTAAATAATAATGCTCCCCTAATCACTTAAGCGCCTAGAGTGTATATCAATGTAATCACATCCATTTAAAATTTATATGCTATGCATATCCTTGCAAGCATTTTGAAAGAAAGTGTTGCAGAAGACACAGGTGCCTAAATTAATAAACATTAGGAAATCAGCAAGAGATTTAACTACACTGGTTATTGTTTTCAATTATTAAATAATTAGTTTAAACATCTTTGTACACCTGGTCCCAGATGATGGGATTCAATTACCTTGAATGGCTCTGGGCTGCTACTTGATCACTTAATATTAAATCTGCAAAGTATTGGGCATTAGGAAGAATATCTGGTGGAGGACATTGAGATTTCCCAGAAGTTTTCAGAAAAAGTTCACTAATCAGAACATTCTGATTTGCAGACTCATGACTATAATTAATGATGGAAAAGCTTTATTGAGATGTTGGGGTGGGTTTTTTTCTGTTTGGTTGGTTGGTTGGTTGGTTTTTTTTCAAGAGAGCTAAGGAAACGGAAGGCAAAAGGCTGTACATCACTTAACTATTCTCACAAAGAAGTATACATCTTTCTAGAACAGGTACATTTGATCCAGTAATTCAAGAAATGTCCCATGCTCCTCCAAATTTCTTTCCTTTTTTTTGCTCTGCATGCTGATGAGCTGCAGTACCCCACCTTGTACAGTTTCATAGTACAGAATTTATGTTTTTCTTCAGCTTCTGTGGCTGCCTTCTGCATGCAATAGAAAATTCGGAAAAGCTTCATTTGAATTAAAGCCCTCCAGCAGGCTCCTAAACAACACACTTCATACACCAAGACTGAGAAATGACCAAGTTCAGACTTTGCCTGTGTCTCTCTAACTTTTTGTTTCTTGTGATTCTCAGTGATACAAAAGCAGGGACAGTGCTGGTGGCTATCACTGACATTCTTTTGGGGTAAATTCGATTGGGGTAAATTCAACTGAGGTAAACTTCTAGAACAACATTACACTTCTATATTATACTTTCTAATCTATTTGTTGAGCGTCATTTTAAGAAGGGCTACAGCAGCTAAGAGTATTTCAGATCTAATGTTTCTACAGAATGTATTTCTGAATGTGACTGTTCACACTGACAGAGAACAGTCATGCTGTTTGTATTCATTAGATGTTAATTTTTGTGAATGATATAATCTGTTTCCTGGTGAAGTATTACATGTATTATGATTACCAAATTGATTACTTGAATTAATTTAACAAAAATTTACATGAGGATTATTTTTCATAAACTTCCTTGACTGGTTATGAAGAAGTTACTGTGACCAGTGAATTGAGTTGCTTCACCAGTGTTTGAGTTGGAATTGATAATGCAAGCCATATGGTAGTATTCTGAAACTTGGATTTATCAGCAGAAACTTTCCTGTGCTCGATTAAAAATGTGGCTTGCAGGGACATTTGTATGATAGAAACCTAGAGCTGTGCCATGAAGATGACACAGTACACAGGGATTTTAAAATTTGTTCTCTGCTGTGTCACACAGTGTCTATCAAAAGCAACGATGATAGTAACTGCAAATCAGAGCTAAAAAACGTTTATCAAACTCGTATTAGTTTCAAATGATGTACCTGCTGGAAAATGTCTGAACAATGTTAGGGCACCACTACCAGGACAGACTTAATGGCAGAGATCTGGGGCTCTGTTCAGTCTTACCTACCCCGAACTTTAGTGGGATATGTACTGTTTGAATGTATGTAAGATTTTCAAGTGTAAAACACCAGTTCTGTTAAGAATAGTCCTTTCTTACTTTTATCTCACCTGCTGGACAAACGGCTATGTGGGTATTTAAGGGATACTTGGAAGAAGAAAGAAAAAAAAAAGGCAGTCAGAATATTTGGTGCAGTCAGCGCATTAATTGTATGTAAGCTACTGAGTTTGTACATGTGAAAACAGCATAAATATTAAAAAAAATAATCACCAGTAAGTTTCATTGTCCCACTCTCTCCTTATGGCATTAGAAATCAGTTCCTTAATGGAACCAGCTAGTTACTATGTCATCAAAGCAAAACCAGTGGTTTATATTTGTGTTGTCCCCAAGGACAATACAAATATATGAGAGTATGTCTCATTTTATTGAGGAGTGCTCTTTAAAATCAGTGAAGCAATTAATTTCTCTGTTACATGCATGTTCTAGCCACATAACCAGTACAGTTAGCAGGTGATGTGGCTTCATGGCAATGAATCAGCTTATCTCTGCTGCACGCCCTCCTGCATCTTTTTCTCCTTCACAGTGGCTGAGTTGTCCCTGCTGCTCTCAGAGCCTACACTTCTCCTTTCCTGAGGTAAAATCTCTCTCCCACTCAAAATAAGACATAATACATCACTCATCAGAAGGAAAAAAATTATACTTCCCTGATGTCAAAATTTTAAACCAATAAAAACTCTGCAGAACTCTCTCTTTTATCTGCAGCACTAAATGATTTTAGGTGAGGAAAGTCTATGAGTGCCTAGAAATAATCTGCATGGCTGAGCCTCTCTGTCACAATCAATATTGCACTGCAAAAATCATCAGAGACTGTCATTTGTATTTACTATGGGGTCTCCAGCTTTTCTCAGATTCCCAGCCTTCTGCCACTGATGTCCAAAGTCAGTCACCCAAGTACAGGGAGCCCCCTCAGGACTCTTTGGTTTGTAACAACATCCAAGAAATTACTAAGGTCATTTTATACTAAAACAATATTAGTCGTATTTACCAGCAGCACTGATATTTAATGCAGAATAATTCTACAGGTAAGCAATCTGCTATAGTCATACAGCAAGAATGTTAGGACTGATAAAAGTGAGATTTTGTAGGTCTGTATGGGCATTAATTAGGATGGTGAAAGCAACAGTGTATTTTCTGCAGCCAGTAGACACCGGTTTTGCAAGGCCTGGATTGTCCTTTACAAGTGGAATTAAGGTGAGGGTTTTTTTAAATATTTTGTTTGGAGTCTACTGGGACAATACCTTTGATTGGAAGCAACACATGTGTGCATAGATAGGCCTTAGTGAGGAGGCATCTGACTGCTCCCAAACAGAGGAGCACATGGTAGCATGATGCTACCATAAAAACTAGGTCAGATTCAGGAAAATTCAAATTCTTTTCTTTTCCTGAAGTTTATTCCAGGTTTTCAAAAGGAACTTTCTTGTTTGGATAAATATGGAAGAGGAAGGGGTGAGGACTGATTAACCCTAATGTCTTTCTTGGATTCAATCTGAGGCTATAGCAAGCCCATTCCTTCGAGGCTCACACTGGAAGCCCCAGGCTGGCCTGATTTTATATAGAATTCTATATAGAGCTAACTAAAATGTGTATAAGGAGGTGACAGAGAAATCCCAAGCCTTAATATCTGATTGTAGAAAATGTGGTATAAAGATTAAATGTTAGCAAGGTTAAGATGAAATACAACTATAATATGGTGATGATCCTTTTTTATTCATGACATTTTCATTTTGCAGGTTATTCCCTTTACTTCTGTTCTTTTTGTTCCTTTGCATTTAGGATACAATATCATGTTACACAATCTTCCAATTAAAGGGCTTCTCCTGTAGTTATAATCACCTCAAAGGTACTCTGATGAATAACTCCTTCTCTTAAATGCTTCGAGATACAATAACTGCCTCAGAATAGGCAACTGTAACAAAATGATTAGTCAGCTACACTGACTACATGCCATAAATTTTGTCTCAAACGTGGATCACCTGTGAAGATTTAATGGAACAGACTGGAATTATGCCTGTTTTCATGTGGAAATCGTATAAGGGAATCTGAATACCATGAAAGTTTACAGTATGTGAAAATCCACACTCTGAGAGTCAAAAATCAAGATAAGGGCGTAGGAAATAAATTGATTCATTCTTGGAGGTTACAGGTTTGGTTAATGTAGTCCTGTCTCTTCTGGGATTAATAAACCAGGTCACTTATTTTTTTTCCATCTTTTATCACAAACTGACTTGCTGTTTTGGTTTGCCACATCAGCAGAATCTAATACAAACCAATTTTCTCAGTGCAAGGACGGTTGTACCAGTCAGTGAGTAGCACTGATATATTAATATTCTCCCCTATCACCTGCCTCCAGTATTTTCCTGAATGCGACTTTTCCTCCTCCATTTCCACAGCAACCCTCATCGTGCCGGTTTAGCAATGACAGCAAGGAGAGAGAGGGGTTTTCACATTTCTCTGTGTTGATTTTGCTCCACCTGCCTCAAGCTACAACTTTAGTGTGAGAAAGGCAGATGTGACATGAGAGCTGCTATGGTAAATACTAGAAACTGCCGGAGTAATAGACAATACCAGTGTGTCGTAATGTAGCCTAAAGGTAGCAGGATTAAGAAATTGCAGCTAAAGCCAGTAGTGATTCCTTCAGTAAAGGTTGGCAGCAGCATCCACTGGCAGAAACTGTTCAAAGATGCAAAGAGCAAACAGCAGTACCTCTTCTTTATATACAACCCTGCTGGACATTTGAGGTTTCTGATAGATTAACAGGAAGAATAAAAGTGTGAGAATCTGTGGTGCTTCCTAGGACTAAAATAAACTCTTCATGTGCCTCTGTAGTTCGAAAATTAGGTTAGTGGCTCTGTCACTGTGAACTTTCAAGTCAAAGAAGCTATGACTGTGGGCTAGAAAAGCAGGGGATCTGCAAGTACCTGGAATAAAACAAAAGGATTGGGGCTTGCTTGTCACCCCATCATGAGAAAAGTCATGTCACTAGGACAAAAATTCTTTTTAGTGGGAGAGACGGGCATTAACATCACTGGGAACTCTTGTGCAGCTTCTGACAATAACTTCCTTGAAAAGATTTCCTCACTCTTTGAAGTGTCTGCCTTGCCTCTACAGTAGACAGTTTGCTTTCTGACTACTGTCTTGCCTGTCTGCTCCCCTATGTGCTTCTCTGTTGAAACACCCTGCATTATTACAGTCGCTCTGAGCACCTGGCTACAGGAGTGAATCAAAGTGTTGTGGAGGCAGCATATCAATTTGGGTTTGCACCATGGTAATAGTTACTTGATGGTTAAGTGGGATCATTTCAAAGATACTTTGTCTTCTTTTTCCCTATTTCTTTGTGTCTAGATCACTGCTTGAGCTGCCTTCCCCCTAAACACTATGTGCTCACCTTTTGTGACTGTCTAAAATAGAAAACTTTTGCTCTTGTCAAAAGGATAAACTGAAACAGTCACTTACCTGGCTTGGGAACTGCACACCAGAGTGCTCCGTCCCCACATGCCAGATGTTCAGCACTCTGTATACCCATCCCAGACCACGCCAGTGCAGAGGGTAAGCTGACCTCCAAGTTGGGAGAATCCAAAAGGATCATTGCTTGTACTTACAGAAACCCCCTAAAAAATAAAAGATTAGATTATGTGTTACTTAATTTCATGCTGTTCTACAAAGAGCTATTTTCCTTTCTCTTCCCACTGCTATTAAGTAGGTAGCTAGTAAGAGATCTTCACAAGCATATGAACCAAGAAGTGAAATCTGCAGATTCTCACAGTCCATATTCACATGGATAATATACAGATCTCACAAGTATCTTGCTAACTTCTCTGGAAAGTTAACAAGATTTTAGTAAATTCAGGAGACTGGAATTTTCCCCAATACAGGCCAAATTAATTCATATGTAGAAATATTTCTGTTTACAATAGCAGGAATAAATGCCACATAAACCCAAGTCCTGCTCCCATCAGAGACAATGGGAATTAAGCCACTAACTTCAAAAAGCAGCACTCTCCCTGTAGAGTATATTTCATGCTTCTGCAGTCTTGGCTAGATTAGTGCAAATTAAACATTGGGTTAAGTTGCCAGAGCCCATAAGAGCTCCATTAGGCTCTGGAGGATTTGGCTAATTTTAGTCAAATACTTACCTATTTTACAGAATACATGCAAAAATCATCCATGGGATAAGCCCACAGAACTTGATAGAATGCCACGAATGAATTCGGCCTTACATCTCCCCTGTCTCTGCATTTATGCAGTGCTTAAAATGCATTGCAGGGTTATTCACCTGATCAAATCTTAAGAAACAAATATTTTATAGGAGAGCACACAAAGTAATTTAATAAGAGTTGTAAACAAGTTGCTTTCACAAGTTTAAAGGATCTAATCATCAAATCATACTCTGAGTACACACAAGCCTTTTCTTGCCTGCAGGGCCATTATGGATAGGGCTGCCTGCAACATCTCCTTCCAGTGCTGCTCACTGTCCTATATCTTGTGAATGGCAAACTGCCCCAGGGAGCTATAAAATACATTTTTCAATCACCTCTGCTTTATGTTAAATACACTTACAAGCAGCCAAGTATCATCCCCAGAGGGTCTTACAATGAGAGAGGGATGTTAACACCATACTTTTGCCTTTTTTTCTTTTTTTTTTTTTTCCAAATATGCTTCAATTACAGCCATTCTGGAATAATCTCTTAATTAGTGATGAGGCTTTGAGTTTAGATTCATGGACTGTAGAGATGGAGACCTGAGGTGTCTTTTCCAGGGCCCATGCTGTAGGATTTTGGGGCCAGCATGGACAAAGCCTTGCCTGATTTTCAAGCCTTGTATCTTTCCTGGCTGGCTGAGAGAAGCCTCTTGGCTGCCTACAGGGAATCACATCACTGCTGTGTGCTTCAGTTCCCAGTATACAAGACGGACTAGTTCTGACAGTAAAGTTTTTGACGTGATGAAAAGCAGAGGAGTTCATTACCAATTGCTTGTACAAGGTCTGGAACCACACTGACTTTGTAATCTCTGCCAGGACTTTGTGATGTTAATATAGACACAAGCATCATACTAATTAGTAGTTTTTTAACTTAAGACAAAAATCACAAGTTCAGATATAGGCAATATAGTGCAAAAAATAATACAGCAGCATCCTTTGGGAAGGCAGAAAGGTCAAGTGCAGTGCTACTCTTCCTTGAAGAAGTAATATGCAGAATTTGTATGTGGAAACCTGACCACTCAAGCAGCTAATTGACAGTGGGATGTCTTGCCGTACACATCTTCTGAGGTGCTTTAATTATGCAAAGACACCTTGTTGTCACACAGATATAAAAAATGTTTAACGCTCATGTTTATTTGAAGTAAGTGCTATGAGGATTTTTGCTTTTCTTTGCATTGTGATTCCCCTCTGGGGAGAATTCCATGTTATAAACACAGCACTTTAGCATAGGGTTTTGTTGCTGTTGGGTTTTCCCCTCCTCAAATTGTTTTTAAAAAGCTTCTGGCTCTGCTCCTGACTGTTGATGCAGAATTGGGTACTTCAGCAAATTGCTTGGTTGACATAAGGGAGAAAAAAGTGTTGCTTCAAAAAAAACAATTATGATGACTTTGAAGCATAACATAAAATCTTTCATCGATTTTGTCCCAGAGGACTGGTGTAAAGAATGAATAACTGAGGATGCAACAAAGCATGTCATATTAGTGCATGCGACATTACCTGTGCAGTATTATTTTAAATCCATTTTCTCACCTTTGCCCTCTACAATCACCTGGTATCAACAGGGGAAGCACGCGCAAGTAATCTAAATACTTGACCACTTGGAATAAAATAAGTCTACTTATTCAAGGGTAAAGTGGCTAAGTAGTGGCATGGAAATGTATTATTCCTTTTCCACAGGACTGTAAGTAGAGCACTAGAGAAAAAGATTACAATTTCGACCTGCAGTGCTTGAATTCCTGGCCACTAGAATTTGGCATTTGTTTTCTTCTAAAAAACACATTTTACATTTAAACTCTGATTACATTGTAAAACTAGTACCAAGAAGCATTCTTTTTTTTTCTCCTTTCCTGCTCTCTGTATTCATAATGCTAAGTGCACTCTGAAGGGGCTCTGTGAAAAGGTACTGGCAAAACCTAGTTCTGGAGATAGCTATTCACTAGGGTGCATTTTGTTCACACAAACCAGTGTTGAAGAAGTAGGACTTTCAAGTGTTAAAGCCAGAAAAGGGAGCAGTAAATGATCAATTGTAGCAAATGTTCTGCAGTCATTTCTTCAAACACAAGTGATGTGGTATTTTGTCCCTGGGCTGAAATAGATTCAATTCCCTATTAGGCTAGAAAAAACTCAGTACAGCTGTTCTGCTACTTTTGGATGTGGCTCTTCTCTAATAGATCATCTTATCTTCAGCCAAGGTATTTGCTTCTGTGATGGAGAATCTGCGTCCTTTAAGTTTCAATTCAGAACAGAAATTTTAAATTGCTTTAAAAAAAAAAAAAGACATTAATCAGATGGTAAAAAGCAGTTGAAAAAAATCAAACAGTGGCTGTAAGCCTGAAAGTTTGATTCTTAACGGACTTGAAACTGAAATTCTGTTAATCATATTTATCTCTCTCTGTATGTCTGACATTGGTTTCCATCACTGAAGTTGAACAGGTTCTTTATTGTCATGGGTTTCTCAGCATCTTTTCAGTGCTCAAATAATTCTACACATCTTTCCACTTAGCTTCCCTGGGTTGGGATTATCATCCCTCTCTGAGCCAAGCCTCAGACTCTTGGATGTAGTGATCAGATCCATTTTTTTACTAGAAGGATTCTGTTGAAAAGCTGCAGCTATTCCTTTACTACAAAGATCTACAGCCATACTATGCCATGACCTCTGCCAGACACAGTGGGAAATACTATTTTTGTATTATAACACATATGAATATCACACAGCTGAGATCATCCTATTAAGGAATCCACTATCTGAGGGATTTTGTTGCCTAAAAACCTCTGTAAGATTTCAGCCTCTGTGTTTTGATGTTTATGGATTCCTAGTTGCTCTGTACAACTGCATTAACTGTGGAGGGAAAATAACCATTTATTGTGGGGGTGACTTGACAATTTTGTTTTCAGAGATGTAGACTGACAAGATATATCTATTCAGCTCTGCTGGGCAGCAGTGCTCAGCAGCAAGCTAGGTTAGTCCACAACATATTATTCTATCTAGACTTCCCGACAACCAGAGCAGCTTGCTTTAAGGCCAGTATATACAGGCACACAGAATATTCAAAGGAGGCAAAAATTCAGCATGTTTTTCTTCCTGTACTGATTATTCTTGCAATACTTCCAGGTTCTGCCCTATCCCAATTTAGACCATAGCACTTCATTTCATGCTCAGATCTACTTGACCTTGACTCCACAGGTTTAGCTTTGCTTCTATACTGAATTAGAATGAAAAGGAAATAATAAATAAGACTGTGTAGCTAGGGAATATGAAAGACTGATATTCCAAATAACTGTAATAAGTATTTATAACAATGCAATTAGCAAGTGCATAAATGGAGGGAATTAAATGCCATGGTAAATTTACATAAAACAATGTTTAAAGCAGAAATTGGAATAAATATAATAAAGATAAGTAGTAATCCTCTCCAAGCTTAACTAGACCATTCATAACAATTGTCAAGGACAAACAGCAAGATACCTTTAAAAACGGAGGATCATATTAGAGACTAGAAAAGACCAATCTAGGAAAAAACAAAGAACTGGGCCTAGCCTTGCCTCCAGTTCTGCATACTATACACAATGGTTTCTGCTGAAAGTCTACCTATAGTAGTAGTCACTACATACTGACACACAATGGCAACAGTTACTTACTCTGGTCTTTTTTCTTATGGGGTTTTCAAGTTTCTTTTTTTTGAAAAAACCCCAACAAACCAACCCCAACATTCTCTGTGGATAAGCACAAAATAATTAACCACTTTTTTTTTAAGAATGTACCAGAAAAGGATTTAGAAATGGAAATAAAATATGTTATTCAGCTTGGTCCTTTGAAATTAAGCCACTTGCATTTTATAGAGAAGCTACTGGAGATGACAGACCTGACATTTTTTCCCTTGTATAATGCTGCAGGGATAGGTGCTTTACAAAGACAATCATTCTTAAGAGTGTAAGAATTATCAGGTTTTCTCTGCTGATCTTCAAGGTGTAAATGACAGGTAACTTAAATACCCTGCCAAGTGCAAAATTTCTTTGCAAAACATCTCAAAGAATATGATTTTCCATTTTACATAAGACTTCACAATCCATATTATGTCTAATCCTCTAACATGTATTCCTCTGTTTTCTCTTTACCTGTAGGATTTCTTGTGAGCAGTGCATATGGCTTTCAGCATTAGAAAAGTAAATGGTGCTTTGAATATCAGAATTAAATTCAGAAACATCCTGCACTGATAGCAGATCACCTCTAAAATATATTCCTGCAGGCAGCTGTTCTACTAATTCCTGGGTGCAGACAAATATCGATCTAATCCCCAAAGTAACAACTATCAATACAGCAAGTTTTCTGTGACCCATATCGTGCCTCTGTAACTCTGACAAGATAGAACAGTTCTCCAGCTGGGAACAGAATTATTCCAGCGTTTTCTGACATTCTCTTTGATTTTTTCCAGCCAGCCTAGTTGATCAGTAGGCAATGTATTAATATAAGGAACCCAGATGAAACAGGTTCCGAATCTGAACACCATGAAGATAGAAGATGGCGGGAGAGACAGAGTGGGTCAGATTGACTTAAATGACTTTTTTTTTTTTTTTTTTCTAATGGGAAATCTCTTCAGGCATAAATGATGACTTCAAGTTCTCTCTTTGTATAACGCTTGCCACACTAATAGTTTTCAGGCAACACCAAAACGTATCTTATTCAAACAACCCCTTGTCCAGTACACTAATCCAGGGTAGGATAAGAGGGATCTGCTAGAGGTAGGGCAAATAGTAATATTTTCCAGCTTGGCTAAACAGTGTTTAGATCAACTTCCCAGAGCAAACAAAGCAGCCTGTAGAGTCCTAAAATGCTGTCACAAAGATACAGTCTGAAAATAGGACTCTGATTAGCAACTGAGATATCCCAAATCCGAAGAATCAGCCTCTCAGTTCTCCTGAAAGTATATCTGAACATGTCTGAAAGGAAAGATTTTCCTGAAGGAAAATGAGATAAGGGGAAAGGAGGATCCTCACCATCTACCTTGATGCATCTCACATAGCTGCAAAGGTAGGGCCCCAAGCAGCTTTTGCAGTCAGGTGAGCTTTCAGAGGAAGCTACCCTGGAAGCTCAGATTCACTGTCAGGTCATCTTAGACACTAACCTAGGCACCCACAAGTCAAAGCTACTCTGTGTAAATACGCTTCTTTCCTCCAGTGTGCCTACATAACAATAGCACTAGGACATCTGCTTTTGGATCAAATCTGTGAAAGCTGTCAATGTTCTTTCTTTGAAGTTTACCAGCCAGATGAAGGTTCAGAGTCAAGAACTGAATGATATCATCTTATTCTGGATGTAAGTATGAGGTGAAATTGAATCTTTCACATGGTAACATTTTTAATCAAAGCAGGAACCTTGCCTATAGACTGTAGCTCTGATGGGACATTAGGTCAACAGCACTGGTCACTGGTAAAGGAGTCTAGTATCTTTTCAGAGAAACAGTTAGATCCATGCTTTCATATTTTCCAGTGCTTCACTCAATGAGATGTACTGATTTACAAAGAGGTTTAGGACTTGAGCGAGAGAGATCAATAGCTTTTCAGTGAATACTAAGTGCTATTTGTGACAAAGTAGAATATAAAAGAGCCCCATGCTGTCCAGCTCTCACAGCAAGAGTCACAGGAGCAAGACTCAATGGCTTGAAGGATGAAAAACTAATGCTAGAATTACATTATTTTTTTTTCCTTACCCAGCCTTTGACTCACTGGGTGGATTGGGTGATTATGCACCACTGGACAAAATGCAGAGTACACAGAGACTGGACTTTCTGTTGGAAAAGTTATAGCTTCATTTAGGTTTGATGTATATGCCCCTAGTATTACGTAGGCGGACTCAGTGAGTAGTAGTTACGATGTGTGCAGTAAGTTAAGATACACACTATCAGACTGAAGCTTCTGGGAAGAAGCTTATTGCCCAAGAGAAAACTCATTGCCTTTGCATAGCACAGCCAGATTGCTTGTGCAAGTGAAAATTTTGAGATGCATGAGATTTAGTGTGTGCACATGAATAGACTCTTACAGCCTGGGTGCACAATTGCACAGTTTCTAGATAAAAATGAGAGTTTCTGCAGCCATACTGTATATTTCAATTATGCACAATCACACTAAATCGGTCTGATGCACTTCTGAAGTATATGACCTACTTTGCAAGTACATAGCACTATATAACAAATGCATGGCAGTCCAACACACTTTGGACTAAGTGAATCAGACCATAGATTTGATTTATGAATGAGCTGGAGAAATGCTGAACCAAATGCCTGTTATGAATATAGCATTATGAGTAGATCTGTTTAAAAACAATTCTGTTTGGTTCTGAAGGGCTAAATTCTTCTTACATATACAGAATTCATATTCCCCATAAGAATAAACCAAGGAAGCAAATTCAGGTTTTCACTTCCTGGGTACAGAGACATTAATTAAAATAGATTAATTTAATTAACAAGAGACAGACCTTCCTTGGGAGAATTTGCGAATCACTGAAACATGTTTGGCAAGTAAAAAAAATGAATTGCAGTGATAGATATTAAAAAGTGAAAAAAAGAGCTTGTTATAGAAAAGAGCATTATTTGCACTTAAGCCCATCTGTTCCTTGTGCTCATGTAGTTTAGATTAAAGTACTTTATTTCTGTCTGCTAATTAGGACTATTTATTACTGACAGATATTTATACAAGAGCTTGAATTACAATTCTTGCAATACTTATTTTAACACGTTATCAACACAACTAAAGGATGACTCTTGAGAATTTCTGGAAAACACTGAATAATATCAAACCCTAATGAAACTGGTGGCGGTTATCATGCTTGGGAGAAATCCTCAGAGAGTTGTAGAATCAGTCTGTGTCAGCTGAATTCCTGTTTCTCAGAAAACTCCTAAGCACAGTGCACTGGGGATAGCCAACATAGCTAATCAAGAAATCATAACCGGGAGATCATCTGAAAAGGAAATCTTAAAATTCTTGTAAAGTTTGTTCCAAAAGTATTAACAGTGAGTGTAGAAATACGTGTCCCTGAAATCTAATTAGAAATTAACAATTCACAATGTAGAAGTGGAAAAGATGATCAAATATTCACCAAATTACTATGCTGAGGTTTGGGACACAGCAATAATAGAAAAGTGTTTTCTTACGGTTGTTTTCAAGATCACAACATTTTACATGTAGAAGGCAGAGAGGAAGGCAAATATTTAACTGGCATAAATCTTTTGGCAGCATTACGAGTATTTCATCTATGTGTTCATTGTGTTGATGCTTGTAATTGTGACATACTAATTGACAGATAAGTTTTATAATCTTAAGTCACCCTTTTATCAGTAGACTTGATACAGCCAGATAGATTGAATTGGCATCACCAGATATAAGTATACAAACAGAAGAGTTATCAGATAATTCCAGGCCTTTTAAGTATTGTTCACAACTCTTTCTGATTCCTGATGCACAACAAAAAGTATCTAGGCTCATCTGAGGAAGCAGACAAAGATAACGGCAGACATAAGATGCAGTTTTCAAACCAGAACATGAACCTTAGCCTAAGAAGAGGTGCTAAGAGGTGCTGAGATGCAAGAAATCATGCACAAAAGAGTACATCAAAACAAAGATATCTGTGAAGTGTTATTTGTGATACAATATATTATGTCTTGTCACTAGTACTAATTGCCCAGCCTCTAAATGAGGACCGAAGTGTCTAATGCTGTTATGTTTTAGGTGAAGAAAAACCTTTAAGCTTTTAGAAATAAGCAAAGGAGCAGTAAATAATGAATATTAGGAGACGCTAGCTATTAACATTTTTGTCAATATGTATGTGTTTATTAAAAATTCTAGTTCTGTCCATTTGGCCCGTTTCCATATGGGACTTTAATGAGCCATTTATTATTGGTATTAAATTATTAGCATCATCCTAATCATTCTCATCTAATTCTCTAAGGATTTCTTTTTTTCCTCCAGAGCCATTGCAAGTCTCATTTCACAAAGTGGAAATACTTTAAAAAGAATCAGGATAGACTGTTACCCTACAACCCTGCAAATAACTCTTGCATCATTTCTTTCTTAATTAGGCTTAACTTGAACAAATATCCCTGTTATCGAAATACATGCCCACAACCCAATACAACCCACTACAAATTACTAAAGAAGATCTTATTAGAGGCACAATTCCAGTCATTAAAATAAACAGCTATTTTTGGTGATGTCCTTCAAGGAGAGAGCTTCAGGCATTTGCCACAAAGCCTGTACAGCCTCGAAAGTATGTGTTAACCATTGCTTTTCATCTTAAATAGAACCAGTAATTTTTATATATTAATCCCAATGTTGTAAAGCACGTGTCTGCAATGTAAGCAATACACAGATTGACAGGAAAACACATTTGGCCAGATGGCAACTGGAGTTGTTGTTACCTAGTTGTTACCCAGTTTTCATTACCACTTGTGTAATAAGAAATCATAACTGGCCATGCAGTGTGGACATCAGCATTTAAATATGTGAGACAATCCCACAGAAATCTGGGGAGTGAGGAAGCCTTGGAAGCACACTTGGTTAGATTAGAACCGAAAGGAATCTCAGGGCTAAGGAAAACTTAGATCTGAAAGCTAACTTTTAAAGGGTCCCTTTAGAAACTGTGGCATCAGTCATGGGAAACATTCACACATAAGCACTTCATATAATTCCGTCTTACTTACCTTGCCTCGAGAGTGGTTTTAGGATCCCTGAAGAAACCAAGGCATTTCAGATGTAGACTGTAGTAATCCTTTGCAAAGGTGTCGTGAAACACCAAAATGAGCTTCTTAATACAAAACTTCTGCACTTGTTTCAAGCAGTAATACCAGACATGCCTTCACTGAGCAGGGCAGGCACTAGGAGAGCTGGCAGCGCAGGGTTTCATATATAACTGATATCTTCAGCTGAATAGCATTAGCCAGATTCTCCGTATTAGCAAAGTAGTAGGGAGAAAGTGCATGAGGTTTTATGGTAAAAAAACCTATTCATAACCATATCCAAGTTTTATTCAAGGACAGACTAACATGAAAAGCATTCTTCTACAATTTCCACGCTGTGCTAGCCAGGTTAACTGAAAACTGTTAGAATGACTACAGTGTAAAGTTAAGTCAACCAAAATTAACTGTATGAACACCAAAGCATTCACTCAAGCATACCTTCAGACCAGTTTTTCTGATTTAAGCAGTGAGCCATGTTACTTTGAATATGAGGCACAATAAGAAGTTAAAATGAAAAATAATTGACCAGCTTTAGTAAGATCCCCATATGCCTTCAAAAAGCTTCTCAATGTAGTGACTGGTTTCTCTCTCTTGAAGGCTGCTGAAGCTCTCATGGGAAGGCAGCCTTTTCTGACTGTGACTCTGAAACTTCACTTAAACCTAGTGTGTGTAAGTCACGGAACTGAGGATGCGAGTTTTCTGACTGCAGGTTGGCATGGTCTCCATACTGAATTTCTCCAAAATACTTCCTAACTATGAAAATAGCAATCCCTTCTTTCCGGACATCCTATCCAACATCTGTTTTCAAGTCTGGACAGAGGTGATCAAATTCCATTTCATCATTTCCTTTGAGGCTATTCTTGTCCGGATTCTTCACATGGGATGAATAACCTTCACTCAACCACTTCAGCTATGAAACACATGGCAGAGACCCTTTTGATTTCACAATATATCTGAGAATTTCTACGTTATGGATAAGAGGCCTTGAATTTATAGCATAATCTTCTTGCCTCAGGAAGATCTTGTTCTGCCATGGTTTTGACTATGAGACAAGTCCTATTACCTGAGAAGGCGGATTTCCCAGGCAGTTGCTGTGTAAGGATCACAGGCAGCACCCTTGTGGTTAACTTGAGTGATTTGGTACTTGTCCCGTGCTCACACTGCAAGAAAGGGTTAGTATGCACAAGGCTGCACCTGACAGCACTTTTATCCAATGCTTTAGATATTCTGTGCCCATGAGCTGATGTGGCAAAGTGCAGGAAGTGTTTTAAAACAGATGTGTGTAAGCACAAACAGAGGCTTAGACTCCTCTCCCAGACAGGAACAAAACTTTCAGTTCATTCATGAAGGGACTTGCCAAAGATGATACAATGATTCAGCTGCAGAACCTGCTAGAACAGCAAAGCCAATCTTTATCCTCTGCTAGAACTGTAATGAGTACATAACTGTCTTGAAAGCAAAGAACCAGCCCATCTGCATGCTAAATGCAAAAACTGATATACCCAGAGAAGACATACAGGGAGCCTCCTTATAATTAAAATCCAAGATACATATTAATCACTAATTAGTCTTTAAATCTATCGCCTCATACTTCTTCAATTACTTCCTTCCCCACCCCCCCCCCGAATATGACATTCAAGAAAACAGTACAAATATGTTGGCAATGTTCAGCATAAAGACAAGTCTGAATAAATCTGCTGCTGTAAATAATATAACAGAAGAATGAAAAGACATGCAAATCTTTGGGACAAAGTGATACATTTTCTCATATGCAGGCAGGTGTACTGCATGTCCCACATTTTCATGGCCAGGAGTGGTTTAAACAACAACATTGTCTCTGCTCCTTTTAGCAAAGGCATTTCAGATAGTTTGCAAGCAGCACTTCAAGATCATTTTTTTCCTAGCAATATAACAGTAGCTGTACTGGGCCAAAAGTGTATCTAATTCAGGATTCCAGCTTTGATGGATATGCAGGAAAAGCATATAGTTATATTCATCCAGCTATCCAGAAATTGTAACTTGTATTAATAGTCCTAACAGATCTTTTGCCAAAGATTTTGTCTTGATGCTCTTTTAACCCACTTACAGTTCTGATCTCTACACTGTCTTACAGCAATGAGTTCCAGAGTTTAATTTATTTGCTTTTGTGCCTTTTGTTTGTTTGTTTTTATTATTCTTAACACTGGATAATTTCATTTGATATTGCCTTATTCATAAGAAAACTAATACCAGCTTCCTGTTCCTTCCTGACGTCACTCATGGTTTTATCACAGTCTTTATTACATTCTTATATCAAACGTGTTTTTTCTGTGCTGAAAATACTAATCTATTTCACCTCTCCTTGAACACGGGGCATTCTGTTCTTTGTCACCTATCTCTGTACCTATAGTTCTATTTCAGCCTTTCTGAGATGGGTAAACAGTCCTACAAAGTGCATTGAAGATGGAAACACAGTTTTCCTTTTTCTTCTTAACTGAAAACTTGTAAAGCTAGAATGGAAGTAAATCTGACCATTTCATTTAAATACCTTGAAAGGGATGGATTTGATCAGCATTTTGAAAACATGTTTCCTAAGCTTTGAGGAAACTGCTACAAACCCTTGAACTACATTACCTAGAGGAAAATCCAGCATCTCACAGGATCGAGCTGTAAAATGTTATCTACATCCAGTTCCAGTGACCCTTTTATTACACTGCCGTTAGATTTAGTGGAAAACAAAACAGAACCCTGGAGAGTTTGTATTTTCAAAACCAGCCCTAGTTGAAGACAATCAGTGCAGCTTTTGATAAAACTGATCAAAAGGCAATTCTTGACAGTTTGGAAACATGAAATGCTATTACTTGCCCTCTTTTAGTTTTGCTCTTTCTTCTCAGAAGACCAGTGTTTGTTTTGCATAGTAGTGAACGTTCCTGTATTGTTTAACTTTCACACATGAGACCTCATTTCATGACACCAGAATAAAAGTAGTGTGAGAATAACAGGAGGCTCTTTGTCTTCTGCTACATTAAAACCTTTTTTCCAATTTATTTTCTTTTTCTGTCTTTTACCTCTTGGCCACAATTTACACATCAGCGTCTTCTGCTGTTGTCTCTATATTGGATGAGAGTCCAATTGAAATACTATCATAGAGTTGCTATTTCTCCTCTTTTCATTACATCTAATTGAAAGTGCTTAAGACAATGTGTTTGGCATCAGACTTACAAGAAAATTAAAAAAAAAGCCATGGGGTGCCTTGCTGTGATTGTCTCTTGGGGCACGAAGGCCAGGGAAAGAGGGCAAATTCATGATCCTTTTTAAACTGTGGTACTAATTAAGGGATATATAGATCCCCCACTGACAAGTAACTAGGAGCACCTTAAAACTCCTTTCCTTTAGGCTTAGTACAAAAGCTGCAGGCCACATAACTCCATGCCCTCTAACATGAGAGTGTATGTCATTTGGTCATTTAACCCTTCAGAAAGGCCCACAGGATTTTAATCTCTCTTTCATAATCGTTAATTAGCCACCTCTCAGCACCTTCACAGTTTTCTTTTATGCCATTTGAAACCAGGACACTCCACAGATACTGGAGTACAGATTAAACCAAGCATTTAGTCAGTAGCAGTCCACAGCCAGTATAAAAAGCTTTTAGGGCACAGTTGCTACTCGCTTACACTGGTGGAAAACTACAGGAAGTCTAAAGATCTCACTATCAAATCTTCCGTATTCAAGAATGCTGAGGTTGTAAAGCACAATTCAGTCCTTGTAATTCCTTTGAACCAAACATTGACATAACCAACACAGAAATGCTTAACTGAGGGACCAGATAACAGAGATAATTTCTGTGCTACCAGATCCTTGTATTAGTTATCACCCTCAGTTAAGTTTAGAATTGTTTTTTAAGCTTCTCTATTTAAGCTAGTGGCTTTAAAATGCAAGTCTGCATTCTCAATTCATTGCTGCTTATTGAGCATTTTGGGCATAAAGAACAAGTGTTTCCTCCTTATTTTAGTTTAGGATAGGGAGCAAAAAAGCCTTATAGATTCAGCATAGATATTCACAATGAGAACCTGAAAAATCCACAAAGACCGTTTTGCTGCTGAGTTTCCCCATTCTTATAATGGTGTTGAAAGTTTTACCTTACCTACCTTGGATACTCTGTATAAACCAACTGGTGTTTGCGAGGGGAGTTGAAGAGGAAATATATTTTCCAAATGCCAAACATAATCATTCACAAGTATTAATTCCCTGGGCAGTACATCTATGAAAAATCCTTAAGTAACACCCTGTCTCTGAACACAGTAACAAGGGACCTGAGTGAACACATTTCCTATACAAATGCTATTTATTTTTGTCAAGTAGATGTTTCAGCTTACACTCCAAATAGATATAAGTCACAGTTCTGACTGACTGTGGCAAAACCCACCAGTGTCAGTGGCATACCTGAAAAAGAAGTCCTCCCTTTCATAGGAAAAGGGCAAGTCTACAGAGGAGGCAGTGTGTTCTCCAGTGCCAAGGATCTGGATAACTGTGCAAGACTCCCTTTTCATTTTTCATTTTCACTTTTCTTAAAAACTGAAACAAAAGAAGAAACTCTTCCAATGTTTTTAAATGATTGATTTTTTCTAATGGAACTGGTATTTTTTATTAAGTATGCTTTTTGGCAGCACTGTATCTTTCAGTTGGAAAGCTTTCCACATGAAAAATGTCAGACAACATAACAAATGTGTAACGGTATCTTTCACTTAATATACAGGGCAATGTCATGAGTAACAGTAGAGGGAGCTCAGCTTTCTTTAAAGTTGCTGTAGACCCTAAAAGGACTTGAATTGAAATATATGACAGTAGGTCCTGGTTCTATGCCCTGGTGCTGGACATTTCCACAACTTCCTTCTCATAAAGCCTGCAGAGTCACTGAAGAGCTTCCCACTGATGTTGGTAGTACCTGGATGAGACTCTGAGCATCATTCGTTTTTTAGGAGGTTGTCATTTTTAAAGTAATTAATTTCCAAAATGAATGGATTTAGATGTAATTTCCCTCTTTTCTGCCTCCCTCTTCAAACCTATGCACCTCTATATTTTTATTTCCTACCAGAACCACCACAACGGATTAGACTGTATTTACCTTCTACTGTAGATGGCATTTGAACAAATCCCATCTAAATTCCTTTCTTACTTTAATAGTGACTTTGGCAATTAGATTTATAGGCCATCTTTGTTCTGGCATTTAAAGTCCTTTAATATGAAAAAAAATAGAACTCCTTAGGAACAAATCTCCCTTTCTTACTTCTCCTTTATCATTCAGTAACCTTAATGACATAATGCAGAAATGCTTATCTGAAAAGTAACATTTCTTTCTGCAGAAACTAAGTAAAGCAAAGGTAGTGAGAAAGCAATTTAATTACAAAGAAGTCAACAAACTTATAGTGCTGTGCTTAAAAACTTGTGGTGTCTTAATTTTTCATGCACATATTTATAATACTGTAGGCTATACATTATTCTAATTATTCTGTTTACTACAAACACTGCCTATACATCACATTGGGTTCTCCAATGACAAGCTCAGGAAGCAAGAACCTAAATTTACCTGTTAGAATTTTCAGAGAGGCTAAAGATATTTTCAGTTTGTCTTTATGAACAAATAGTTCTTCCATTTCTCTCTCCCCTCAACATCCTTCTAACAGTACCTCTGTCTTACCATCTGATATCCTCATTCCAAACCCTTCATATGTAGCAGTCTGTCTTGCTGTTGTAGACCTTCCAAGCCTCCTCCCCAGCTTTCCTAGTGTTGCTTCCCTCTGGCACCAGCCTTCTTCATGCTTGGTCTTTTCTGCCCTTTCTTCAACCTCCATGATTTAAAAGTCTATTTCTAAATGGAAGTGCCATGTTAGTGTAATCACTGGTTTAATCCTTTTAAGAGTCTGTGATTTCTTCACTGGATAGGTATTGACCATCTCCTTGAAAAAGTGGGATTTTTAGATCCACTTTCACTCTCTAATCTATAGCTGTTAAAGACATTTGCTCTTTGCTTTTTAGCCTCATGCTTTTCTCGGCCCAGAAATTGATAGAGTTGGCTTATTCTATTTTTACTTCTCTTGAGCATTGACTTTTTCTGATAATGTCAGCTCTCCTCACTATAGCAGGAGGTTGAATATTCCTGTTTCCCAGGTGAAGCCTAATCCTTTCCTTTTTGTTCAGCCCAGACAACTAGATTTTTTAGCCAAAGTAAACCCACATAGTTCCACTGAATGTGAGTATATGCACTGGGAAGGTGTCTGCTTCACTATTGTCAAGAGGAATTTGGGCAAAACTGGGGAAAGAGGATCATATAGGACCTCTTTTAGGTGTTTTAGTACTCAAGCAAAGCATTCACTTGCTGAAATGCTTGTGATAGAAAGTGGGAGGTGCTGAGACTGACTTTCAGAGGTCATTTTTGTCTCAACTATGTTTATTGGGGTTTTGGACTCACCTTCAATGAACACCCAAATGCATGATCTTTATGTAATACCGTTACTAAGAGACTGTGATATTAGGATAAAATATTCACATTCCCCCACAGCAAAACCTAGGCTGCATGTCTAATCACAGTATATACAATACTAGATGATTTGTCAAATCACTGGTTTAGAAGCAAAACTTGAACCCTGTGCTTAATGTAATCCAGCCCACATTGTGTGGTTGTACTGACATTAAATTCTGTTCTGAACTGCCAGAACTATTTATTTCAGTGGAACATTTACATAACATGATATTACGCCCAGTAAATAACAGCAGTACCTCATGAGGTAGAGCTATTCAACTTTGCCAGAAAAATTTCCTTGTTGAGAGGGACCAGTGCAGTTTTCTGCCAGGGTAATGGGCTGTGATGGCTTGCTAAAGTATTAGACAAAACCCAAAGTCAAAGCAAGACCAATCCATTTAGTAACAGCCACCTGGTATATTGGTATATTGACTTTGATGAAGTTCTGTTAGCTTTCTTACCCTTCAATTTCCATCTCTGTTTAATATTAGTGAGCACCTAATGAATCACATGAGCCATCTAAAGCTCTATAAAAACTTGCTTGCCAGTGTAACCCAATGATGTCTTTGTTAACTGTTATGAATTCAAAGACTTCAAAATTAAGTTAGTTCCAATACAGGTCCTTGAGACTAAAATCAGATTAGAAGTATATAATTAATCAATTTATATATATATAGTTTCAGATACAACAAGCTATTTATAGATAGCGAAGAACAAAATATGCTGAAAATAACATTGGCATGTCTATGGGTGCTCATAGGTATTTCAAACAAAATGGAGGCATAAATGATTACGCCCAGTGACTTATCTGATAGATAATTTTGGTTCAATTCCTCTAATAAATCATGAAGACTTTACTAGATAATTTTGGTAAGGAGAATGATTTACTGGCATGACATAGTCCTTCCATGACATTTGCTAATACACTTCTCTGTCAAGCTGTGAAGTGTTTTCGTTGTTGAAATAAAGAGGCTTCACATTAAAAACATGGAAATGGCTTTAATACTGAGATTTACTTCTAGAATACTTTTGAAATGCAATATCCTCAGGTATTTTATAAAGAAGCTAGACTCCCTTTTCAATAACTTTGGTGAGTTTTTATCTGTATTCATAGTCCAGAATATGCCGTTATAAATAATTAATCAATCAGTATCTGCTATGCTCACAAAACAGTTATATCTCAAAACTGACTGTTCTCAAAATTCTGCACTTCTGAAGTGGCTGAGAACTTTGCTTCTAGCTTCTATCAGAAAAGGATAAAGCACATCTCATCAATCCCCATCACAGCCTTTAGGTCTGCATGCACAGTTACATACATAAATAGTAGAATCACTTTGTTAGCCAATACTTAAATGAAAATGTCAGTTTTAAAGGTATACTTTTAAGCTGTGTATGTCACTTGCACAAGTACAAATATAAATATTGGGGAAATGGGTTGAATATTTCAGATTAATCTCAGTTTGAGGGACCTTATGTTATGATTTCAAGGTATTCTTCCCCAGTCTGTGGCACACGGCGGGCAACACAATATTATCCATGTGGTACAGTTAACACTCTGCTTGACAGGGATGGTATCCACATACTCAGCCCTTTATTGAGGACCATCATGCCCAGGGTGAACACTCATCACACATCTGCTTTGCCCTGACCCATTTGCCATTGATGTAATGCATCTGAAGTTAGCAAAGCACATCTATCTAAATTACCATGAGCCAATAAACACTAGTAAAATGTCCTGTATCAAATCTCACCTCTTCCAAATCTGTCTTTGAGGCCTTTTCAGATTCATACATTCATGTAGACATTCTGTCTTTGCACTCCAAGTGAAGTTAAACATCCTCTAAAACACAGATGGTTATTACAGTCTGTTGTGGAAAAAAAAAAAAAAAAAAGAAACGAAACACAAAAGAAATGAAAATTTAGTGGAAACCCTGAATGAATTTAATTAGCTGATGCACTAGAAAGCAGTACTGCTTTTGGGTAAGCCAGCTACCCTGAATGTGTAAACTACAGAAGAAAACAATGTTTGCAGTAGTTTACCTTCAAAACTGCTGCCTATGTTTGTGTAAGAGTGTATCCAGTAAACAGTTACCAAAGATGGCACAAGATCCTTAGCTCTTTGCTCTGCAATAAGCTCTCTCTGTGCCTAAACCAATCTTGAAAAGGTTTTCTGTGAAAGTAACAAAAGCTGAAAAAACAAAGCAGCCAGCAGCTAGTTTATTGCCATTTAACCCACAGTTATGCAGTTTTCTTAGTTTTGTCACCTTTCAGTGGTCTTACAACCCATCCCTACCCTATCGTCATCACTCTGATTCAAACTTCTCTGTTTTTGCAAAATTCATACTGTTTCTTTTCAAGCCAAGAGTAGCATGTTATTAACCCGGTTATAAGATGTACTGCATCCTGGTGATCCATAAAATATCATTTGCCAGGAGTCTTTAATATGGAATATTTAAATGGAAGCCTAAGATTTTTGATAGAAGATATTTGACAGACTGAAAACACTGTGGCTAGTTTTGCATAAATAAGGAAAAAAAAAAAAAAGGTTTCCTTTTTTAACTGCTTATATAATGCAGATAAGGTTGAGAAAGTAAAGCTAACCAGCATGCAGTTCTCTTTTGTTTTGTCACCTGCCAAAGTCTTGTTCTGGGCTACATTAGGAACTAATACTTAGATTTGATTTACATTTACTTTATCACTATATAAGCTGGCCACTTCTCTACTCTTCATTATTGTCCAAAACTCTTACTTTGACAGTGAACACAGGGAATCCTATATTTTAGATGGTCTGTTTCAAAAAACCTGCTACCTTGATCACGCACTTGGCAACAGCTAATACACAAATATGGAATTTATGTAGGCAAGTGCACTGGAACTAAAACTACTGCGTAGGCATTACATATTTCTTATAGTTATGCCCCTCATTTTGCTAGTTAGTCACATATTTAATGGCAGCAGAGATCTCTTCAGAATTGGCTTTGCTTATTTTGCTTTGTGCAAGATACTGCATGATCGTTATTCAGGGTTGTAAATAATTCCTAATTACATCTCAAGGGGTCCATTTTGCCTACCTAATTCTTGAAGAAACACTCTCTTCTGTTTATACAAGCTCTGGCCACATATTTAAGCTGTGATAGTAAAAACATTTACCTGCACAGGAATACCTCATAGCAGGGCTGCTCTTATTTTTGCATGACTCACCTGCACAAGAATACAGGTAATGAAGATACGAGCATGAGGGCTTCTATCCTTTACAAAAAGAAAGGAGTCTAAAAATGGTTTTGCCTTCACAACCAAGAACATGTGGTTAATGAACAAAAGCCTTTTACTTTTTTCTTTAACTCTGGCTGTCACTGTTTTCATGTTTATTTGCCAGATGCATCCCAGCTGCTAATTAAGCTTGAACAAATTAAGGTGAATTGAATTTTGCCTGAGCATCTGCTGTTCTCCTATTAACATGGCAGGCAATGAAAGGAAGATGATGCTACATCTTTAAAAGGCAATTTATACTTAGAATTACTTCTTGCAATACACTAATACTGATTTTTTTTTTCTCATAACAAATACTGTGTAAGTAACAATAAAATGTATTTTGAATATGCTAGTGAGTCAACCTGTGTTATAATTCTAACAGTTTTCTTAGTAGATTCTCATAATGTGGAATATTAGGACTAAAGTTTCAAATGATATTCAAACATGAAGAGTGAGCCAGGTATCTAAAAATCTGCAAGTTGAATGACTTGATCAGGAATGATTAATGTGTAAATTCAATTCCTCTGGTTTTGGCAAATTTCCTAGCAAATAAAAAACACAAGGTAGTGCCCGGCCTACCACAGTTCTTTCCTACAGAAAGGAAATGGCTTTTGTGATGTATATGTCATAACAGTCCCCAGACAAAACAGTGTGAACCTTAAAATGAGAGATAGAACAAGATGTTTGACTAGGTCTACCCTTGCCAAACACACAGTTACTCTTTAAGGAGCTTAAGAGTCTTGGTTCCTGTAAAAATGCAGTTAATATAGTATTAAAAAAGACACAATATTAAGAATAGTTATGAAAGGGAAGCAAAAAGTAAGTCATTTTGATTCTGAAGACACAGGTTATTTTAGATGCAAAGAAAATCTCTTCATAAAAGAAATATAAAAATGATTAAAACTCTGTGCCTTGAGAAGGTGAAGAGTTTGCTTTTACACAATTTTCAGTAAGTCTTTAAAGTGATAAAATCTTGAATATTAGATGTGCATTCCTTAGGGCTTTCATTTCATTTTTATACTGAAAAAAAGCTAATACAAGTTCATAGTAATCAGAAATTATGATAATTGCCACTACTAAAATACTCCGTAAAAAGTTTGCGCTGTCTTACAGAAAAGTAAGTGAAAATTAAACAAAGTTAATAAATCTACTTATTGCACAAGAGATAGTTAGAAGGTGAAGTTTATAAATGCAGATATCTTCTTCCGTAAAGAAGTTAGCAATGCAGTTCCTCAGCTGTAACCATGATACATTTAAGTTCTGAAAGTGGTGTATTGTGCCAAATAAAACTAAAGATGCACAATGGTAAAACTGCTGAAATAATGTTTCTAGCTATATGACTTCCCATAGAGATATGCTGTTGAAGGAAAATCTTAAAGACTTTGCATGCAGTAATGAATATTCTTTTGCTTAATGACAAATGAGAGTCATAGTACCATTTCCTGACTAAAGATGATTAAGTATTAATGCCCATTGAGCTAAAGAACAAAAAAAGAGCTATTGATCCAAAACTGGACAAATGTATTTGTTTTATTAAGCTTAACTGAATTTTGCCAGTCCGTAATGGTAAACTCAGCACCATATGAAGAGTAGTTAATGATAAGACTCTGGAGATCTTAATGATGCTTGGCTTGTAGTGAGTATTACCTGAAACACATTTAAATTAGTCTTCATCACTAAATTCTGTTTATGCAAATAGGCCAGGGAAATAGTTTTAATGTGCACATTGAGGGGATTTTACATATACACTGCAGGACTTAAATATTTCACTTGGAAATCACTGGAATAAAATCTGAAGATTTCATCAAATCTGAATCTTCCATTTTTTTTCACCAGATAAAATACATTAAACAGCCAATTGTTTTTCCTCTTCTATGAGTATATTCTGAATTGAAATAAGCATGAAAAAAGGAATATCAAGTGGAAAATGATTCCCATTTTTTGTCAAGTCAGGGTTCATAAACTCTTTTTCATAATTTATTTTTAAAGTGTATCCGTAACAAATCTGACCCTCTTCAACTAAGCCATGCAGCATTCCTGAAGAAGCCTTCAGGGTCCTTTCCTGGGATTATTTGTGTTGAACCACACAAATGACAAAGCCAAGAGCAGCAAGATATTAGTGTGACAATCAGGAGACAAACAAAAGTACAGAATCCAGAGAACTAGTTGCAAATGAGCAACACAGAACGCATTTTGGATGTTAAATTTCAATTTTTAAGCTATTAATTTATGAATAATTCATAATTCACACTTCATAACTATGATGAATAATAATTACACATAAAATGGAAAGTGCAGGCAAAGATATAACAATTGATAGTGAAGAGATAACAATTGATATTGAAGAGATAACAATTGATATTGAATTGATGAGACGTGAAAAATATTCAACGTCTTCCTTATTAAGCAGCTAATCTCTAAATTATAACTTTTTAATGGCTTTCTCAAAAACAAAGCACATTTTCTTCTTACACTGCAACATTTTGATAAGATGACATGGACTTTTCATACCTGCCTTCTTCACAGGCCAGTCCTGGTTAAAAGAAGTTGTCACTTGTGTGTGAAATCCAAGCTGGAAAAGAAAGAATTTAAATTCACAACAGAATAAGATACAGTGTTACTGAGGAAGTTTTATTGTCAGATGAAAGAAAGAAGACAGGACAGTGCAGGAAAGGAAAAACCTTGTGCAGCTAAAGATATGTATATATATATATCTATTTATGTATGTATGGAATGGTATCAGGGCAAAGATACCTAGATTTGTACAATGGAGTTCTACAGAGAAATCTTAATGAGACTTCAATAAATGAAGAATAATTTGCCATACACCTTTTAAGATTGATAGAATATAAAAGGGGATGTCTTAATCCCCTACCAAGGTAAATATAGACTGAAGCTGTGCCTAATTTGCCTAACTTGCTCTAACAGTCAACAGTAATGCAGGTTTCACCACCTCAGCCAATTTCAGTGCTTAACCACCCTTATCATAAACCTAACTAAAGTTTTACTCTTTATTGAAATTTATACTAGCATTTTCTTATTTTTCTACTCTAAACACAGAGAAGAGTTTAGAATGATCTTCTGTGAGCATTTAGAAAGGAGACATCAGAGGAAGCCCACCTGAAATCAAATGTTTGGGGAAAAAAAATTGCTAAAAAGTTATACCAAAAGTAAAAACTGGTGACTCCAGGGAATTAATTTAGTAACAGGGAACTCATCCAGGCTCACCTGTGTGTGTGCCTTTCTGATTGTGGGTAAAGATGGGGTCTTGAGAGCTATGAAAATATTTTGGATGCCTTCAGGCAGAGTTCTGAGCCTTAAAGAAGAGATCTGGCAATTATTTTCTACCACTTTCTGTATGCATCATGACAGACTCAAGAAAGGACACAACATAGAATTGAAGAATTAAGGATTTAAAGATGCTAATTTAAGTAGAACAAACTTCAGAGTAATTTGTGAAATGTTGAGAGAAATTGAACAAGATACGGAGAGAGAGATGGAGATGAGGAAGTCAGAAACTACATGCAAGGGCTCACAGACAGTTTACCCCCAAGGGTTTATATATATCACCTCAGAAAAAATATATAAGGGGTTAACTATGGCATCCAGAAAGACTACCTATGGAGTTAAAAAGGGCAGCCAATATGGATGACTAAGGACATGCAGAAAGTAACCCTGGGAATGAAGTACACAAGATCCCTTGACATGTGCTATCCTTCATACCAATTACAACAGGCTCATGGCCTCTCTGGCTTTCCCTGTAGCAATTCATGTGAAAATAAAGATACAGCTCTTTATTGTTATTTCTCAATTGCCTTATTTGTATCTTACTCTTAAATACTCTGTCAGTTTTGATCAAGTGTATTTAGCAGTTCAAGCCTTGTATCCAACTGTTTTATTCTTTTTGCCTAGGTTTTAATATTCTACAAAATGAGCAAACAAATACAATAAGTAATGTGAAGTGAGGTAATGTTTAGACCAGCACCAACTTAAAGGAACAAAAAGCTGTTTATTCTGCCACTATTTTTTTATTCCAATACTGTGAAAATGTATATTTCAGTAATCAGAGATGAATAAAATTTTGGCCTTACTCACTCAGTGTCTGAGTCTGTCACTGATTAACTCATGACTGTGGAGCAACTACTTACAGTCACCTATAAAACAGGAAAATAATGCTCCTTAGCATCTTTTGAGGCCTAATATAATTTTGTAAAGCATTTTGATACCCTTCAATGAAGGATGACATATTAAGGTGACTGTTAAATACCATCAGTGATTCCAAGATTCTAAGCAGCTATTTATTCCTATCGGTCATATTCACAGCAATGGGATTTTAATGTGTCCACTTCTTGGTTAACTCCAGAGAAAGTCTACTTGGCACTACTGCTGCCAGTGTGTTGAAGAACTTGGTCAGAGACCCTTCATCACTTGTGACAGCTGAACTGGTAAGGTTGTGACTCCTTTGGCAAACCCTGATTGTGCTACTAAATGAAAGACTAACATGAACCTCCCAGACTTTCTTCCAGTAGAATCACAGACAGCCCAGTTGTCAAATATTGTAATTTCTGGAGCTATCAATCTTTGTTTGACAAAAGACACTGAAGGCAAGTAAAGAGAGAAGAGAATCCTTGATTGGCTCTCCTTCCAATTTATGGCCTGTCAGATTGTGCTTGAGGGTAAGTAAAGACTGTAAGAAGCAGGCATGTGCTGCTATTTAATTTAGTTTACCTGAGAATTCTTTTCTCCTTTCTTTCCCTAAAGGCTGGGCCCTAAGTAATCTTGTGTTTGTTTTTCCTTGAAACTGGCCTTAAGTGTAGTCAAAGCTGCAGTTTAGTCTAAGATATATGTGCGTGGGTTTTATTCATCACCACCACTGCCAAGGACTTCTTTGTAGTGGTTTAATTAAGCCTAAAGGCATTTTTTTCCATACCATCTGTGTTGCTCAGGTCTAAAGAGTTAATACCAATCTGCTCCACCTCAGGAGTTTCCTAACCTGATGCTAGCTACTGGCCATAACTGAATATCAAACAGATTGTAAAATGGCTGCTGTGATAGACGTGTCAGTGAGGAGGAATTATTAGTTATAAACATGATTTCCCATAGGCATCCTACAATGATAGATATTCTATTGTTAGCTTGTTTCTGCTCTAAAACATGTGAATTTGGCAGATCAGTGAAAAAACAAAGGAAGCATAGCATTGACAGAGCAATTTTATCTGTGGATTTGCATGTAAAATTATTAATTGAGGGATTTACAAATAGGTTAAAGTAAAAAATTAAGGTGTATGACTTTTGCTACTTAATAATAACTAATGCTACTAATAATAACATCTTGGAAAACAATTAAGCAGTCATGTCCAAGTCATACAATCAACTACTTTTTTTTTACTATTCAATAAATAAAATGTTATTGATTTTTATATTAGTAAACAACTGAAAGCCAATAACAATCAAAAATATATATGAGCATGAATAGGAATTTTACTTAGACATGAGAAGTTTTTATTTCATTTTTTTCTAGTTAAATTTTAACGTATCCATGAATATGTCAAGATGACAGAATCTCATTTAAAAGCTGTGAAGACAGCTGACAGAAAGTGCATTAAAAATTAGATTTTGAATTCAAAGAATGAAAGCTTTAAATCATTACAGGCATGTCTGTAGGACAAGATTGATACCAGATGCTATTTAGTACATGTTATTAACAAACCATTCAAGCCTTGAAGGGACCTTGTCACTACATAACTTCTGTCTATGTAAATAAGATTGAAGCAAGGATTTATATTGCTAGCAATATCAAGCATCCTGTACATTAAAGAAACAGGACAGAAAGTACTGCTCATGTTAAGGAAAGTACAAGAGAATACTAAAATCTATGACTTTCTCCTGACTTTGCTTACACACACAAATCACTCTACAGTGCCACACAAAATCTATCTGATGAAAGCACTGGCTTGCAGAACAAGAACACTTAAAATTGTCTCTGTGCTAAGAACAAAATACTGCGTAATCCAAATATTGTTGTATTATTACAAAGCATCATATCAATGCAGATTAAGTTGTAAACTTAAAATATATACACACTGCAGAACCATTAAAAATCCCTTTTTTCTCACTCTGTTTCAAAGATCTTTCTGTTCTTGTTGCATTATTCACTGATAAGCAGCAACATTGTGGTTTTGAATACTTAGTAGTTTCGGGAATGCTGTGATAACAGTCTAAGCAGCTAAATTCTGGTCTTCCCTGAACTTCTGATCCATAACCTCCACTGACAAATTTATTCAATGTTAATTTGACACTCCTGCCTTTTCCTGTGGTCTCCCTAATTTGCCAAAACCAGTTCTCCCTCGCTGTCTACTTTAGTCATTACATATATACTTATACACAAGTCACTTCAAAGGGATTGCATGTCTTACTGAAAGGCAATAATATTTTATACCAACTCTACAAATATTTTCTCAGATTCACAATTTTTAAGAAAAGAAACAACTAGGAGATCCATCTGACCTTCTGTCTCAACAGTTCTGGTTGAACTAACAACATTTTCAGAAACATCCAGTCTGGATTTTAAGACGGTGAAAGAGAACACACCATATCTCTACAGAAATTTCTGAACACTATTATTTGTCGTATGTCTGTTTCTTTTCTTTATTTTCTTGGCTTGATTTGTCTGATATAAAATTTAAGCACTAAATAAATAACTATATAGAATCATAGAATCATAGAATAGTTAGGGTTGGAAAGGACCTTAAGATCATCTAGTTCCAGCCCCCCTGCCATGGGCAGGGACACCTCACACTTAAACCATGCCAGCCAAGATTCTGTCCAGCCTGACCTTGAACACTGCCAGGGATGGAGCATTCACAGCCTCTCTGGGCAACCATTCCAGTGTCCCACAACCCTCATAGGAAAGAATTTCCTCCTTATAGCCAATCTAAACTTTCCCTGTTTAAGTTTTAACCCATTACCCCTTGTCCTATCACTACAGTCCCTAATGAAGAGTCCATCCCGATCATCCATATAGGCCCCCTTCAGATACTGGAAGGCTGCTATGAGGTCTCCACACAGCCTTCCCTTCTCCACGCCGAACAGCCCCAACTTTCTCACCTTTTTTCATACAGGAGATGCTCCAGTCCTCTGATCATCCTCATGGCCCTCGTCTGGACTTGTTCCAACAGTTCCATGTCCTTTCTGTATACATTTAAACTTCAGGAATCCTGGTCATCATAACATTTGAAAGTAGAATTTTGATGGGTTGGGATTTGATATTTAAGGCCCTATGTGATTTTTCTTTTTTTTTTTTCTTTTTTTTTTTTTTTTTTTGTCTCAGATATTGCTTTCCTCATGATGTCTTACAGCCATGGTAGCTGCAGTAAAATACCTGAGCTGCAATCCCATTTCTACAAGGTGAAATGGCAGCTGGCAGCTCATTCTCTGTATGAGAAAATTCTGTATCTTACTTGTCCAGAAAAATCCTGGTATTCATCTTCATTCATTATCAGGATACCTTAGTGGGGTTGTCTGTACTCTCTAAGTAGAATTGTGACAGGAAAATGATGCATTTTGCAGCCCATGAAACTGATGGAAATCTATGAAAACAGATATTATGACTCCAGGCTATAGTGCCTTTTCCAGGTGACTTTTCACATGGCAATTTTGTATCAGTAATCAAGATGAGATTCACTGAAGTCATCCTGACTGAACAAGTGGGAGCCTGTTTTGGCAAGAGCAGCAGCAGAAAGACATGGATCATCTGCAGGATTTTTTCATTTCATGACCAGGCTCAAGGGTCCAATCTTGATTTCTGATGGAAGGATTAGAAGGAAGTCTGCAAACAGATCCTCACTGACACTTACTCCTCCAAGCTCCACATGCTTTTTTTAATGAGGTTATCTGGCCTATGTTAATTGTTGCTGGAAATATTCAACGTTTATCTACCTCTCCACATGACAAATAAGGATATTGTTCTTTCGTTAAAACTCAAACTGCCAGAAACTTCATGCTATCTCTTTGATTAATCCAGCCCTGAGACTTTACCTTAACATGATGCCTACAATCTGGATTTGGTGCAATTCTATAATGCCTCCCTTCTAAAATTATTATTTCTATTATTTTATTTCAGCCTCCCACTGATCTGTCAATTTGGAATAACAATGTTACTGGATTTACACATATTATTGAAATACAGGGATTTATTCAGTACTGTGTTAGAAAAGGTGTCAAAACACATGAAACTAACTTTCTGCTGTAGATATGCATATATATATACATGATGTGTCTTTTTCTGGTTGCTTTTTAAACTGATCATCTTCTCTTCGTAAGTCTATTCATTGTAACATCATTCCCTAATGTGAATATTACAGTCTCATCCCAGGCTTTGCTGAAATCTGTATAAATGCCTTTGATTTGAACAACACACAGCAGATTTAAATTCTGCAATAAATTTGAAATGGCAGAATTAGCACTTCAAGTTCTTGTGAATTACTGAGATTGCAAAACACAACAGTATTTGATTATTCAACCTACAGGCCATATTCTTAGATACTGCTGGTAAATGCATTGAGGGGTGTCGTGGTTTAAGCCCAGCTGGTAACTCAGAAACAGTCCCCTTGTTCTTCCTCCCACTGGGCTCCTGGAGGGATGAGGAGGAGAATCAAGAGAATGTAACTCCCACAGGCTGAGATAAGAACAGTCCGGTAACTAAGGTATAACACAAACCACTACTGCTGCCACCACTAATAATAATGGTAAGGGAAATAACAAGAGAAGAGAATACAACCGCTCACCACCCACCGACCGATACCCAGCCTGACCCGAGCAGTGATTTGCACCTTATGGGTAACTGCCTCCATCATCCTGGGCATGATGTGCTGTGGTATGGAATGCCTCTCTGGTCAGTTTGGGTCAGGTGTCCTGTCTCTGCTTCCTCCCAGCTTCCTCTCCTCCCGTGCAGTGCATGAGACTCAGAAAGTCCTTGGTCAGAGTACATATTACTTAGCAACAACTAAAAACATTGGTGTTATCAGTGTTGTTCTGGGGCTAAAGTTGAAAACACAGCACTGCACCAGCTACTATGAAGGAGAAAAATTACTGCTACAGCTGAACCTAGAACAAGGGGTTTTCCAAGATTTCCTGTTCTATTCATTTTCCAAGTACTGAAAATAATTTAGCTTTAATATAGAAAGAAAGATTTGGTTTGATTTTTAGGACTGTTATAAAACTAAGATGATCTTTCTAGGATCATTGTGTTCTATAAAACATTAACCTCTGAATGCTCATGCAGAAGTGCTTACCCCACCCTGCTCTAGTTATGAGATGGCTGTATGGTTGTATGTCTGTTTTAAAAAACACTGAGAGTCCTCTGTAGCTGTTTCCAGTTGCTAGCAGGACCATGCTAGCATAAAGTGGCTTCTGTACACACTGGCTTAATAAGAACTTGACAATTTCTATCATTTTGTGGATTTCTGATCAGTACACAAATGAATTAGTGTTGCAGCCAACAATGAATTTAAAGCATCAACTTAAAGCTCATGAGGTTAAGTTATCTCATATGATCCATGCAAAAATTTGAAACAACAGTGAAATGGATATATATAAACCCAGACCTCCTCCCTTCATTGATTGTTTTTAAGCAGAGATTTGCAACCAAAGTCCAACTATGTTAAAGTTGGATGCACTTTTCAAATAACAGATACTTCAGCCATTAAATGGTATGTTTTACAACATATTGAAAGATTACTCTAACATGCTGGTAATATATATTTCACCGAAAATAATAATTTCCTTTTTGACAGAAAAAGTAAATTCCAACCTGCTGAAATGGAAGTACGATCTCTGAATACTGTGATATTTTGTTTATTGCTGGCAGATTCTTTAATAAGATAGTATGGTCATTATTATTTTCTATAAAACAGTAAGTATCTCGATGTCTGTAAAACTTTAAAACAAAGTTGAATCTAAATTACGTAACATCACCTTGAAATTGGCACACAGCTTTTTCTATATGAGAGGGGACAATTAAATCAGGGATAATGGAAGGAATAAACTAATCCAAGCACAAATCACTAGAGAAATTACTGAAGAAATGTAGCATACCAAAACAGGTGAGAATGAGCAAATAAATATTATAACTTCAATTAAAAAATAGAGTATTTAATGGACTGGAAAGGGATGTGGGAATTAACATTGGCTGATATATTTCAAACCACTGAAATAAATCCATAATATCTGTTTGTGTTGTCATATTTTAATGTCTGTGGTTGCCTGGAAGTCATCTAGGAAACAACAAAAAAAGAGATATGTGTCAGTATGACTAAAATAGTGCTATTTTCTGCCACGAAAATCTAATTGGAACCATTCTGTTCAGCCACACATCAGGAAGAGCACTTATGCTTTTAGAACAATAATACTGGTTAAAAATCATGCTGATCTTGGGAACAAAGCTGTTACACTATGGACTTTTCACATGGGGAGGAATAAAAAGGCTCAGAAAAATTCACAGGTTCCTCCAGCAGATGTTGCAGTTCAAAATGGAGGTGCTGGACAGAGCTGCTAAAGAACCCAGATGAATTTGTGAGGGGGCTTCATTAACACACAGGACCCTGTGTGTGGACCTGCTGTTTGTAGAAGATGGCTGCAGTGTGCGTTAGGGTGATCTAGCTTTCTGAGCTAGCAGTTCTTTCCTTGAAATTATTTCAACAACAAAATCTCTTTTTATCTAAACAAAAACATCCACTGAAACATTTGACTAGCAAAGGGATTTGATTCTGTGTCAAATTGATAGAAAAAATTCACTGTTGAATATCAGGCACTGGCATGCTGCCTCACAGGTGGAGAAGCAAAGACAGTATTTATTTTATATCATTTACTGAGATTGCTAAAATATTCCCCAGGTGCACATCTTACGCACTGGGTGCCTTTTCCACTGTTTAAAGTGAAAACACACAGCAATACAACAGATATGACTGTACCTCCTGTCTTTAGGGTATCATTGAACAATGTTAATTTCCTCTCCCCCCCCAAGAATATATTACTGAGCCCAGTGGAGAGAAATAACAAACACCGAGTTGTTGAATTACATCATGTGAACCTAAATATCATTTTGTAGCTTTCTAGTCCGCTGGTATTTGATGGTTATAAATACTGCTTTTGTTTAAAATAGTCAGATTTACAGTATTCTTTCTGAGGGTTTCATACACGGGTAGAATAGCCACAAATCTATTTTTCAGTGCCTCCATGTATTATGCATTGCTGATAATTTGAAGCTTTCTTTTTCTCATTTTTGAGGATCTCACTGACCTTGCTGACTGGTCATGAATGTTCAGGGTACAGAAGCATTCAGCATTTGTTTAACATGATGCAATGCACTCTGTGGGTAATGAGGAATTTTGATCTTATTTGAATACCACTGCCTCCTCCTTAAGGCACCTGATAAATATAAGAAGAACAAATGTACTCAAAAGGAAAGAAAACCCTTCAAGAAGATATCATATAGAACCTCATTTGCTCTGATTATCTACTTTAATAAAAAGAAAAAAACAAATTGTCACCTCTCATGAAGGCAAGACTTTCTAGCACACCAGGTTTCCTTAGATTAATGTTATATTTACACTGATTAGCAAGCCTGGAAATGTTCCACACAATTCACATTTTTACTGATAAGTACCCTTTTTTCCTCACTTTTTCTTTTAAGACTTGCTTACTGAAGACAAGCAATGTCTTCTTGTGCTGCTTTTTGGTATATTAACTGATCTTGAAAAACCAGCAGTTGAGTAAAACTTAAATATTCACTTTCCAAAGCTTGACCAAATTACATTGCACATTCAATTTCTTCTACCTTCCAAAATAAGCAAATTGAATGTGATGTGCTGTGAGAGGAATAAGCTCAGCACTTCTATAAACTTCAATATTTTTCTGTTGCCAACCACCAACTTGTTAATTAGAGAATGATTGAATCTTATGGACTAGAGCAATGCAGAGAAGCTCAGCTATTTGTACAGGACCTGGTCTGGAATTAAAATTGCAGCGGGGAAAATGAACTAAAGGTAAAAGACATATTTTACAATTACTTTTATATATGCATACATATATATATATACAAACACATGCATACATATATTCTTGGAAAAGCCACAGGACTAGATTTTGTTTCAATTTTGTAGGAAGGAGATTCATAGAATCAGAAAATACCTTGAGGAAAGGATCTCAAGGATCATCTGGTCCAACTTTCCTTTGGCAAAACACGACTTAGACTAAATGGCCTAGCACCGTGTCCAGCCACATCTTAGAAGTGTCCAACAATGGAAGATCCACATCTTCCCTGGGCAGGTTATTCTAGTGGCTTTTCTTATTGTGAACTTTTCCTTTTGCATCCAGCTTGAATCTCCTCAGCAGTAACTTGCGCCATTAGCTCTCATCTTTTCCACGTAACTCCTTGTAAAAAGGCAGTCTCCATCTTTTTTTTGTAGCCAGTCTTTAAATACCGGGACATAGTGCTAAGTTCTTACCTGATCTTTCTTTTCTCTAGTCTGAACAAGTCCAGTTTCTCAGCCCTTCCTCATGCAGCTTCCCAGTCCTTTGATCATCTTTGTGGCTCTTCTCTGGACCCTCTCCCCTGTCCATATATTTTTTTTGTATGACAGGGACCAAAACTGATCACAGCATTCCAGATGTGGGCTGACAAGTCCTGAGTAGAGTTGGAGCTCATGAGAGTGTTTCATTTTTTAGTTCACTGTTGACAGCAAAGTTGCAGAATGGTTTTTGTGGCATTGTGCTTGGGAGTCCTGACACCTTTGAACAAACAGCATGACATCAGTGTCCAAATTGAATTTCAGCTTGTGTGACTGGAATACGTCTGCTCAAACAATTACCTGAAATCCCAGCACCTATCCATAAATGCGACATATATTTGAAAAGATATATTTAAAGGGTATTCTGCTGTAGATGTACCTACCTACCTTAGGCGCTTTTTTGACCCCTATTACTGTACTATCAAAGCACCTCACAATCTTACTGGCTTTATTCTGACAAACCCCCTGTGAGGGTTTGCTATTATCTCTGCACTCACGCTGACACTTTATGTTTCAAGGAAGTACAAAATCAAACTGATTCAAATGTAATACTTTCCCTTTGGCCTTGAAGGCCCAAGGCAGCTCTTTCTAAACATGGTTTCAATCATGCTTCACAGATTATATGAATTATTCAGGTCTGTAAATCTACATTTTTCAGAATATTTTTCTCAGCTTTAAGACAGAGTTATAAAAAGTCATCATTTCTTTAAACTGCCTCTTAATAGTACAGTTTTGATAGAAAATCAGGTAGGAATTGTACATATTTTTAAATACATGGCAGTTTTACAATAAGGGGTAAAACTGGTTTTCTTGTGTTCTTTAGGGAAAAAAAAATCTACACTTCAAAGAAAGACAATCTGCTATTATAATTGAAAGGGAAGGTCTAATTTGTACATCTGATGGCAAAAAGGAAGTTACAGGTAGGATTTCTATTCCCAGTTTTTCATACCTCTTTTATGGATTAATCTTAGCCAGAGTTTGAACAGACACTACATACAGTCCTTAGTAAGCTTGGAAAGAATCTAATATTCTAGGACAGGAAGAGAAAAGCAGAGCAGAGGAGAGACCTGATTAAAGGGTTAAATTCCAGTAAATGATACTTTCTGTTGCTTTGTTTTCCAAATAAACCACTGTTTACAGTTTTCCCTTTTATTGTGCTAGATGAAAAAGCAGGAAAGTGTAAAAAAGTGATTTTGGTATCAGAGATGGGAATGTCGGGAGACATCAGTTCTTCCAAAATGCACTGGAATGACTGAAGGAGATGGCATGTGGTTTTTTTTCATTGGATTAGTGCATTTTCAGTGATGAAAAGGATAAACCAATAATCAGTGTGCAAAATGACAGAGAAGTTGAATAAGAAATTAAGTGGAGAAGGCTCTAAATTTAAACTCTTCAACATTAACAATGGCTGCTGTATTACCCTTTTCAGGATGAAGATTGATGAATATTTTCCTCAAGGGAAGGGCTGGCTTTGCCTTTCCCTGGCCTCCCCTCTTCTCTTTCTTACACAGAATCACAGAATCTCAAGGGTTGGAAGGTATCTCAAAAGATCATCTAGTCCAACCCCCTCTGCAAGAGCAGGGTAACCTAGAGTACATCACACAGGAACTTGTCCAGGCGGGCCTTGAATATCTCCAATGTAGGAGACTCCACAACCCCCCTGGGCAACCTGTTCCAGTGCTCTGTCACTCTCACAGTAAAGAAGTTTTTCCTGATGTTCACATGGAACCTCCTATGCTCCAGTTTACACCCATTGCCCCTTGTCCTATCACTGGACATCACTGAAAAAAACCTAGCTCCATCATCCTGACACTCACCCTTTACATATTTGTAAACACTGATGAGGTCACCCCTCAGTCTCCTCTTCTCCAAGCTAAAGAGACCCAGCTCCCTCAGCCTCTCCTCATAAGGGAGATGTTCCACTCCCTTAATCATCTTTGTGGCTCTGAGCTGGACTCTTTCAAGCAATTCCCTGTCCTTCTTGAACTGAGGGACCCAGAACTGAACACAATATTCCAGATGTGGCCTCACCAAGGCAGAGTAGAGGCATTTGGTTCCCAGCCCCATGCTGTGCCCTCAGCTCAGCTACAACAACTGTTTTGGGACTAAATGGATAATTGGATCAGAGAGGCAACAAGGCCAATAATAGCAATAAGAATTGTCATTCTTATAGTTCCCCATTTCACTTTACTACTAAGTCTCAAACTCTTTATGTGCACTCAAAAAAAGGGTTTAGTTAGCCAAGGGAGAAAAGACGCCAAAATGGGTGGCTGGATTTGCTTGTAAAGGCTCCTCAGGGCAGTAAGTGCAAAGAAGGAAGCATACCTTTCAACCACGTGAGCCTTGCCCAGAGACCAAGTTGTGTACCAATAAGACAATGGGGCTGTGAGACACCTGCAGCCCTGGAGGAGGCCTGGGCCTCTTCAGCTGGAAGTGGCATGATGTTACTGACAGCAGCACCACAGAGAATCTGTCTCTAAGAAGACTGTTTAACAGGGGGAACATTCTTCAGGGGGAAAATGAAAATATTTCCTATTCTGACCTGTCATCACCTGTGAGGGCTGCTGCTTCGATCTCAAGAATTGTATCAAATCATGACCTTGGTTCTGATAAACACCTTCCAATGCATGGCTTAGTCCCCAGTTTACAGCAATTGGCTAGCTAATGGTTTCAGGAGTCATTTTAAATAGCTTGGTTTGGAAACATCTTTTAACTGACAACTGAGCAACACAACCTGTCAGCTAACAGTTCTACTTGCTGTGTGGTGTTCAGCTACTGGTAGAAAAGAAAGAAGAAAATAAACATTTCCTAAACATTTTTAGTTGTAAAAGCTGCTTTAAGGGATATCTTTGTTTTACTGTCTTACTAAATAGTGACTGATGGGATAATTCTTTACCTGTAAAACTTGTAACAGGGCATAATGCTTAAGCAAGAACAGGCAAACACTGCTTCCTGTTACTTCTTACTACATAGGAGGAATAAGAATTGCTTATTGTCTGAAGTGTCTGCTCTCGCCACTGAGTTTGTCACTTCCTATTTCACTGTACTTAGCTACAAAATGCCCCAAGATACAAATTTTCCATGAGTGAATTTAGTTTGAATACATTGGAAGAAAAATACTGTAGGTACAATCCTGAGTAAATTATTTAATAGTATGCCTGTTACTTTTAGCTCTGTTAATGTGCAATGTTGTTACCAGTTATCCTAAAAGGCAATTAAAGTATTTGTTTTAAATTACAGTCACAAATGTGACATTTTTAGGTAGTAACTTCTTTATTGACCTGTCAGTCCTGATTAATATTAAGAAAACTGTTCATTTCATCTGCTCATTGCTTCTCATGTACTCCAGCACTGGTCACCAAAGGAACTGCACTATTGCTTCTGCTGCCTGAGTGGAGATCTGAAAGTTTTCAAATGTGATACCATCCAATAATTGACACTAATTGCCAAATTAATTATAATGAATGTCACACAAATATTAGGATTTGGGAACATTTTCATAAACATGCAATATTTATATCCTGAGTAGCACAGGCATGTTAATTACAGTAGGCTTAACACTGCCTTTTACTCATTCAGCAATTCATGTCAATTGTCTGGCATTTTGTTAATTCTGCTTCTTCAAATATCCAAACAGTTCCACTCTGTTCTTTGCGTTGAAACCCTTGTATTGTAGTCTGATGGACACTTCATTTGGGATCCTTTTCATTATTGCACTGCAAAGTAATAACACAGTATATTTGAGTGACCTCCTTTTCAATTTAATTATTTTTCTGCTTCAGTTTTTAAAGTTTTTTTTTTTCTCTACAAATAACAACCTTTTTTTTTTTTAATTAATGGAGCATGAAGAATGCATTTATACGAATAAAACTGAAAACTTGAAATATTCCCTTTGGAGATCCTGATTTTTAAAGAAGTTTGCTACACATATGCACGTGGTATTGTGTTCCACACATGGCTGTAACACAAGTTTATTAACAACCGCTTGTTCAGAGGAGGTATTTTGGACCCAAATGCCCATAATCAGTTGACTATGAAACTGCCCAATTTCTATGTGGAATCAAAGTAACTGCGTACACATTTGGCATATAATTAAGTTTCTAAATTGATTAAAATCCAGCCCCGAAATGATTGCAAGCTAAGGCTTGGCTCCAATGATTAGTTCTTAAAACTTCTTTCACAAGCTTAAGCAAATAACACATTTGCCAAAAAAATGCTGCCAACTGTGAAAGTTAATTATGATAAATGTAACACGGTTCTCTCATCACCAATGTACAGAGAAAGGCTTTTGCCTCTTCTAACTTTATTGTGCATCAAGACTAAGATGGCGCTTCAGGATTTATTTTTTTTTCTTTAACAAGGACAGATATGCCCATGAGTGACAGTTAAATTTGTTGGAGGTATTAAATTGCTAATGCTAATGCATTTTACAATCTTCTGAACTGATTTAATATATTAGACTGTCACTCAAAGTCTTAATAAACAATTCCACACTCCTAGTTTAAAATCATCCTGTCAGATCTGGAGGTTTTCTCAATTGGCCTTCATTGTTAGTGTGATTGTAGTTTACAAACAAATGACTTTTTTTCTTCAGGTTGTATCATACAAGAGTTTAATGGGTATTTCTCTCATTTCTCTATTTTATTTATCATAAAACAGCTGTGCAGAGCTTAATGGTGTGGATTTGTGCTTTAAAGCACCTGTTCTTACAGCTAGACTTCTCTCTTGCAAATAATCTCTCACTTACTCATATTTGAATAGATCTTTCTTCTCATTTTAGGGTATTGCAAACTCAGCCTTGTGAAACTTAATACACTTTTGAAGAATGATTTCATTATGTTTATTCTAATATAGAGTAATTTCTCCATGGTGTGCCACTTTTGCTTCAGAGACCCATCAGAAGCTCAAGAAGTATCAAAGTTTTGTGTTTGCAGATGTGAAAAACAGAGGTACTCATTATGGCTAATAGACTTTGACAGAAAAGCTATTAAAATATTTTTCCTAATTTTGTAGGGAGGAAAAAAAAAAGAGAAATGAGGAATTCATTTTTCTGAGGTGCATTTATGGGGGAAAACAGCCTAGATATTTTGATTCTGAGGCTCTTAAATATAACAGTAACACTAGCATCAAAGGGTTTAGATTATTGTTTGGATAAGCATCCAGATTATGGCACTTCATCTGTTTCAGCATTAAATCAATATATCAGATTGCTGTCAAAGAAAAACATGAAGAGAATTCTACCTTAAATTGGTATTAATAAAGCCTGCTTATGTTTTGTTTAGTTTCCCTTATCTGTGTGATGGTGGTAGAATCCTTCTGTGAACAGCTGCATAACTTACTAGTAGTAGGATCTAAAATCACTGCAACAGACAAATACAAATTGGTCTGACAGCTCATTCCATAATGTGCTGCTACTCATTTAAGAAAGCTTCGTCTCTGACTCTCCCAATTTTCATTATAGAGTTTCTTTACTTAGTTATCCTGAGAATTAGATAAGTATTCCCTAAGGCAGAAATCTCTTTCTTCATAGATAGCTTTCAGGATTAAGACAAAGGCTGTGAATGAGTCATAGAAGAAATAGGAGTAGTCAAGGCTACTAAGGTTAACACTAATGAAGTATCAGCAAGCTAGCTACCTGAGGTTGTATGTTTTCATTTTACAGACATGAAGAGACCTCCATTTTCCTTTTACGTATAATTGACCCAAATGTCCAAACGTGAAAAATTATGAGGTCACTTAATCAAGGGAGTGAAACTGTAATATCTAAATCGAGTTTTTTTCTGGCTTAGAATTATTCAAGTTGCCAGGGCTTTCCTGGGTTTTTGTTGATATCAGAAAACAGCTTATAGAAATTTGGTGATTTACAGTTCAGTAGCAAAACTAATCTCCCTTTGTATTATTATTTATTTGTTTACAAACCCAGTAAAATCAATATTAGAAACATTAAACAGAAGAAAAAGTGAAGATGTTGCACCTGTTTAGTCTTTTGTTGTGATAATTCTCCATGACTTTATGTGTAGTACAATGCTCCTTTTTCTTGTCTAATAAAAAGTATTGTAATTGTATTGAAAAATTGTCATCCCTTCCTGAAACCTTTTTTTTCTTCCATCTTCAGACCATCATGGATATAAAAATGTGTAGAAATATTTGGACCCCTAAATCAATGCACACTGAAAACTGAGAACTGACTCTTATAGTTGTGTTAGAGAGACAGCATCATTGGAGGTGCATCTGAGCTTGCAAAATGAAGATCTGTTTGTCCATATGTCTGTCTATCTATCTTTCTATTTGTATATTGACTATGCTTCCCCAAAAAATGAGCTGGAAACTTCTATTCAGGGTATAAATAGAGATTCTTAGAAAATATTAACATAACATAGCTGGCCCTTTTTGTAACGGTGCAAGCACCGAGTAACTAAATATTTTTTAAGAGTTCTAATTTGCTTTTTCTTTCATATGCTAACATGTCTCAACATAGAATCATACAATCATAGAATAGTTAGAGTTGGAGAGGACCTTAAGATCATCCAGTTCCAACCCCCAGCCATGGCAGGGACACCTTACAGTAAACCATGTCACCCAAGGCTCTGTCCAACCTGGCCTTGAACACCGCCAGGGATCAGTATTCACAGCTTCTTTGGGCAACCGATTCCAGTGCCTCACCACCTTCACAGTAAAGAACCTCCTCCATATATCCAATCTAAACTTCCCCTGTTTAAGTTTTAACCCATTACCTGTTGTACTATCACTACAGTTCCTAATGAACAGTCCATCCCCAGCATCCTTATAAACCCCCTTCAGATACTGGAAAGCTGCTATGAGGTCTCCACGCAGCCTTCTCTTCTCCAGGCTGAACAGCCCCAACTTTCTCAGCCTATCTTCATGCAGGAGGTGCTCCAGTTCCCTGATCATCCTCGTGGCCTCCTCTGGACTTGTTCCAGCAGTTCCATGTCCTTTTTACGTTCAGGACACCAGAACTGCACACAATGCTCCAAGTGAGGTCTCACGAGAGCAGAGAAGAGGGGCAGGATCACCTCCTTCAACCTGCTGGTCATGCTCCTTTTATAGCAGCCCAGGATATGGTTGGCTTCCTGGGCTGCAAGCGCACACTGAAGCAGGCTCATGTTCATTTTCTCATCGGCCAACACCCCAAGTCCTTCTCTGCAGGGCTGCTCTGAATCTCTTCTCTGCCCAACCTCTAGCTGTGCCTGGAATTGTTCTGACTTAGGTGTAGGACCTTGCACCATTAGCGACTGTAGTAATAGGACAAGCGTAATGGGTTAAAACTTAAATAGGGGAAGTTTAGATTGGATATAAGGAGGAAATTCTTTCCTGTGAGGGTGGTGAGGCACTGGAATGGGTTGCCCAGAGAGGTTGTGAATGCTCCATCCCTGGCAGTGTTCAAGGCCAGGCTGGACGAGGCTTTGGGTGATATGGTTTACTGTAAGGTGTCCCTGCCCATGGCAGGGGGGTAGGAACTTGATAATCTTAAGGTCCTTTCCAACCCTAACTATTCTATGAATCTATGATTTGCCTTTAGTGAAGCCATGCTGGCTGTCACCAATCACCTTGTTGTTTTTCATGTGCCTTAGCATGCCTTCCAGGAGAATCTGCTCCAAGATTTTGCCAGACACAGAAGTGAGACTGACTGATCTGTAATTCCCCCGGTCATCCTTTTTCCCCTTCTTGAAAATGAGGGTTATATTTCCCTTTTTCCAGTCATCGGGAACTTCACCTGACCACCATGATTTTTCAAATATAATGGACATTGCTTAGCAACTTCATTCGCCAGCTCCTTCAGGACCTGCGGATGGATTTCATCAGGTCCCATGGACTTGTGCACATTCAGGTTCTTAAGATGGTCTCAAACCAATTCCTCTCCTACAGTGGCTCCAACATCTTCATTCTCACAGTCCCTGCATCTGCCTTCCAAGACTTGGGTGGTGGCATCAGAGCCTTTGCCAGTGAAGACTGAGGCAAAGAAGTCATTCAGAACCTCAGCCTTCTCCATGTCCAGGGTGGGCAGTTCTCCTGATAGCTTCCAGAGAGGGCCCATGCTGTCCCTAGTCTGTCTTTTATTTGCTATGTACGTACAGAATCCCTTCCTGTTATCTTTCACATCCCTAGCCAAGTTTAATTCTAACATGTCGTTCCAAATTTTGAGTTTTCACATCTGGTTTAATTAGTCACATCATTTTATATTACCTGATGAAGTGAAACACAGCATTACTGATTTTACTAGACAAGATACTTTTGAAGGTGTTGTGCTTCTGGAAGTTTGTGGAGTTTTAAGGAAAGGTACTGGTCCATGGGTATCTGACCTCTTCTAATTGTCATAATTTCCGTTTTTTTTTCTGATGTATGACATAAACTGTCTCTGATGCCAGTATAGATTCTGCCACCTTATATGTAGGGGAACTGCACTTCTGGATGAAGGAATATGTGGTTTGACAAGCAGATCAGTTCATGAAATTTCTTGATTTCCTAATACATAGAGGAATCTTATTTATGTTTTGATAGCTGTATTCCAGCCTATTTGCTCCAGATGAAGATTTAAGGGCTTGATTTCTTCTTGGAAAAGCATACTTAGATTCCCACCTTTCCAGGGGTCAGTGAGGTTTTCTTTGAGAGATTGACGAGATTTAGTTAGGACTGATTTTTGCCTTTACCATCATACACTCTGTTTCAGATATCTGAGCAGCTGTGAGTGATTTCTAACCACTGTCTGTCATCAGTGTGATTACATCCAGTGCACCTGCCGTGGTCAAAGATCAATTTTTACACTAGCCTGCTCCATGGCAAGCTGACAATTCTTAAGTTTATGTAGAAAATGTGAGAGATCTTACATGCTATGGAGATCAAGATAATGATATGTTGAAAGATGCAATACTATAATAGTACTTTAGAAAACTCAGGAACTTAATGCTAAGAATGTATTTTTGATGAAATGGGTATTGGTCTAATAAATATATTTCAAAGAGCAGTTACAGAAAAGATAGCATGGTGACAGGCACAAATGTGAGAAATGGGCAAAAGCAGGCTGAGACAGAATGGAAAAATTCAGTCAAGATACTACCTCTCCATTTCTTTAGTGCTGGTCTCCATTCTTTCAGTTCCCATTTTCTTCATTTCAGCATTACAAATAGACTGAATTTTTATTTTTTAAAGAGGATGCCAAGTACTTCTTTTGTTAGATTTGCAATTCTATGAACTCCACACAGTGTCTGTAGTAATAAAAGGTAATAATTATGAACTGGTATAATTTTCATTACATGGTTGATCTTGCATAAATTTCAATCTGTAACAGGACTGGTCTCCCATTAGTGTGGGATGTGGGAGGAGCTGATGAAAATGAACTCCCCAAACAATAGGTTTGATGGGATGCTAGCTATAACAGCTTTCTTAGTTGCCTCATTCCTTGTGGGAACCATTCTGCAGCCACACTACATGCAGAACTCCCACAGAAGTCCTTGAACAAGTTCATAATTGGGCCCTAGTGCACACTTTTAACACATTTGTTTTCATTACTATGTTTACTATCTATGTTGTGGAGGTGTCAGTTATGCCGTGCTCCATGGCTCTAAAACCGCAATGTGATGGCAATAATTTATATTTCTTTTTGAAACAATAATTTAGCAATTATTTTTTCCCTTATGTGTATGTTTTTAGAAAGTACCTCTGTGTGTTGCAGAACAGTACGCCAAGTCAGCACTTTCCTGCAGCATTTTGAACCTCTTATACATGTAAACCTGATGAAGTGGTAAAGATTGAATTCTTCTTTCAGTCTTTGCAGGCAGTTGAAAATAACAAACACACCTTTTCACAAAGAAGTCTCTTTTTCACAAAAAACCTATTGCTAAATTGACTGGAATTCATGGTTAACATTTGAGTAGACTTTTATGTTTTTAAACATGACAACTTCTATCTCGCTTTTTCCTTTAAAGAAAGTGGATACTAAAAATTACATATCACAGTTCTTCATATGCATTCTGTGTGAAATCTTAAAATAGAGTCTTTGAAAATCTCAACACTGAGTGTTAAAGGGAAAGGATTTATCCCATATCTTTCTCTCACTGAAGAATAACTAATGTATTATTATTTTTTGAATGAATCAGTGGTTAATGAGAAATATTTGCAGACTGAACACAGTAAATCAATATCTTTGTTTTTCCTGCTAATCTTCACTCAACAGATAATCAGCTTCTCGAGGACTGAGAATTTGGGACTATTAGAAGATAAGGATGAAGCTTTGACAGCTTACTCATTTCCTCATGCAAAAATATGTTAGGTCATTTTTTGCATGTGAAATATGATGCGGATATATCATTGGCATTTGATAAATAGAGAGGTTTTTAAAAATTGCATCTGAAATACTTGACATTCAGCACAGTTTTTGAAAATGATAAAATCATAATTGTAAAAAAGACCTGCAGTATTGCCAATCAGATTCTTGCTGTTATGTGCACTCTGGCACATATATCTTACTGTCCCCCTGCAGAAGAAGGAATGAGCATAAAGAAAAGAGCAATTTTCCTGCCGTAAATTGGAAAGTCTGCCAACCAGCTAAGTGATCTACCATCAATCAGTGTTAAATTCTCCTTAGCTGCAGAAAACTAACTATTACTGAGAGATTTCACACAGTGACTAATGGTATATGACAAACACTTTTAAAATCTGCATAGACCAGCATCAGTTTAAAATATAAAACGAATAATAAACAATTGTAAAAGATATCCTGGTGTGCAAAATAAGATATAATCTCCTCAGACATGTATTCTACATAGCAGATTACCTATTCTAGAAGTATATTCAATATCAATACAGAACAAAATCAAGTATACAGTATGACTTTATTTGAAATAGCATCTTTCATATGATACATGCCATGATGTTGCATGTATTCCAGCAAGACTTTACAGCAAGATGGCTAGGTTATACTATAAAGTAAAGATGATAGCTGAATAAAACACTGGGCTGAATATACAATTACTTTACTCACATGAGGAGCCCCATTAAGTAATATTGAAATCTTGAGGTGAGGAAGGTCTTCTCCTTCACCATGTCATTACTGAAGCCACAACTAATGCATCTGTTCCAGATGGCAAGCATACAAATGAATGTGAGACAGTGTTGTTGCTTGCATACTAAACTGGCCATTTCTCAGTGCAAAGATTCCACTCATGTCTGTTTAGTTTTGCCTTAAAAACATATTAATGCATAATATGGAAAAACCATTGTAAGAAAGGAATATATTAGCTAATAAAAGCTGTCTGCACTTCTAGCTGAAGAACAGTGCATAAAACTGGAGACATTTGTCTTAGGTTTATATTTTTAAGCATACAGATCTTTTAACTTATTTCTATTTATTTTTCAGATTTATATATTTTTATTTGGAATATAAAGTCCATCATTTTGACAATCTTCTTTCTAGCCACAATGGGCTTTTTTTTTTTTTTTTAAATTTTTTCCATTGTCTCTGACAGAAGGGTGTTGTCACAGAAGTCAGAAGGAGAATAATTTTTTATTTTATCGGGAGTACAGTACGTTACTTTGGACTTTGTCAAGCTATCAAGAACCATAACAATTAAGGGCAAACGTATCTTCACTTTGGATAGACACATACTCTGAAAGAAATTTGTAAGTCAAAGCACCCAGGGCAAGGAATGCTGTAATGAGAATACAAGCAATTCTAATAATCACCAAAGAGATGAAAAACCCTGAATAAACACAACTGCACCAAACAGCTTCAGGCTGAAGTACAGCTTCTTCCATTCCCAGTAGAAATAAGAGAGCCAAAAGGGAAGCATAACCAAATAGTTTAATTGTGTTTAGGCACAATGTTTGTAAGGCATGGTGTGATCTCTCAAATATTTGTCTGACAGTTTGTCTCCTCATCCATCGTTCTGCTTTGTCAAATATAAATATTCACAGCTAGCTTGCTTAAAGACTTGAAATGCTAAGGCTATCCACTTCTGAATTGTGACTTTCTGAATCATTCAGGGATTAGTTTATCTAATTTTTTCTCCTCTGAGCTCAGATAGATCATATTTAATTGGGATAAAGTGCTAAATATGTTAAATGCAGAACTGTACAAGCACAAGTTGAGATGTCTGTTCCAATGAAAACCACAGGTAACAGAATAAACAAAGCTATACCTTGAACTTGAGGTGTTGCTATATTAACAAAAGCATAACGTTCCTTGACCTTAATTCTGCAAGAGAAAACATTTTCTTCATAGTTCTCGGAAAGCAGAGTCTAAGTCAGTCAGAACAAGAATACCTAAATAATCATCCCATTAACTGAATTATAGTAATGACTCAGCAATTTGACCTTACTATGTAGCATCAATCCTGTTTACAGAATTGCTAATGAGAAATCAGAAATAAGGTAAAAAGGAATATGCGTGTTATGCATGCTATTTGGTGCCATTCTGACCAACTTTATGCATGTGTATACCTATTTGGGATGGTGGGAAGATACAAGGAAAAGGTAGTTTGGAAATCTTATTAGTAAAAAAGTCTACAGGTCTCCTGAATGCTATCAAAGATGTGTCCATGTTACTCCAGCACCTTCAGTAATTGCTCTGAAAACTATGGAACTTCTTTTAGGGAAAGTGGGGGCAAATGTATAAAAAATATGACCAAAATCCATGTATTATAGCACACAAGCTCCATGAAAGCTTGACTTCTCCCAGAGAGAAAAAAACCCTGCATTTTTAAAAAGTCAAAACTAAAGTGAAAGTGTGAGTATAGCAAGCCAGATAACTAGGGAGAAGGATATTAGCCATCTCTCCTTAGTGCTCTCCTCTACTGTTAGCAAAAGACCGATGTATTATCATCGTATTATTTTCCATTGTTTTTTAATAGGTTTTTTTATGAGTAAGGAATTTATGGCTGTATGCAAATATTCTGTGAATCTAGCAGTAAAAGAAAGTGCTATTTACACTGAAATTCATGTACTAACTAAAAACCACTAACAACAGCAATTAACAACAGTGGAGACTGTGCTGTTTCCATCTGTATTTTGCAATATACAGCAAATGATAGTCACTCAGCAATACATTAATTTGCTAAAGTTCTTCAGTTAAAATATAGAAGTTGTTCTATTTATTTTAAAGCATGCTTATCAAAGTATTCCAAATCCCCAAATCTTGTCTGCTAAATAATTAGAAATCGTTAAGGATATGAGAATTCACTCCCAGGCCCAAGCAAAGTATTATTTCCCTAGGAAGAGATTCAAAAGGATTCAAGATTTCTGTTATTCCAGATGGGATAGAAAGAAGCAATCTTCTGCATCAAGGCCATCAGGAGATTTGGGTAGTCTTCTCACATGCTGTCCAGATGTATGAATTGTATCCACTGCCTGCATGGTGCTTTTTCTGTAGAACAGTGGGAGAGAAAGATACAGAGATAAGGAGAAAGAGGCAAGAAGGTTTTAAAGTTAGGGGGAGGAAGAGAGGCAGAGTCAGAGAGGAAAGTTTCACCTCCCATCCTCCTTTCTACTTAACCACAAGATAGAAGTGTGTGGAGGAAGGTTTTATGTGTCTTTTCTCTCCAGCTGAAATAAACATACTCATCAGCTGAACATATGTTTCAGAAATAGTGAGAATCTACACTCTCAAATTTCTAGAAAATATTACACTGTATAAACATATTTTACTCATTTTTAAGTCCTGAATTTTAAGGAAAATTTACCTGGTTCTATAGAACAGACATATCTATAAATCTTTGAGAATCATGACAGGTCTCTCTTCAGCAGTTTATGTATCTGCTTCTTTATCTCTACCTATAGAGCAGCATCCAGGTGGATAATAGTGTCTTCATATCCTTCCCAAGTGACCTTGCAGATACCATTAACCTAAATGAGATTAGTCACTAGAGCTGTGCACACTTGTTTTTAGCAGATGCAGCCATAGCAGCAGCACTTACCAATATAAGAAGCTTGTTGAAGAGAAAGAGCCTGGATTTGGAAGTTTTGAAAATGATCATAAGGACATATGGCATCTGAATTTCTGAATACGCCAGATACAACCCGGCATAAGGATGCATATCAAGAAACTGAAAAGCCTCCATGAAGAATGCACATTTTCATGTTCATTTTTATAATACACTGCAAGAGTTTACACAGAAGAGTCTCATTCATGAAAGTGAAGTTTATTACTATCAATCACAGAAACAGCAAACAAAAAAGCTGAGATTTTATGTACAGTGCTTCAGTCTGAGGATTTTAACACTTCTGTAGGCAGCAGTAGTTATTTCACTGGCAAATGGTGTCTTTGGGAATACGTTGATCATCTGGCTAAGTTGTAACATTCATAAAATATCAGCAGCCCAGCTGAAAAACACCATAACAACACAGTGGGGCAGGTCTGCCTTTGTACATATTTAAATATTTGTGCTGAAGTACTCATTGCTGCTATAGAGTATCTTTTTTTGCGGAACCAGAAAATCATCCATGAATGAAGTTCCAAGGTTAATGTTTATGTATAATCAAACTGAAGAAGGTATTGTGGGCACAACTGTAATCTGTGTACTCTGAATGAATTTGAGAAAATCTAAATACAAGCTTATATTCATATCATATTAAAATAAATTGCAAAGGACAACCATTACCCAAATCTCTCATACAGGCAGTGAAGACACACTTTCAGAAAGCAGTGGAACTGTCTGAGACTTGAATTATGCTTTGAAGATGTCTGTCTTGTTCCTCTGTGTACACAAAGAGTTTCTGTAAACTGTTACTTAAACAACTGCAGCAATTATAGGAGGTTTGGATTAATCTAGAACTTTTTTCTTGAAATAACTTCAAGAGCAAGATCTTCTCAGGTTGTGAATTAATCTGGTAACTATCAGTCTAGGGTTTAAAGCATCACCTGCAAGTGAAAATTCTGAATCAAAGGCCCCTTTCTATAAACAGAACAGTAGGCACAAGTAGCTGTGGTAACAGCATATATCGGAAGGCACTAATTGCTGGGCTGCAGGGTAATATACACTCCTGTTCTCTTTTTCTATGGTTTATGGAGTATTTATTCTGTGTGGAGTGAAATAGCTTCAACAGAGTGGAGAGTAGGATGAAAATCAGTCCTGTAAGTCCTTAATAGTAGGGTAAGTTCAAATGTTGTCAGGGAGAGGGGCAAAATGAAATTAGAACTGCTAGAAATAGACTGGTTATCTGATCTGTTACGTAAAGTGTACTTCCTTTTCTGAAAACACCTGTAAGATCACTTCAAAGATGGGGAGATCTTTTTTCTTTGTGTACCCAAATAAGTTCTGGGTATCTTTTTAACTATGAAAAATCATGTTAGAAATATCCTTTAAGATTCCTACAAGTTTGCAAACACACAAAAAAGAAGTGGCACACAGTGTCATCCTCCAAATAACTTGTCCTGGGTTTAGCAGTAGCAGTCATTTTTCTATTTCTTGGTAGCTGGTGCAGTGCTGTGTTTTGACTTTCAGCTGGGAACAGAGCTGAAAAACAATGATGTTTTGGTTTGGCCAAGGACTCTGTGAGCCTCATGCTCTGCCAGGGAGGAGGGAAGCCAGGAGGAAGCAGAGACAGGACACCTGACCCAAACTGACCAAAGAGGTATTCCATACCACAGCACGTCATGCCCAGGAGGTAACTGGGAGTTACCCGGAAGGGCTAAGTGGACTGCAGGGTTGGAGGTATCAGTCGGTGCTTGGTCAGACTGGGAGGGCGAGTTATCGGTCGGCTGGTGATGAGGTGTTGTATTCTCTTCCCTTGTTATTTCCTTTATCATTACTATTATTGGTGGCAGCAGTAGTGATTTGTGTTATACCTTAGTTACTAAACTGTTCTTATCTCAATCCCTGGGAGCTGCATTCTTTCTGATTCTCCTCTCCATCTCTCCAGGAGTAGGGGGAAGGCAAGAAGAGGGGGGGAGTGGGTGAACAAGATGTCTGGCTGGGGTTAAACCGTGACATAACTGAAGTCTAAAATAGATTCAGTCATCTCTGATGACAGTGCTTGGACTGCCAAATGTTTAGTAAGTACCAATGAGTTTCCAGTTTGTGCTGTAAAGCTGTGCATGTTAGTATTCAATACCACCCGTATCCAAGAGGAAGTTACATTTTGTGTTTGCACAGGCAGGTAACGGCTGTTTGGGGATGCAGCTACCAAACCCCATAACAGCATATTCAGTCCTTTCTTAATCTGTGGGTATTTCCACGTAGGTATAACTAGACAAAAGAAGAGCAGACATCTTTCAGCTGCCAGCACGATAGCTAGCTATGCTGTCTGTACCCTTGGTCATTTCTCTCCATTCTGAAAGGTGTCTGCTGGCATTGATGTGGAGGTATCTACTTCCCTATTTATCTGACAGGTGGTTAGCTATTAACATAAATAAAAGTTGTGACCTGTCTGCCACTTTCAATAACTCAAGAGCTGTATTTCCAATCTGTCATGTCCTTGGCAGCCCTTTAGTTTATTAGTAAATGCATTATTCATTAGGAAAATTTGTTAGGAAAATGTGCATTAATTTTCATCATTTTAACTGTACTCCACTATTATCCCTTAATGACATTTTTCTCTGCTATACTTTGTCTGTTTCAAGAACTAGATGGTGACTTTGCTGATACACTACTATGTGGGAATATGAGAGAAGATGACACTTTGTTGCTGTCTTGTGAAAGTTCTTCAAGATATCTAAAGGTAAAAATGCTTGTACAGCTAACTGCTTTCACAACACTGAAGTGGATGAGTGGAAAAAGCGAGAAAGAGGATACAGAAACCTACACTTGCTATCCACTATAGCCAAATTAATCCTGCATGTTTAAATCTGAAGTAAAAATAATACCTCTGGGAGCTCAGAGAGGCACTGTGACTCACACAGGGTTATCTTCACAGGGCTGCTTACTCATTGTTCCTCATTCAGAATGGTGCCTTTCTCCCTTCTTCCTCTCTCCACTGCAAAAATTGATTTATCTCTACCAAGGAATAAGGACTTTTAGTGCTTCACAAAACCAAACAAAACCTGTGTTCATACTGTAGTTGTTGTATCGAATTTAGTCTTAGATTCAGTAAAGACAAAATAAAAACGTCCTTTCAGCAACCATAGTCTTTATACCAGATGCTAACCCTTCATCCCTTCTGGAACTAAAAAAAAGGTCCTAAGGAAATATATTGAGCATAGATTGAGTTTCCAATTTGGTTAGCATTGGGGTAGCCATTCTGTCCTCATGTTAGCTTGGAAATTTCTTATGTAAATTGTATTGTAACACCTGTTATTATGACACGATTTATTCATGTCAATGAAAGGTAGGGTCACTATCAAAATATTATACTATAATGTTGAAAAAGGAAATTACAATTATAAAATTTCATCAAATGGATGTGACAGAAATTAGGAATGACAAGAAATGGATGAGAAGAAATTAGGCGGGAAGATAAAAAAGGATATGTATGCATCAGACCCATTCTGATGTGCGTGAGATCAGATGAGACATAACAGATTGCAGTTAAAGTTATTCCAACCAAAGTTTCCTTCCCAACCAGCTATCCGTCTTCCATGCAGTTTAGATCACATTATTTTAACCGCAAAGTCCACCCTTTGGATTGATAAGTCTGGCTACCTGAGGATTTTGGAAGGTGAGTAATTTGTTTTAACCATCTCCCAGACATTTTGTGAAATAGCATTTGCTACTGCTGAACTCTCTACACTGCATTTTTTACTCCTGTGTTGTCCATTTGTTTGCTCCCACTCTGATAGCTAGCATGGCTTCGCAAGGAGAATGTCAGAGACTAATGGCAAAACTGCTTGTTAATTACTATCAAAAATCCCATGTCTGAAGTCAATTAAGGCACACAAAACTTGTGGGACATGAATCAAATTACCAGGCAAATATGCCAGATCTTAATCAAGGGGACACGTTTTTTTTTCTGTAAGCTTTTCTGTAGGCTGTGTCTTTAGATGAATTTCTAGTTGCTGTGCAAACTGTCACACTGAGAAAGATCATCTGTTGTGCTCCAGTCTTCTGCTCCACAGAATAGCAGCCAATTTTTCGTGATTGCAGCTTTGTGTTAGCTGCACCAGTGAGATTCCTTCCTGCACATTACTCAGGGAGATGCTCCTGGGCAGGTGCTTAAGGAATTTTGAGGTTAAATTCAGAGTTAAAAGAAGAAAGAGAGACAGAAACTTCCTTCTACCAATTGTATAAAGAAACCAAAATCTCATTTGGCATTAGATGAATGGGAAAAAATAGAAAGCTAAAAGGATGTAGGATAGAAATGAGGTTCTCAAGTACTGCTCCTGCTCAGTTTAAGCATTGTATAAAAACATGTCAATTGTCAATTAACCTTGACTGTTTAAATGCATAGATGGGCAGATGACTATTCTTTAATTTTTGCTTTTTTTCTAGTTCCATTTCAGAAACTGATTTTCAGTGTATGAACGTAATAGGAGCTACATCAGCACAAGCCAAAAATCTTTCTAAGGCAACGTCCTATCTCTACAAGCAGCTGACACAGAGCAAGAGGACAGCAATACCTTCCCAGATATTCTTCAGCCTCAAATCATTTTAGCTCAAAAGTGTTCTGAGATGGAGATCAACTGCATTTCATAAACATGCATAAATTTTTCTTCCATTTTTTTTCTCTATTGTCTTAAACATCCATGGAAATGATAAGCTTTCCTCTCTGAATGTTGTCATTTCCCACCCAGTACTATTGATTGGGATAGTTTTCTGGCAAGGTGAAAACAAGAGCACTGCTTCAACTTCATTTTTTTTATGTGAGCAGGGAATTTCTGCAGCTGTAAACTGTTCTCTGGGGATGTGGGAGAAGCTTTGGAAAGCTGTTTCTCTATGAAGGAGCCAGTTGCACCTTTTCTGCAAGTCAGACTGCACTACATTTCAAGAAAGAGCATTTAACAGAATGACAAATGAAGAGAGAGAGTGGAAGGGTGACCATTTGCTATTAGACTGAAGATTAGATTACCTGTACAGAGTAAACAAAGAATTATTAAACAACAGAAACATGTGAGGGAAGTTGCTTCAAAAGTTACCAGATGGCAACCACTGTAACTTACTTTTCAGCAGTCCTGCCAAGATCTGAACTGAATACAACATAGTACAATATCATTTGTAGAAAAACACAAAACCAGAGAATTCCTGCCATAATTGTTCCATGATTCAGCAATTCAGAAGCTAACTGCTCCCAATCACACATAAACTCAAATAAATTTGAGAAGAGACTCACATACATGCCATATGTTAGGATGAATATAAAACCCCAAGGATATCATTGGAAAGCTCATAATGCCTATGCAGAATTGAAGAAGGAAAAGAGTGAATACAAATTTGCAGTATCTGTTTTTAAGAGGAAGGGCATGGGGAGTAGGTTTTTTAAGTTCACAATTAACTTGCAGCAGGCAAATGCATAGCTCTTCTTTCCCAGGACTACAATAAAGTCAGTGGAGCAGCTGCCTAACCCATGGGCAGAGACAAAATAACAAACTTTGAAAACAAGGCAGGTTAATACTTCAGATTTGCATAACCAAATACCTGGGGGTTCCCTCTGCTGCAGTAATTCAGGGGGAACACTTTCTTCCTCACCACATACTACTCCTACAGTTGGTCATGATGTAACTTGTATAACCTAAGGCCAAATTAAAATCTGAGTTACGCTTTGTGAAATTAGGATTCACCAATTTCAGTTCCTTTGAATCATTCTTAATTTACAGTGTCATAACAGATTAGAATCTGGCCCCTCGAGTTTTAATACCTGCTTAGATTTAGACAGTAGGAGACCTTTAGCTTAAGACAAGAGCTATTAATTTGCTCATCTTTATTCACACATAGAGGCTGATGTGTGTCTTTATTCATTTATGTGAAAGATAATGCAGCTAAAAAGTATTCAGAATGTGCATAAAAGTGCAGGAAGGGACAGCAGATGACTTTAAATTCCTTTTTAATAATTGCAATTAAGCATAAAACTATATTATGATATACAGTGTATTATTTCTCTTTCTCTTTCTTCAGTTTTTTACAAACGCTTAAGGGGACAATTGTCCTTCTGGTGATGTATTAAACCTTACCAGCAATTTGGGTTTGAACTATTTGTTCCCTGCAGAGTCTTCAACACCAGATTTTTTAGAAAGCAATATAAAATAATTATAAATTACCCATGTAATTAAGTTCGTCATAGCAAGATGCTCCTCTGTTTTAGTCCACTGTTAGCCATCTTGCTTTTTGTATTTTAGGTTCTGAATTTAGTTACATTCTTTTCTGGGGAAGGGGCAGATTTTTCTTTCAGAGGACAGCATAGAATAAAAGATGAAGAAAACACTCATCATTAGCTACTGGTTTTGGAGGAAACCCTTTTAACTGCAAACTTCTGATGGAAATTCACATTTTCATATATTGGGTACAAGTCCTCCTAAGAATACAGTTTGGGGGTTTTTATTCTCCTTTTCTCATCCCTTTTTAAGTGGCACTCAGACTCACAGAGAAGACGGACCAACAGCATGAAAACCATTGTTAATCCAAAGCTCTGTTCTTGTTTTTTTTTTGGATGGTTCACTATTTTCACTATCTTTTTCATGACCAAATATCTGGTTGCATCCTTAATTTCACTAACAAATAAAAAGGGGATATTCATTCTGTTTTTCAAGTAATAACGTTTTTAAAGCTCTGTTGGAAATGTAATAACTGTTTCTTGTTAATAACTAAATTCAGCTGTGAAATAAGTACAAGGAGGAGTGTTCTGACTTAAAAACTACTAACCATGCACCTCTCCCAGCAGGAATTTTAACAAAGAGACACACAATGAAGCTGCGAAAAGTAACAGGTTATTGAGAGCACTCTCATTGGCCTTCAGATGACAAGGTAAGACACTGTACTTTTAGTTATTTAGGAGCAATTAACCTTTCATGAATACTGCAGTTGGTAAGACCCTATTCTTCACATGTTGTATACAACTCCTAGAAGCAGAGAAGACTGGATAATGACCAGTCTTTAACAATTTGTGGTCTATAATTAAACATCTTCAAGTATCATTCCTTACCTTTTGCCTAGGTTTTCTTTTCCAGAAATGGTGACATACATAGATATGGGACAGGGTTTCCAACCATCACAAGAGGGCCTCATTTGTGAGAAATAACAAGAGGTCAGAAAAGGGAGTCAGCCTCCTAGGACCAGATCTCTGATTCATTTAAACGTATCCCTCATGCTATTATGACATAATGCAACTCAGCATCCGCCAGAAAAAAAAAAAAAACCAAAAAAAAACAAAACCAGGAAATAAGCCAAACTGGAAAAGGAAATAAGCAAAAAGACCAACAGACTACACGCAATTGGGCACCACTATCGTTGTTTTTACCAGAGCTTAACTTTTATACCATGCTCTGCACCTATCTAACTGCCACTCATCAATTTACTGGGTTTTTGTGTTTTGATTTCCCTACATATAGGAAATCATGTGAGCTGGAAAAAGACTGGACCATGGAGGAATAAAAAAAGAAGATTTGCGCTTTCATTCAGAGAGTTGCAGCTAGGCAAATCACCAGCCAAAGACATGATCTAATTCTGATATTGTCATCCTGCCAGAAAGAAAGAGAAGCTAGAGGGCAAAATATGGAGCCAGAGATTACTGCTAAACTGATATTTTCTCAAACTAAAACGGATTTTTTTTTTAAAGCAAAAGAAATATTATTGCAGTACTTTTGACAGAAAATATGACTCTGAAATTAGGCAGAGATTCCTGAATTCCAGAATTCCAAATTTCCAGGACTGCTTGACCCAGATTTCAAGAGGAAGTTTGAAACCATATTTGTGGAAGTGTAGGCCATTTATTAAAACACAAAGTGATATTCTGATATGAGCAATATATCACTTGTTATATCTAACAGCCACTATCTTGTCAGCCTCTCCAATTTCAGTCATAGTTGGGTATTTGTCAGGTATTGAAATATTATCTGTACCTCTGAAAACAAAGGAAAATGAAGGTATGTTTATACTTCTAAAGATGCTAAGAGACAAGGAAAAAATCTTTCACTGACATTTATGGGCATCATTAAGTACAAGCATTTTACCATCAATACTGAACAGGCCATCACTGACTAGACAAAATCAGTCTTTCTACCTGTTGAAGAACATTGTCATAATGATCAGGGCACAAATGAATTCCCTTTATCTGTATGCTTGGAAAGTTGCCTGGGGGCAAGTTTTATGATAAATACAGCCTATATTGTTCCACACACACAGAGCAATATATGTTATGTGATAGGCTGAATGATTATTAATACAGGTGCTGCACAGTATCTTGCATCCTTCAAAAGGAAAGCTCTTCTTGACAACATATATCCATCCCATAGGCTTACATTTAAGATGGAAAGAACAGTTAGATGGAAAAGATGAAAGAAAGCCATAAAAATAATTTCATGTAAGATTCTCATGGATACTCTATTCCTTGGCCTGTTGGTAACATGAGTTCTCAGAAACCATGAGACCAACTGGATGATGTTTCAAAGAGTAATTCATTTTGGTATATTTTATACTTCTCTCTTGGAATGTTTGGGTGCACTAAAGGCTGGAATCTCAGGGTCAGATGTAAAATTGGATGTGGGAGAACAAATCCATCTAAATGTAAAATTTGAGGGCAGGAATTTTTTGTCGAGCTATTACCTAATCCTGGAAATGCCTGATTTTTCCAGGTGCAATACCTTCTAAACTTTCCTTTCTTTTGGATGCCTTGAAATGCTGTGATTTGATTCTGCAACTAAATCCAATATATTACTCCCATTAAAAAAAGAAACCAGGATTTTTACTTTTTGAAAAAGTCCCACAGAGGATTCAAAATTCAGAAGCATCTCTAGATCTCACTCAAAGAAGCCAACAATTTTCTTCAAAAATGTGGTCATAAGTATGGCACGTCCATGTTTTATATTGATGAGAGTACCACCAGTCTGGAGTTCCTAGGACACAACTTTTGTAAAAAACCTGAACTGTGGAGAGCTTTACACCATCCTGAGGGACATCGTGTTCTCCCAACATGTTAGCTAGAAAGCCAAAGTGTAGGTCTGTGTTTTTTCTTGCAGTCAGGGACGTAAATTCTTACCTAATTCTAGCCTTCTCTTTTGCCCTTTTTTGTTTAAGAAAACTTAATCAGAAAGAATAGCCTTAAAGTTTACAGTAGAGATGAAACTGACATTTTGTGAAGGTATAACCTATTAATCTACCATATATATGAATATACCAAAAATGGAATAAATTACTTGTAGGAACTCTTCAGATTTATAGATCTCTTATTGTAACTGCCTTATACTTTCTCCCTTATGTTCTTTTTCTAATTGAAAAGCAGGGGAATGATGCCACCTGCTTGGTGGAGGAATGTATCTCCATCTGTAAATGCCAGTTTTCAAAAAATATATTTAAGGAACTGAGATAACAGTGACATTCCAAAAAGAAAGCAATTGAAATGACTTCTTACAATCAGAACAAAATATTTGGGTTTTAAATTTTTACAATAATGTTAATTGTTGAAACATTTGTATTCAGCATAACTGAAACAAATGGATTGTCCTTGCAAAATAACAGTATCTCAATGACCTGGAATAAAATGCTTCCATATGGTTCTTTTTCAAACAATATTGTTTATGTTTTGATGTTGTTCAAAATAAAACTGGATTTTCACTATCAGCCGTTCTTATTATCTGGTCCTAAAAGAAGTGTAGAAATGTTCTAATTTTTAGAAATGACATTTTTAGAAATGTATTGGTGGAAAGAGTTTATGGCAGCAAATATGATTTGAATGTCTTACACACTTCTAATGATGAGCTCTTTAGATCGAAAGATTGACTGTGGCTGCTGTAGATTACTCCTGCACAACATTAATACCTCCTCCCTCTACTCCTTTCCTGAATTCTCCACACACCCATCCATCTTTCACTAGCAAGGGAACCTTATAATAATTACACTTCTCAGAGCATTAAGAAGACAGAGATAGATTTATCGAGTGAACAAACCAAAGGAAAAAATGGTTGGGAATGCCTCACATTTGTCAATTTTTTCCCAATTATTAAGACAGCCTGATCAATTTGTTTTTCAGAATGTGCATGTTAGCATCCTCCAAAGTATTTTATAGGACATTGCAATGTTGTTGTCGTAATACAAAAGTGATGTAAAAAAAAAAGTAAGCTAAAATGTCTTTTAAAAATGTAAATACAAACCAGTGTCACAACCTAAATTAAAAAAAGTGACAGTAAAAAAAGTCATAATAATGTAAATTTATAACACATGTGACTGCCTTCAGTCAAGCAAAAATGCAGATAAAACATAATGTCCTGCCTCAGTTACAGTGATATAGAATTTGATTAATTTCCTATGCCCACTGAACAGAAAAGAGTCAATGATTTATTTACCGCTAAGTAGGTGTTTGTAATACTTGCACCAAAATATATAAGTCCTATAAGCTTCCTAAAAAATCCTAATAAGGATGCATCTTTCCAGAGATTAAGTCATTGCTCTCTCAGAAAAAAACCCTTTTTGTGATAATAAGGCTTATTGTATCACAAGTATGCGAATTAGGTGATTATTTTATGCATTGCAGGAAAATTATCTTCAGAAGTAGAAAAATGCCTTGAAAACTATGTATCTGACACTTCTTTAATTCTACTTGAAGGTATCAAGGTTGGCCCTGCTTCTTCTGTAAGCCTGAACACCCAGGATGAGGAGCTGAGATGACTAGAAAAGAAGAATGTGCCAAATTTAGAAGTAAAATGTTATGTTAAATAAAAAAGATATTTCAAATTAAAAGCCTTCATCCCTTCTCCAGAAGAAAATCAAATCAAGCTGGAATCACAAATGTAACTGAATATCCATATGTTTACAAATAGTAATATCTAGGTATATGAATAATGTTCATCCACTTTGGCATTAAGAAGTTTACCTGAGTTTTATGTAAAAAAAAAAGAAAATGAAAAAAAAAAAGGCTTTTGCATCTACTAATGCTGTTTACAATCATTCCAACACATCAGAAATATAATCTTAATTCAGGGATATTTAACATCACTTTACATTAGCTTTTATTATTTGCTGGTTTTCTGCCTAAAGTTGAATGTGTCACTTGTCTACTAAAGCCTCCAGAAACAAGTAATGCTTAGAAATATTAAAGTATCCCAGTGCACACCTCTAATTGAATATTCTTTCTTATGTTCATGAATGATTAATGGTTGGCCCCTAGTGACTTATTGCTGAATCATAGATTTCTGAAAGAAAAAGAGGTTATGTTATCATTATTTACATACTCAAGTTGTATGGTAATCAAAATTTTATCTAAGAAAGGGTCATTCTCTAGAGACATGCTGTTTAACATCAATAATAGATCGATTAATGGTCTGACTGGGCAGCAAAACCATTCAAAAAAAAAAAAAAAAAACAAACCAAAACCAAAACAAAACAACCAAACCAAAACATGGCATTCCTGTCACAAAAAAGCAAAAGCAAATCTGAATGCTGTTAAGAGGGGTGCTGACACTGTCAATATAAAAACACTTCAGTATACTAAGATTAAGACAAATGATGAAAATTCAAGGGAACCTTCAATACAAAGGCATCAGCTTCAGCCTAACAAAAGATGTCACAAATAAAATATTGTGTAGCCTTCTTGTATTTTGACACCTCATTTCATCTCTGTCTAATCCTCCCTTTGGGAGGGACAGCTGATGTGTCCTTAAGGTTTCTTCATCACTTTTGACTGTACTAATTTCCTGACTTCTGTTGACAAAATATGGACTTACTCAATGGAGATTTTCGGTATGACACAAAAAAGACTCACAGTTAAATGTCACTGATACAATGCTCTCTAGACACTTTCTAGTACAACACAAACACAGAAACACTGTGGCTGGCATAAATCTATTTGGGCTTTAATATATATTCTTCTTTTAGTTGCACATTTATAACCTCATTTATAAGCTACTAAATAAGATGGTAAAGAAGGCATCAGAGCTACATTTTATGTATTCTGGACTCTGCAATTTACAACTTTAATTGTGTTCTTCAAAGAATGAATCTTTTGTATTCCTGCTCTGGAATATCAGGTAGGACATTTTTATCCTTCCTGTCATCTTTTCCTACAAAATGGATTAAAAGCAAGACTGTCCTGCAAAAGGAATGAATAGGAAAGGATCTGTAGAATGGGAATACTTAGATGTGCACAAAGGGTGATACTAATATTTCATAAATTCACTTTAGAAATCAGTGAAAATAAAAGTTTTGCTGCATTTTAAGGCAAGAGTTCATGGAGACACTTTAGAAATATTCACAAATGACATAGTTATAGAAATCTTTGATTAAACTGAAAGTCAAGACAGCAAGAAACTGCCAAAATGCCCAGCCTTTACAAATAGTTTGATACTGATGGTCTTGTTGGTTTTGTTTTGTTTTGTTTTATTTCTTTTCGGTTTTGGGTGGGGTTTTTTCCTAGACTCTGGTACTTTCCATTCTCTACAAGTCCAAGTCCTTTTTGCTGACAGAGTTTAAGTGAAAGGAGTTTACTTTTCATTTCTGTAATTTTGAAATTCCCTAGGAAAATGCTGATTTAAAAAATCAGACTAAATGAAGCTGGGGAACCCTCTAGGGCTGGCAGGAAATTCCCAGAAATGTTGTGGAAGAAGTTCAGTCCTTGTAAGTTGAACCCAAACACTGTTTCTACATTCCCATCATTTTTCATTCCCATCCTCTTAAAAAGGTACAGCAGGTATGCTTGGAATTATAATTCTCCAAGCAATCTTGTTATTTTTAAGCCTGAAAAGCATTTAAGCAAATCTAGTTTAAACAATACTAGATGTGTGTGGTAGCAAATTCTAAACACAAATCTCTTCTAAAGATCCCTTCTGCTGTGGCAGTGACTTAAAAATGTCAGATTGGAAAAAAAAAAAAAAAGGCTCTGCTAAATATTTTAAATTCTTATTTTAATCTAGATGCCTGTTTGTTCCATTTCCCTAGTTTTGGTCTAGGCTAGAACTGTCACATAAATACAATAAAATCTGCATTTCATATTGTTATGATCAGGGAATATCTGTGTGTAAGAGAGACACAGAAAGAATGGCCTTCATCCCCTTAAGCTAAAGTACATACTGCGGCCCTAACATTTATTAGGCCTTTATAATATACTTTGCTGGATTTATTATCTCCACCTCCATCTACTTCTGCTTGAAGAGAACAGTCCTAAAATTGCCCTTAAAAGAAGACAATCATGATTCTTAAAATAGAGCATCCTTTCACAGCAAATCAAAAGTGGAGAACAATGGTGAAGGGGCTGTCTTTCCAACCTTACTGTGTGAAGTTTTCCTGCTGGAAGCTTTAAATGAAATAAAAATCAGCTTTTACAATGAGCCTTTGCAGATAATAGCATTGGACAAGGACTTTGTTGGGTTGCCTCCTTTTAACTTGTCTCTTACCAGATTAAATGAAGAGATAGCCTGATTGGGGAAGAACTAGCTTTATCCAGATTACAAGACAGAGATCCACATCTAACAGTCTTAGCAGAAGAAGACAGTGACATGTAACCTGAATTATTTTCTTAGCTCTCCATGTGGTCTTCTCTGGCTGAAGTGAATGCATTCCTTTCTTGCATCCTTGTTTAACTGAGATGACTAGCCAGGGAAAGAAACATGAGCCACATTGTAAGTTAGTCATTCTCCTTACCATTTTTTTTTTTTTGTCCTTCAAGATTTCTAAAGGTTTAGCTGAAGATTCTAGAATTCAGTAATGAAGTGGTGAACACATGATCACAGTTTTCTATTTGCTCTGGTTTAGCTGCAGTCAATGAGCATAGTTTGTGTGATCAGATGAGGTCCTTATGTTCACTTGCTTATTGTCTAACTCTCCATGAATGGTTTGGAGTTCAGACATAGAAAGAATTTCAGACCTAATTGGCAGTTTATTGCTCCCACAGACAAATTGTCAGCAAGTTCCATCTTCAAATTAATTTGATGACCTCCACTTGTGAGCTAGCTCTGCCCCTAACTCTTCTAACAAAGGAGCTGTCTTTTGAATTACATCTCATTCTTACTCATGGCCAGCGTATAACATACTGCAATGTCTTTGAATTAGGCAGCTCTTTTTCCTCTGATCATCCTTCCTTCAAATGATGAACTTGTATAAGATATGATAAAACTTCATTGTTTGCTTAAAAAAATAAACAAACGCAGGTCTTTTACGTGTCAGGGGAGTGGAGGGGCCCTGACTAAGTCAGCATCTTCATTTGTCAAAACTCATCAGAATAATTATATGCTGAACTGTTATTAAATCTGGCTTGTAATGTTTTTAGCAAAAGATTCAAGAAATAAATTGACCTTTTGGAGTTCAGGCCCGATCCTCTCTGCCTGAGCTGAACAACTAAATAGTCCATAGTAGGAATAAGAAGCAAGTCATGATGAGACCAGGAAATGACCAGTTGTGTCTAATGCACAGTGGTAGCCACATGCAATAACTTACTGATCCATTCTATATGACACAGTGTCATGGTTTAAGCCCAGACAGCAACTGAGCCAAGCAGCCCTCGCTCACTCCCCCGCTTTCTGCCCCCACTCCTGGAAGGATGAGGAGGAGAATCGAAAGAATGCAACTCCCACAGGTTGAGATAAGAACAGTCCAGTAACTAAGGTATAACAGAAACCACTACTGCTACCACCAATAATAATAATGATAAGGGAAATAACAAGGGAAGAGAATACAACCGCTCACCACCTGCTGACTGATACCCAGCCTGATAGAGCAGTGATTCAGCCCTTCTGGGCAACTGCCCCCAGTTCTACATCCTGGGCATGATGTGCTGTGTTATGGAATGCCTTTTTGGCTAGTTTGGGTCAGGTGTCCTGTCTCTGCTTGCCTGCGGCTTCCCCTCCTCCCTGGCAGAGCATGAGACTCAGAAAGTCCTTGGTCAGATTAAACATTACTTAGCAACAACTAAAAACATCAGTGTCATCAGCATTGTTCCCAGGATGAAAGTCAAAAGCACAGCACTGCACCAGCTACTAAGAAGGAGAAAAATGACTGTTACTGCTGAAACCAGGACACACAGTTACCTATGTCCAGTAGCACAGTAATAGACAGACTGCAAACCAGCATCCTAGCAGTTTCACAGTATTATTCAGGAAACCTGTTTCATTTTTAGGAACAAACACGTTTGGAATGGGTAACTGCCGTTGAGCCTTGACTAGCATATTAAAAGCATACTAGGGTACTCTTGGGAGTTTTGAGAGTTCTGCACAGTTAGGTTAAATGATGTCTAGAGTCCCAACAAGCTGGTTCATAGTGATTCAAATGTTGGCAAACTGTTCCCCCTAGAATTAGTTGCAGAAGTTCCAGAATTTACAGTCACTACAGATAAACAGAAAATCAGAAAACTGTTTTCTTCTCTCATGATCCTTCCCCAGAAATTCAAATTCTTAGGAGAAGGTGAGACTAGCAGCTGGATGGGAAGTTTACTTGTGTGTCACATTCCTGGTGACAAATTCAGAGATGGGTAAATAGAAGTTAACAATGGAGACAAAGATTCATACATTTAGGGAATCAGTACAAGGACAGAAATCCTGGCTGTTATAGGAGCCAATATAAATTTAATCACTGATTCCAAATTATGTGGCTTTTATTCAATATCTGTACCCCACCTAACTCCCAGATAAACTCTCAAAGGGAATTAAATGCTTCACAAACCTCATAGTCTGTCTCAGAACAGGAAATTCATTTAGAAAGAAGCATGTCTTGGTGCCTGGTGGCAGATGTGGCAGAGGACTGTTTTGTTTCTAGAGCTTTACTACATTCCTTTTCTACAGCACATAACTTTCAGTTCAATATGATGACCAAATTTGCATCCAAACAAGTTTGAATATTCTCAAATTTTCTACTCTGTCTTCAGTGTTACTGTATTCAACTGGGGTCTCATCTTGCACTATGACACATTTATTACCAGATGATAATTGAAAAATAGAAGAAATGGCTTGGAGAGCAAATGGAAGAGAGGCAGATAATTTTAGAATTCAATTTTCTCTGCATTTTTTACTGGTAGGCATTGCATAATACTGCAGTAGAATCCAATCAGGAGTTCTCTTCTGTACTTGTCACATTTCAGTGAGCTAACTGAGGCATGTCGAAACAACTACAAATCTGGAAGACTTGTTTTTGCTGGAATTAACAATAGGACAACTAAAACTATGAAAAGCAATATAAAGAGAATGCAAAAAATAATTGTTAAACAAGTAAAGGTTTTCAATTATGCTTATTGCCACTTTAATTGGCTTTTTTTCCTGCGTAGCACGGTCTTCAATATCATATTATATACAATTAATTCAACTTCTGTAATGAAATTAAATACATTTATATAATTCGTATGTTGGCAGAAAACAGTAGCATTAATATGGCCTATCATTTTGCAAACTGATAATAAAGCTCAAAGCTAGTTAAGGAAACTCAATAAAATCTTTATATGGGAACAGCAACCTATACAAATAAGATGTTATTTGCCTGGACCAGAGTGAACTTAGTGGAACACAGTACAAACAAACAGATCCCCAGCGAAGTGTATGTGAGGTTATCTTACAATTCCCCAAAGAGAACACATTAAATAATCCATTCAGATTTCCTTAATTCTATCACATCTAGTGAATTTCACAGCAAGCTTCATTTCACTATCTTTTTATTCAGATTTAAAAATAAATTCTCTTTAGCTTTGCATGATAGGCTAGAAGAATCTGTGCTTAGAGTGTGACTTGCAGCCCTGGAGGAAAGGTTACTTTTAGGATTTATCTTCACAAGCCTGGGCTGCTCTGGGAGCTGAAGGGCACTCCGAATAAATCAGTATGCAACAATTCTCTGTAAAACTCTTTGCACCATACTGCTGCCCAAAATCATAACTGTGGGATGGGATGTCCTTCCCATTCTCTGCTCTGCTCCCAGCATATCCTTACTCTGTTTTAGTACTCTATGTGTCATTCCTCTATCCTAGCAAGAGTCTAGACTTTTAGGATTTCTTTATATAGCTGCAGTTTTAGGAATCACGGTGGAGGATCTGAAAACTTACATCCATTTTCATTTTTGATGTGATGTATTTCATTATACATTTCCTCTTTTTATACAGAAACAAGATACAAGCACTTTGATCATGGGATCATGTGGCCTAGAAATGCAAAAATATTATGATTTCAAGAAAGAAAAGGTCATCATCTAGAAATCTAGCTGGGATGCTTGCCAGCCATGTCTACACCAGCATTCCCTAGGATCATGTTCTTCATTTTCCTTGCCTATAATTCTACCTATGATCTCTCTTGTAAACATTTATGAGCAGACATTTCAGATGCTTCATATTTTCTTTAACAAACGGTTTATATCATCTTTGTGAAGAGTACTACATAACGATGCAACATCATACATTAATATTTAAAACTGAATGAAATAACACCTCAACAAGGATAATTTTTGCTCAGTTTGCTAGCTGTCTTAAATTCATTTGTGGAATGAGTTAGAACAACGAAATCACAGAGATAGATTTTCCTTGCATTTTTATGAATAGACAGCAAATTCATTTTTTAGAAGAAATATTTGCATAAATGTATCTGTTTTCCCTTCAGAATGGGCACCAGTTTTCACAAATTATAAATTTGAAGTGCATTAGATGATTGAATGTTTGGAAATATGATTTATAGGCCACATCTCCCTATCACGAAGGAAAAACACCACTATATGAAATATATTTTTGAATAGAACTAAGCAGAACTGTAAAATACAGAAACTGAATATTCCTTAATTGCTGTTATGAGCAAACACCACTTTCAAAGGCAGCATTACAGAATCACACTATAAGAAGCAGTGAACAAAAATAGATTTCATAAATGGCATAAAATGCAGATTGAGGACTAAAAGAGATTCAGCGTCCAAATCCTGTAACAAGCAATGGCAAGGCATGTATCGCACAGGCTCTGTTAGCATTTTGCTGGAAATGCCTTACTTAGGATTTCCTTCTGAAGCCAGAAGGATTGTTCATTCAAGAGTTCTAGGAGACCTTTTCTTGGCCAGCCATGCCAGAACAATATGTTGCATCATAGCGCTACCTGTATATTTGCATTCCCCCTGCTGAGTTAATAGAAACTTGTAACTTTTGAATGTGGTTGCATCTGTGTTTGCTTTTGTTCCATATCCAGAAAAAAGGGCATGCTTGTGGTTTGTGTTCTGCTGCCTTGTAATTCCATTGCATCCGGTTTTCTTGTTCTCCTGTCACAGCTCCCACTGTTACAGGACCTTTTCCAGGCAAGATCTGATACTTTTTTGCAGAGGCATTGGGAATGCTTATAGTGATGGACATTTATTTTCAGAACGCTGACCTTCCAGAAATTTCTCGTCACCTTGTTACCACTAACCCATTCCCTTAAACTATTTGTGTTTTTTTCCCCTCTGATTACTTTTACACCAGTTTTTCTTTTCATTTCCCTTAGGTTCCAGCAGGATCACTAAACCACAATTTACAGTTTCTGCAAACCCTAGGCACTTTCTTCCACTCTCACTTAGCTGCTCTGGGACTTGCAACTTATTGCCTCTTTTTTTATTTTCTTACAAAAAGCAATGTGTCCCTTAGATGACGGCCTACATAAAACATTTTTTATAGACCTGGGGTCAGCATACAGCTTTTTATAAGGCATTAAAATTTGGCTTGGAAACTGAAATAGTTGTATGCTTGGGGTTTAAAAAAGGAAAAAACATCACTCCTTATTTTGAAAAGAAAATCAGCTCAAATCAACAAAGTACAGCCTTGGAAGTTCAGACAGCTTTGTGCCAGAAAAATAAAATCTCACCTAACTTTTTACTTTTGAAGAACTGAGCAAATATCCTGCATAGAAGTTGACAAGATATATATGTATTGGAGAGTATCAAAGTCTACATATATAGTTTTATAGCATTCCTTGTTCTTACCCATATAATACTATATTCTAGAAGTCTCATCTACAGTTCTTGCCATTGGCAAAACCCAAGGGAAAGTCCCTGTCTTTTTTCAGCTACAAACTAACTGGATGAGACAAATAAATTACAGAAAGGAATATACAACATAAAAGTGATGAAATTGCTTCTATAATATCATACAGTATGACAATGGCAGAATCAAGAACAAAACTGAATTTACCTGAATCCCACATGAGTCAGCAGTCTGTTTAGTGGACAATCCTATCTTTAGACTTTGCCCAGCCCCTCTGGGTTTACCAGTACTCCACACACAGTTGTAATACACAACCAGACCACAACTACCATGTTCACTCCTCCATGATAAAGCTGAAAAAAAAAGGAGGTATTTTTATCTCAACATCATTTTTATTAAGAGTTGCACTTTAATAGGCCTGATATTAAGTGCCAAATGACAGCAATAGGATATGACAAATATATTTTGAGTCCAAGCTGCAAGACTGTTCCATATGTCATCTACATTATTGTTATGCATAGGGACGCGAATCGTTGCTGACACTAGGTAACACACGGGTGATACTTAGTAAAATCATGTTGAGGTACACTTGATTAAGTGAGAATGACATAACCTAATTTACGGATTCCATTGACACAGTACTTCTTTCCTGACCATGGAAATAACATTATTTATTTCTGTTGAATATAACTTTCCACATTTATCATATTCTGACTCTTGTATTAAGTGGTCTTGATTATAGTATTATTTATATGACATTAGGGCCTAGAAGGTCCAACTAGGTCTTCTCTGTGACATACATAGCAAAATATTTCTGCTGAGAAGTGTTTGCTGCTGAAATACTCAAGTGAAGCAATAAGGGTTAAAACAAATGGATTTTCATGTTTTACAGTCAAAGACACATTGACATCTTCATGCATGATTTCTTCATCTGCTCAAATAACTCTAGAAGACTTTTTCATCATGACTGACATGCAAGTTCAATCTGTAAGTGGTTTTGGGTTCTTTATTTTCCCACCCTTTGTATCAGCACTGATTTATCTGTCTTGCAGCCTCACCATGTTTCTGCTACAGAGTTCAGCACAGCAAGACAATAACGCATGCCCTAGCTTTGCAAAACCACAACTGGGCATGTTTTTTTTATTAGACCAAGACATGATGCAATGTATCTTATGTTTAAAACTAAAGGTATGGGAAATAAATACTTAGTATTGAAAAGAATTATTGAACAGAGAAATAGAAGAATTTCATTTGAAAGGGACTTTGGAGGTCTCTAATACAGCCTCCCTCTCAAAGCAAGGCCAAATAAGTCGTGTTGCTCAGGTCATTGCACAGTCAGGTTCTGAATATCTCCAAGAACAAGTATTCCTCACTTGCTCTGAGAGTTTGAACCCATGGGTTTGACCCGTATCTCACTACCTTCATGGCAATAAAATTTTATCATCTATAACTGGGGTGTTCTGTACTGCAGCTTGTGTCCACTGCTTGTGAATCAATGGAAGGAGAAAAGAAAACTGAAATTACAGCTTTATCTGATAAGAAGCGTATATCATAAAACACAACCTGGAAAACACAGAGAAATGGGGATAAAAACGTATCAGTGAAGAGATGAAACAGATTTCAAAGTTCTAACAAAAAAAAGACCTCTAATTAAAGACGAGGAAAATGAAGAGGACTCAGTGACTCACTTTGCCGTGTCAGCATTCAGGCAGTTAAAATAAGGAATTCCATCATTTGCAAAAAAAAAAATCTTACAGCAAGATTTATTCCATACAACAATAAGAAAAGATTAATAAAAGTGAGTTTTACCCTTTTTAATATGGCATGGGGTGAACTAGTAATTTGTGTAGACAGAGTCATAAAATCATTAAGGTTGGAAAAGACCTTTAAAATCATCGAGTCCAACCATGTACCTAGCACTGTCAAGTCCATCCCTAAATGCCACATCTACACATCTTTTAAGTATTCAAGCTTGTTCCAGTGCTTGACAGCCCTTTCAGTGAAGGAATCTTTCCTAATATCTAATCTAAACATCCCCTGGTGCAACTTGAGCCCATTTCCTCCTTTCAGATAGTTGAGAGAGCAGTAAGTTCCCTCCTGAGCTTTGTTGAACATCACACAATTCCCCTGAGCCTGCAGAGATGGTGCAGTCTGTAAGTAGGTTAGTTCATTTCAGGAGGCTGAAATAATGCTTGGCATCTTGAGATGGTGCACACCCTAAAGGAAGAGTGCCCTAATTTGGGTGGAAGTTGACAGTAGAGAATAGGCCAGAACAAGATGTTGAATCCATCCAGGCTATGTTCCAAAGAACGACATGCCTAAGAGAAGTAATTTAGCACACTCTATAAGCTGCTTCTGCTTCCTTTCAAAACGTGTGGTAGGATTCAGGTAATGACCATATCAAGAACCTCCAGGAAATGACTTATGTTCCCATGACATCCTGTGAGTGACACACAGGGAGCAAAGGGGAGCAGCAAATCTGTCCCATCACATTCACTGTAGACCTCTGACCTTTTAAAAATAATACATTTGGCAGAAAAAGCTGGCCACTGCTGGTGTGCTAGCTGTCAATATATTCTTAATAGAAATGACTAAACCAGCAGCTGAGCCCAACCCTACTACCACAGAGGACTATGCAACACACCAGAAACAAAAAGCTACTGTAAAAAATAAGTGTATTCGGCAATATGTATTGTAAATAAAAGGTATAATGGCAGCTGCCAGATTACCTCTGCTGTAGAGCTGCTCCTTTAAATTTACATCACTGCAATCACAAAAACTGTAATTAAAAACCATGTAAATCACTGTTTCCATTTCCAATGTAACAACAATTTTAAAACAACATATCAATATCGAGAACAAAGAAATTGGCTGTTTTCAAAACCATGAAGAAGAGATTTTATTCTATGATACATGTGTGTTTCCCAGCATGATTTTTCTTATAATGATGCCTCATAGCAAAATAGTCCACTCTACTTACTGATCATGTTAAGCTGTTGCCATGGAAATATGAAGACCCTACTATACTCAGATGTTAACTCTTAAAGCACAGCTTTATACTTCTTTAATATAAAATTTTGTTTAAAAGGAGAGCTCTTGGCAAAGCAGAACTCAGTTACTCTTTCAGCTGTCTAGCATAATAACTTCATAAGGAAGACAACGATTATGGTTTGTTTCAGGGGTGCTGCAAAGATGGTAACAGCCACCATATGAAAATATGACACTCATACTCCATATCCCTGTGAAACAGAGCTTTATGAGAAAATTGACAAACAGCTCCGCAGACAATTTAAGCAGTACTTAATAAGTCAAGTTCATTAAGAATAAACAAAAATGGAGAGATCACTAAATACTGCTACAGCTTTACCTAGCACATAACTCCTAGGGCAAAGAAAATGATTATATTTTCTCCTTTCCCATCCAACTCTGTAGTTTCTTTGAGAAACAAAGAACAAAGATGTCAGGGAAAAAAAAAAAAAAAACAAACCATGTTAAAACCACAGTTTTTATTTTATTTCTATAATTTTATTTTTCCTTATTTTTTTTTCAGGAGGTTTACGGTCATCAAGGTATTGAAACAAGAGCAATGAAACATGTAGAGATCAGCTACAAATATCTGCCTTCAAGATAGGGCAATCAAAGACAACTAAGCTGTATTTCTAACCACACCATTTGTTGACTACAGACATGGGTATCTCTGGCCCAGCTGACCACTATAACCAAGATGGATATTTGGTCTTGTGTTAGGAAGGCAAAGAATTCTGTATGGTAGTTAGAGAAATGATCCAATTCAGACAATTTTTCTGTTTAACTAACCAAGACACATAGTCATTTTATCTATTTCTGTAGCTCTGCTTCTATCCAGAAGAAATATTTCTGAAGAAATAATTCTTGCACATGCAAATGCAACTAAAATGGGTTGTGAGGGAATTCATTCAAGATGACAAATTACAGTCAGCCAGAGAACCATGTGATTCTTAGATACAGCCTTATAAAAGTAAAGCAACTGTATTCAGTTCTTGGTAAGGTATCCTGATCTATGCAGGTAATATTATTATTATTATGAACAACACTTTAGCAGGCAGGGGCTTACTTTCTAAACATTGGCAACATAAGAAAAAGTCATTGTAATCCTGGTATCTTTAATCATTTTTAATGCTTTTGTTTGCCTGTAGTTCTTTCTTGCTTTACAAAAAGTAAACACATGCTCATATCATTTAGTTTAAACTTGCACTAACCAAATACCCAGATAATTCAGAAAATATGCATCAGCCATGTGATTTATAAGTGAATTACATACATACTGTATGTAGCAGGTATAAATCAACATAGTAGGTCTCCTGATGCTCAGGAAATTTGTTTTACAATCTCTATCTTACTAAAGCTAAAGAAGTTGATTTAGATGGCTCTAAAAGCTTAAATGAAATACAGCCTAGGCAAGTAGTTTCTAATAACACACATCAACTCTTTATACATGGGAAGAAGCCTAAATCTTAAGTCTGTGCTTTTTTTCCTGTGATAAATGCATTGCATTTTTCTTCAGCAGTGACAGGAGGCAGGCTAGACCTCTTTCTTCCTGCAAAGAAGCTCAAGTACTTGTGACTTGGGGTTGGCTATCTTTAAAAAACAACAATACGTAGGGGAGTTGACAACTGTGCCTTCACTATGATTGATGTCATCAATAGTCTAAACACAGCACTGGGGGCCAGGAATCCTCCAGTGGACTGTAAACCTGGATTTGTCACTAATGCTCGCTGATGCCAGAGGCAAGTGATGCGTATGACTTTACAGCCCCTTGTGTAAGGCAAGAGTCAATTACTTTGCACAAGTACGTAGATGTTTGATGAATAAATAATCGTCCCAATAAAGGTGAAATTTCCTTATAGTATGTCCCTAATTAGTGTGTATCAGTTGAAGGTGACAAGCTCTAAAGTTACCCCCTGAAGAGACACCTAAATGTGTCAAAGACTGTTGGCCCTATTCAAGGCCAGTTCAAAACCTAGTGTTTGCTTTTTTTGTATTTATATTACCTGGTTTATTCCCTTACTACTACTATCTTTCAGACGCATACTCCTTCCCCTCCCCAGGTCAGAAAAATGTTGTTGTATCCATTAAAGGTGAGTGACAGAAGTTCAGAATGCCAAATTACTTGTTCAAAGTCATTATGAAGTCTGCCAAATCAGGGGCAGGAACTCAAACATTTCGAAATTTAGCCAAACTTACCAACTAATTGTTAGATGTCACTCCTGTCACGTACTGTCATGTCCCGAAATCACTGCTGAAGTATTCGATAAACATAGGAAGGCCACTATAGGAAGGATAAGACTGCAGCTTTAATAGCCATGTTTACGTACAACTGATACCCATTGGAGCAATGTATCAGAGCAGTATTAAGAACTGGAAGATGTAGGTAAGTTTCTCAGCTGCTTTGCAGAATTGTCAAGATTCACAGATTTAGAATCTTAAACATGCCTCTGAAAAACAGTCTGACTTCTGTGCTGTGAGCTTTTATGGTCACTTAAAATAAATCCAAATCACAGTATCACAGTATCACTAAATAGGAACATAAATTTATCTGAAAATCCCCTCCTACATAATTACATTTTGTTTTACCATTCAGCCCAGGGATGCTCAGCTCTGTGGTGAATGACTGGATATTTGGCTACATATCTGCTACTGCTACTTCACCCAGGAGAGCTCTGTCCCTTCCCTTTCACTAGGACAAATGCCAAAGGCATGTAGATGAGCAAAGATACACTCCATCAACTGCAGCATTTCTAAAACTCTGGGGCCAACATGGTAGATACAGACAGCCATACAGATCAACTGCATCAGACACATGCAGCTCCAATGGAGGGAGGTTAGCCATAGCTCCCCACCTGCACTGCGGAAAAGTCCAGACGTGGCAGGAGATAGTGACCAAGCAATGATGACATTACGGCTGATCCTTAATGAAATCAGCTTTTTTTTTTTTTCATAAGTTTTGTAGAAGTAAAAATTTATTACTTAACAAAGAACCTTGACTACAAAACTGCAAACCATGTACAGCTTTGTCCTTAAATATCATTAAAGCAATAGAATCCCAAATTATAACCATACGACTTGATTTTTTTGGAGAGGGACAAGTAATGCAAAACCAAGAATTTATCAGACTCCTATATAATCTTACAAGAACAGTTATTTGTGGCAGAGAATCCACATTTAGTAGAACACTTTAGTAGAAGCCATTGAAAATTCTATTTACATGAACAAAAATACAACATAAATCCTTTTAAATATATTTCATTAACAAGAAATAACCTAGCCCCAAATCTCATTTTGAAAATAAACCCTGCAGCAACTCTAGCATACAAATCAATTACCACATATATTCCTTAAGAGTTAGTTTAGATGCCAACTGAAAATCAATGTGATTATTTGACTTTATTATAAGAAAACAACAGCTTTATGAAAGTGCATAATAAAATGTGTTCAAGTGAAATTTTGACATTACTTTCAAACTCAAAATCACAAAACCAATATATATTTCAATAGGAGCCCATATTGAAGAGTTAAAGCAAACTCAATGCAAGTAAGTGAAATTAAAGATACATAGTGTCACATAATCATAGAATAATATACCTTGGAAAGGACCTCAGGTAGTGTAAATGAAATCTTGCTGCATTATTTTCTCCCTGCATAACTGAAACATTAACAAGATCTATATGGAAAAGTATAAAATTTTACCAGAATGACTGGATAGTACACTTCCTAACAATATAAGGACAAGACTTCGCATAATCTCGGGGTCTAGAGGTGTCTTCATTGAGAAGAAAAAACATTTTCAGTTGCATTTTCAGAATAAACACAGGTTGGAGTTGGAGGCCTGGAAAAATATTTAGGGTACTTTTTAAGGAAGAAGTAATAGAATACACTGCCAAGGAATATTAAAACTGAGGATTTTGTAGAAAGAATATAATTAAGCACGCTATCAGTAAGGTAACGTGGACTGAAAAGCACAGGTTCATGTATCTCTAGGATTTTCCAACAAAATAAAATGTATTCAAGATGTAATGCAAGTGAATGATGCAGACATGCCTTTATCTTCACCTGCACTTATCAGCTGCCAACATTTCAAATTGCATTGCTCTAGCTGGAGTGAAACTTCCGCTGTTCTTATACTGACTGTAGCTTATCTACAACGTGGAGACACAATGGGTCTATTTTAAAGATGAAGATCCTCCTTTAACGTTTCTTAATTCTGTTGGATTTAAGTCAAACCCTTATGGTATCTTAAACTCCTGGGGTGAGCACCTGTTTTTAACAGGCTCATTAAGGATAAAATGTATCCCTTCAGCATCAGCAGCCTGATATATGAACTGTGTAAAAGGCTGATATTGCTGCAGTATGTTTAAGCAAAGAGGCTGAATTTCCAAATGGCTTTTAGGGAAAACTGACCATGGCAGCTATCTTCTGAATGTAGGGTGAATGTGATCGGCACATTAACAGAACTTCATGCAATCCCGAGGCTACCAGCACCTCAGTCAAAAGTGAAGGGGAAATTAACTCGAGAAGTGCGTGAGTGGCCTTGTCTTCAGCAGGAGATCCACTCCAAAGCCCTCTCCCATTAAACATCCTTCTGGGCCAGAAGAGCAAGGAGGAGGTTAAGAACCAGCCCCCTGTTGCCTGAACTGTACTTTACCAGGATGCTGCTTTTACAGTTTTTCATGCTGTGATTATTGAGAGGCAGTCTGACATGGCAATGCCTGTGCTTAAAAATCTAGCAATTTTTTGTGATGTCCAGGCTGCATCCTGCGGGCAAGTCCACAGGGGAAATAAACTGCAGAAGCACTCATCCTATCGCAAAGAGGTGAGTAGCAATCTGGATAACCCCAGGAAAGGCATCAGATACTCTCTGTCATTTGTATTTGGAAGTACTGAAAGCAATTTAAATATATAGCTTGGGCTACATATTCTTTTTCTTATGCATTTCTTACTCAGTTTACACAGAGCTTGCAAAGTGCCTCAGGGCTTAGTTCACAGCATTGCCTCATCTCATTGGCATCTGGAAAATGCAAACACAGGCATGTACCTCTTTGGCACTGACCCCGAAGATGTCAGCTTAAATGTACCTGAAGTAAAATTCTAAGACCTGATATCATATTACAGCAAGTAATATCTATGCCATGTAGTTGCCTCACAGAGAGGTAAAAGCTGTGCTAACTGTTTTCAAAGCACTTTGACACACTGGATAAAAGAACTTCCATAATTACAAATTGGAATTATTTAGAGATATGAAATACAATAGATTTTACTGGCTGCTGTTTTAATTTAGGCTTACAGCCTTTTCTCTGCTTGCTCACTACAGCATGTCAGCTAGAACTGCATACCACCAGAATTGAGCACAGCAGTTCAGCATAGGAAAACAGCAAAACTGTCTCAAATAACAAAAGTATAAGTAATTGCCTGTTTTGTATGGCAAATCAATAATGGGTATTATGGCCCACCTTACTCCCTCCTTTCAACCTGGGCAAAAACTGTATCTGCAGAATGAACTGACATTTCTCATGTACTTGCCTTTTTGCCCTGTTAATTTGATTGATGTAACACATCCTTCTCTTTTCTTCTGTTGCTGAAAAATACCACAAGACTACATCAAGGCTGATGCACTCGCAGTCAATCAGAGCAGATTTCTGCATATAACCTTCCTGACAATACTGTGTTTACAGTCTCTGCAAACTTGTAGTGTTGGCACAGGCAAATTAAAATTTAATTATTAACTCAATCTATTAGGATGAAATTCAGCTTATGTAGAGGATCTGCACAAGAACAGCTGTGCCCATTTCAGTACCACAAAAATAGGGCTTTACATATAAGAAGTAAATTTGACCAGGCAAAACTACCCTGTACAGAGCTTTTCTTCACAACAGGAGCTGCAACTGTTTCACCCGCAGCTCTAATGGCTAAAGAGTATGCCCTTATAGTACACAAAATGGAGCATCACTGACCAGAAGGTCTAGGCCTGAAGACTCCATGTAAGTCTAAAGGTCAAAAGCTCATCACACTGTTGAGAACTCAGGCTGCTCATATAAAATGTCTGTCCCTGCATATTCCTTCTCCTTCCCTCAAACATACTCTGCTTTCTTCCACATTCCCTTAAGGGCAATTTTCATAACCTCGTCCTCAAGTGCTGAGTTCTGTCAAACTTGGTTTCACAACTAATGAGAATATCATGATTCCAACAAAACCAGCAAAAAAACTCTGAGGTTTAGATAAAGACAGACATGTTTCTTCTACTTAGGCTTCTACTAATCTCTAGCTGGTCTTTTGGAAACCTACTCTTTCCTTATATCTGATTTTTAATAATGTATTCTGTTATAGCTCTCAGCTACAGGATGATGCTGAAGAAAGCATGGATGGCTGCTACTAGCCTGCTAAGAACAGCAACATTTCCCAAGTGATGCTGCTGTCCAAAACATTTAACAGATAACATAACAGTGGATTGAGCACTGTCTGTATGACTTCAGGCCTGATGGCCATTTTATTTTACGAGTCTTAAACTGTTGTATTTCTCTGCTAGTCAATGGAATTACACTGGCATCAAACTAGTGCAATGGAGTGGTGAATTTGTCCCTTAGAGTTCAATTCAATATGGAAAAACTAAGTGAAGCTTCGAAAGAGATGCAGAGTGACTATGACAACTGCTAAGACTCTTGTACGACTGCCTGAACGCTAGCATTTATTATTTCTCAGACTTTGTCATCTCCCTTCAGATACATTTGCCATGGTATTCCCTAAAGCTATTGACCAAATGTTACAGTATTAGATTCTACAAAAACAGTGTGGTAAGAATAGAGGTAGTATTTGTGTGATAAGATAGATAAGCTGTTACAGTTTACTGGATGGAGCAAGCAGATGTTTCTAACATGATGCACAAAGGTTTAATCTCAGTATTTTATGAATCTACACTCATCCACCCTAATCTGATAAGTTTTACACTTGAGTAGCAAAGCACCTTTGTTGTAGCAAGGCACCTTTGTTGTAACAAAGCCAAATATGCACCAATAAAACATACAAGAAAAGTTTTAATTAGAAATGATCAGCACTAACCCTCAGTAATCTCTGTTTCTAACTATAGTCTCACGCAATGCAATGACTGCAGTACAAAGGCAATGAGAGAGTAAAAATGACACTGCAGATTTCAAATAATGTGCTGTAGCTACTATTTCACAGTATCACAGTTGAAAAAATATTTTGAAATGAAATATAGTTAATGACTGACCTTTTATTCTTTGAATTGCCTTTGTTTTGACATATTTCGTGCATCATTGGTCTTTCTCATAGAGTATCTGTAGATTTTTGTTTTATTATGGAATTTTTATGTGTGGTTGTATATACAACATCAATTATTTTGTGGAAAATGGTAATATTAAAGCACAGAACTAAGAATCACTTTAGTCCTATCCTCATCCGCAGCAATTCTGCAGTAATTTTTAGAGACATAAAATAGCAGGCATATTTTGCCTGAGTACTGAACACTAAGGTGGGCCTGACAGAAATTGTTTCTGGTCTTGATGTTTAACCACATCAGAGTGACTTTTAACATGCAAAACATGAAAGATGTAATATGTTCAGCACAGAAATATATGCATTCTTTACCAAGGACATGCATTTCTTGGGTGCCCAGTAGCTGGTTGGCCTGCCCGTACCTTTGTGAAATTGTAAAATCATGAAGGGCTAAATCTGAAAAGTACCCACTGTATCTGTTCACTATCTTGGAGGTCTGAATCATCCAAGACACTGACAGGATGACTTATGTGTTTCTGAAGATTAGAAAAGTTAAGGGTCTCGAGTCGAGCATCCAGAAATAACAATCCTTAACCTGCAGCAGGCACTTAAAACTGTTTGCCTCCTGGATTCATAAGACCTCTGCATGATGAATATGAAAATTGAATCAAGACTTCATACACAAGTCTTCAGAACATGCTAGGACATTTCTATCAGTAAGCAATAGACTTGTACAATGTAGTTTTAGAGGCACAGCAGGACGCCTTGTACCCTTTCCTGTTGATAGTACTCCTTTCCTTTCAAAATAAGCAGCAAACAAATACAAAAGTGTTGAATAAACACTAAAACAAAGATTAATTTTAACATTATTTGACTTTCTGTCAAAACTGTATTAATATATATTCAAATATCATCTGATAAATAACTGGAAATTAACAAAAACAAAAAACAAAAGGAACAAGCAAAATAAAGATACCTGGAAAGATTTCAACAAAGATCTAACTCTTGGAATGTTTCCAAGCAGAAGCCTTGATTTTGATTAATATTATAATACAGCCTGCTAAAACAGCACCTCATAAATATCCATGAAGTGGTCTATTAGAGATGGTTGTAAATACTTAAAATCTTGTCTTGCAACCCATCAGATTTCAGAAAAAAGCAGCTGAGAGAGAACATCAAAAGGTGAAAATAAGAAGAATTCTTAGAAGACATTTTCTTCCTCTTAAATATTACAATATACTAGTCCAGAAAACCATTATCTTAGAGAGTGGAAATACTATAGGAAAATGTGTGGGTTGCTTTAAGCACAACTAGCAGAGATTTTTGAGAGAGAAAGATTGCTGGAGTAAAAAAAAAAAAAAAAAACAAAAACCAAACAAGAAAAAAAACAAACAACACCCAAACCACAAAAATATGAGATGGGGAATGGGGAATACCTGAAGATTACTCTTACTACAACTTTCTATTTTCTTATTTCAAAATCAAAGCAAAATAACTACTTATAAGAAAATGAAGTGGGTATGTATGTCTGTATGTTTGTGTAACTTCAGGTAAGTCATGTAAAAAGAGGGTGGAAACTTGCTGAGAAAGGAAACAATGAAATATCGGGGCATAAAATAATTTACTTCCACAGTCTTTCCATCTTGTGAGTCTCTTTTTACACATCAACAACTTATGATTGTAGAACTTGAGATTATAAACTTTTGCAACTGTTGAAATAAATGTTTACTTTGTGCTCCACCAATTTTAATACCACACTTTTTCATCCAGATTAATTCAAGCTCTGTTATATTTGAAGTTTTAATCATTTATGCTCCAAGTTTTTGTCCTACATCAAGTATTTGTGTTCACAGGCAAGGGTAGCAGTTTTATTGTTTTTCTACATTTTCTCTCCCTTACAATGTGTTTTAGCTTATCATGTCTGTAAGACAGAAACCTGATATCACACATTTACCAAGAGATGGTGAGCAAAAGGCAGAAGATCAACATTCTAAAATGTGGTACTAATGATAAGACATAGCCCTTTGAAGGTAGGAGGCACCATTGGCTTGCTCCATTCTTCATCTGCTCTGGGAAGGATAACAGTGGGGACACTCATGATAGAGGTATCCTACAGGAAACGAGTTACGAACACAGACTGAAACATCTGTCTTGAGGGAATTGTTATAAATGGGAAATGGTACAAGTCATGACTGACCACAGACAAGCTACCTATAGGTAGCCCAAGCTGTGATTGCTCTTCAAGGTCAGCTCTTGCCTGAGTTGCTCCCTGTGGATGGAATAGGTTGAAGTCACAGAGCAGATTCAGCAGTCAGCCTAACAGTTTACCCTCAGTTCCCACTCCCTTTGCTGTGATAAGCATTTCACATGTAACCAGCCCAGTGCTGCAAGTCCTCTGTTTCCCTGACTATGTGTGGCAGATACAAGCCCCCAGACAGTGCATGGCTCTCCCGCCTGCAGCCATGAGATATAGAAACATGATGTGACACGATGGGGTATGTTCATCCCCCTGAATCAAAACTGGGGCTGCATATGCCCCGGGGAAGGAGTGAAATAAAAGAATACTAAAGGAAAATGATAGCGTCCTTACTCTGCCTTCCTGTTCCCTGTTCACTTTCTAGCTTAGCAAGTCCCTAAGAAACCATTTGTCATATGTTACCAACTCTGTGCTGCCAAGGTAGAGCTGTTGTTATGCAGTAAAGTTTGCACAAAGAAGGATACTTTCTCCTCAGAAAGTTCTGACTTGGAAACAATGCCAATTTTGATCATGATATTACAGCTCAGAAGCCAGATGCTATCATTCTTGACTGTCAGGCACACTTTTTGTGCTATGCATTGCACAACACACTTCCATCTCCCATCCATGTAGGAACCTGTATCATCTTGGAAGACATTTTTCTACTTGGTTATCATTTCAAATATGTTAGTTTCCAACATTCAGATTTAAAGGCAAAATGCACAAGTTTATAAGCTATCATTCTGAAAAATGAGAATTTTGGTGAGCTCTAGGAGGCAGGCCAGTCATGGAAAGCAAAAAGCTAAATACAAGCAGCAGACAGGAAGATTAAACAAAGACACAGAGGTGATGAGAAAAGGGATAGCACACACTACCAGAAAACCAGTTTGTTCTTTAGAAATACTATAAACTGTAGTAACATTCTCATTGCTGGGCTAACACTGGAACCACCGATGCTCCTGAAAGTGACTTTCTGTTTACTAAATTTCTGAAATCAATGTTAGACACAGCTTTTGTGTTAAAGCACTAATAAGTCATAGCGTATTTGGCTGAAACCCATTTTTATGCCTCAACTTCATAGAGACATTAGATCCAACTTGACTTCCAGGACACTTAGTCTTCAGGCCCAAAGGTGCCTGGAAATCCAGATCTAGCTACTTGGAAATCCGAATCTCTTAGTTTCTAGTTGCTGTGCATCACCTTAGCCATGCTTCGTCTCATAGCATAGATGATCATGAACTGAAAGAACATTATTTACTTGCTTTCAGATTCCATGGGTACAAATATATTAATAAGCTATTTACAGTATGATTCTCAATGTAAGAGTAATAAATATGCTTGTACTTAACTAATTAATTATGTGTCATAATTACATTGGTTTCCATATATGTTATGGTAACCTTTTGAGACTCTTGAAATAAATGTTTACATCTTGTTCCAACCTTTTCTTTAATAATATACTTTTTCATGTAGACAAAAATATTTTTTCCAACTTGTCAAATTTCAGGCTACTCCATTTTCAGGTGAAGTCTCATTCATTACAAATAAAAATCCCTTGGGGAGATAAACAGTAGCTGAACACACCAGCTAAAGAGAAATGATGAACTACAAAAATATACTTGCTCAATGTGGATGTGGAAGGAAATCATATGCTACTTTTTTGTTTCCATACAAGCATTACTTTCGATTGAATTGCATGTTGCAGCTCTCTTCCACCCTACATTCTTCTCCCAAGAGGAGTCATTCATTTTCAGCAGCATGGCTATTTTGACTGAGGATTTTTTTCCTGCTTCTCACTGAATGTGCTTCATATGGTTTGATAAGCTAACTCTGTTAAAAAGGAAAAACAGGGAAGAGGCAATTTCTTACCTGGATAGCTGACATACTTCTAACAGAATATTTAATCCAGGAATACAACATGAACAGTCATTTATAATAGAAAGAAAACCCAAAAGAATAAATTCTAAGCAACCACAGTAACTTTTTATTTGAAATTAAAGGACCAAAGCTGGGGAAATGATTCTATAAACTCATCTTCATGGGCCCAATCCTACACATGCGACAAAGGCCTAGTAAGTGCCATTTCACTGAACTCAAGATATTTTCAAATACGTAACAAGGGCTGGTACGAACTGTATTTTGGCAATATCTGAAGCCCTGTGATATTCTGAGCATTTCACTGATGAATTATTTTGAAGATAGTGGGGTTGTGAGACGTCAACACCTGTAAAACTCTGGCCATTTATTCAATTTTTGAATAAGAACATTGCTAACTGAATTCTTGAAGCACTAAAGCTTCACAGTTCTGTCCTGGGAAACAGAAGTCAATTAAAGATTATCCTTAAGGTCAAGAAATTCAGACTCTAAGGCAGCAGGCTGGGAAACGGCTTCTAAAGCTATGAGTCCCCTTGGGAAAGTGTTCAGCTACTTCCTGTTTAACTTGGAGATTGCAAATTTAAGCCCTTTCATTCATAAACCTGCAGTACAGTTACAAAGAAAAAGAATTTTCCTCCAGTAGCCCATATGAGTCAGAAATACATTGCTACGGTTTAGATCTTGGTATCTGGCTTGAGAGGCATTCCTGTTTCTGTAGTGGGAAAACCTGAATAATGTGGAGATGTTTTTCTCACCTCTATCTCTTAAAATAGGGACTGGAAAGGTAAGAAAGTCCTATTCCAATGTACATAGCCATGTTTATACTTCCCGAAAGCATGCAGCATTCCTTCAGCATAGGTAAGAAGCTCTCAGAATTTCTATGGTAAAATACACAGTACTGTATATGATTAATAAACATAAAACCTAGCTAAAAGCCAGTCTAGCATTCCACCTCAAAAAAGTTGTCACCATCCACAAACGTGTCTTATTCACAGGTTGACAAGATTATGGAAGATTTATTTAGATATCACTTAATATACAACCCAGTAATAGTCTGTTGTGATGGAAATCACCTCCTACATCCATTGTGCTTCAATAGTTGCACAGAAGTCCAGTCAAGAGCAGGATTGCCACTTGCTGTTATGATTTGTGTACCTAAATTAAGCTTTGTGAGAATGTCTATGTATCTGGTATTTACATGCGGTTTATACATCATTCTACCTTTTAGTGATCAACAGCTTCTGTGGTTTACTTTATTTAATTGAGAAACTTGCACCTTTTAGAACCATAGAAGAGTAGATGTTTGCAAGCTGACACAAATGCATGTATTTAAAATAAATCTGCTTACAAGAGATTCTGGAGTTTGTGCCAAGTATATGAATATAAAGACTGTAACCCTGTAAGGCTTATTACATAAAAGAGAAGTCTTAATATTGTGCAGAATCATTTTAATCTCTCTATGCAGTAATATAGCCTGGCCTTCACAACATACCACTCCATCTGTTCCGGCAGTTTTGCAGTAAGTACATATGAAACACAACAGCCTTTCCCTTACTTAATCAAGGCAAACTAAAACTGCTCACAACTGCAGAACTATGCCTTTGAGAACAGAGAAGGGCAAGGGCATGTCCTCCATTCTGTGTAGGACTATCCTGTTTACTAGAAACAGGATTAAAATTTTTTAATCATGTTTAGATTGGTCCCAGGCTGGTAAGGCCTATTCCAGCTGGTAAGGCCTATTCCATCTATAATGATAATATTTTCGTGGAAGATCAGTTGAGGAGCGTGGTTAAATTTTCAGCACCATTGCTACGTGTCCTGGAGATAAGGCAAGAACTTTTGTTTTACATGTGGTTACTTGTTATTCATTTTAAGGAATTAAAATTAGAACTGGCATCATAGTTGAAGATATGTCTACTTTTGCTGAGAACTAATATTGAAGGAAATAATTTTGTACATGGCAGCTTGTTTCTCAGGACATGAGGGAACACTTCAAAAATGCATCTTTATTGGAGAACAGAAATTCCTCAGCAAAGCATGGTATGGGAAGAGTTAACTCATGATTTTAGGGCATTGTAATCTAAAAGACTGTTAAACAGTGAGAGAGAATTAAGTGACCTGAAAATGGCATAACTAATTGCAGAGTCTTGAAAAAATAACGGTAACGTGGAGGTTCATGAAATGTGTATGAACTGTATCACATATTCATGCCCTATTACTGTGAATTCTGAAGTGTCTTACTGTTCAAGATAATAGACCTTGATTCAATTCAGTGTGATGTAGGATGAGTTTCATGTGCTAATTAGTAAAGTATTTCTTAATGATTAGGAAAAAGTAGATAAGATCTGATTGAAAACTTAACTGTCAGAGATAAAACAACGACACAACTCAGGGTGGAAGGAAAGCCAGTCAGGTTGAATTCAGGTGTCTTAATTATGATAATTAATGATTGTAGTCCCTATATAAATGAACTCAACCAACATGAAAAGCATATTGTAATTAAAGTGCTTTTGAAAGGCAACATTTAAACAAATGCAATTGGCAATATTAATTACTTTTCTCATTTTCCATTTCACATTTGATTGCATTGGTTCACTAAAGAGCTAATATGGAAAGACTTTGAACTACTACAATTTCTGCTGAAATAAGAACTTAGCATTACACAGAAAGAGGGCTTAAGAGACCCCGCAGACCCTCCATCTTTACCAGTGCACATAATCAGTGATTTTTCTTGCACACAATGAACTCTCCATGAACAAACTGCTGCATCATGTTTTCCACATTCAATATGCTGTATTGATGCATTTCCTCCTGGCCAAAAGCCAAACTGCAAGTGAATGTGACTTTGGAGAGACCAGAAGAAATAGTAGCTGAAAGAAAATGCTTTTGACGGATAGACTTCTTCAGGAAATGGATTTCATATCCTAAAAGAGTCAAGAGTTCTGTTTCTTTTCTTGTTTAACTATTAAGTTGCTTGCTCTAAAATGAAACTAGAGTTAGCGATTTGATTTGGTTTGGTTTGGCTGTTTTTTATTGAAAAACCAACATCTTGCCAGAAAAAGCTTGGTTTTATTCAGAATAATGCAAGAGGTCTTTTAAAAACAAACTCAGACATTTATGGTTTGGGTGCCCTAGGCTAATTTGTAGTCAGCTCTATGAAAATAGCTACCTGTCCACAGGATTCTTGCTGCTCTAAAACACACGGTGCATTTAGACATCCCTGTTTAATGCCTATACTGATCTTATCATGCAGAGACTCTGTCAAATCTGCAGATGACAACATATATGCACATATCAAAGTTATTTTTTAAGATACATAAGAGGTATATCAACATTATCTTGTCATCTACATTTGCTATACTGGGAAAAATGCTTAGTGACAGAGCTTTTCAAAGTAGTGTAAAGTCAGTGTATTAAGGGTAATTTAGCCTGATAATAATATGGTGAGTGCAGAACAGCTCCCCTGGAAGCCAATCCTGTACTGATTACAATTCTACATAGGAGATAAAACGTAAGTTAGCAAAAGTTTCACAGCTGCAGACCAAAGTGACAAAATAGAAGAACAAAGAGATCAGTGATAATGGGTAAAATTCTGCCCTCAGTATGGTCAAGAGCAAACTCCCATTGATTTTAATGATGCTTGTTACTTCTAATTCTTCACCTTTGAAGTGACAAAAATACAAACACCAGTCAGTACAGAGAAGTGGCCTGCTAAATCACACCTCCGCAAATGTGGGGGCTTTGCTGTGTGTACTCAGCCACCTGGAAAATTTGCCAGCAGGCTTTGAATGTATACTTTGAAGTGATTCAATTCCATTAAAGTGTAGCTTGCTCATTTCATATTTCTGAGCTTCTTAAAAAAAGCCATCTCTAGTTATTCTTCCAGTCAGAATAACCATTTCCAGTAATGGAAAAATGAATTATCTAGGGAAAAACTGGAAATGTCTGCGTTACAGATAAATACTATGTGTTCCTTTCCCCTTCTACTTCTCTCTAGTGCTCTTCACCATTCTTTTTTTTTAAAAAAGCCGGCTTCATTAGCTAGACCTCTCCTTATTTTCACTTTAACACGGAGCCATGAGAATCCCATGAGCTTCTATCGCCAGAAAGGGTAGCACAACAGGCAGCTTTTACTCCTTTTGAGGCAATGGCTCTCCATTAACCCGTATGTTTTTAGAAAAGGAGTAATCAAAAGGAGCAGTGTGTTCTACAACATGAGACAACAGCTTAAAATGTCCCATTCTTGTCTATCAGGGCCTCTGTCCTGTATTATTCAAAATTCCGTTCAGCTTCTCTTAAGGTTACTTGCACTGTCTGCATCACCGCTGTTACCCATAGTACTGCTTCTAACTTGTCTTCCACTGTTTTTCTGGTGTAATGAATGAAAATTCAATTCCATTAACAGCAAGGCTAGCATTTCTGTCAACTTCCACAAGGCTGAAATTTTGCTTAATAGGCACAACCAGAGAATGAGTCTTTCCTGGAACTAATTATGCTGCAATTTCAGGTAAAGGACCCACAAAGCTTTGAGATGTGAGAAACTACAAGGACTCATTTGCCTTCTGGCCACAAGCTCAAACTCTGACAAACTGGAGTAACACACTATCATGTGTGATAAGATGACCACTAGAATGCATGCTCCCTTGGTGTTCAGAGGCATCTGAGATTCCACATAACCATGTTGTTGTCACAAATCAGATCCTCTGTGCTGTGCTTCTTGCTCCCACAAATCGTATCACTGGAGTGGTCAGAAAAAACCCAGAGCAAACCACAAAACCTCCCACCTGGTTTACAAGTGGGTTTGAACCCATTTCAAAGAAATTGCTTTCTATGTAGGAATTTTGATTTTTTTGCTTCTTTGATTCAGTCTTTTTTTTTTTTCCCCTCCTACATCCATTTGTGCAAAGAGTTACACAAAGATTTAAATGAAGGCAACTGAGAGAAAACTAAACAGTTACAGCAGCATGAAACAGGTTGTGAACTCTTAAATCAGATCTGCTACCAATGGTATAGAAACTTTTAACCGTGACCTGAGGCCACAGTGTTGTCCCAATTGCTTTCACTGAAGTGAATACCTTTTCTCACCTCAGTGTTGAGGAGACTCATGTGACCCTTTTTATATTTAGCTCGAACATACCCGAAGTTTTACATGAGAACATTACACAGCTCGCAACAACGGTGCAGGCAAGAAATCCCATTTCATACAAAGATTAATTTTTAATTTCTAGCTCTGTACCAATGAAGTAATTTTCTCCTTTTCCCCTGAACAGGCTGCTGCTGCCCACATATTGAGTGCTCATTGAGCTTATTAGCATTCATTGTTTACAGCCTGTATCCCATTAGTATTGTACAAACTATTGTAAATCTATTTCCTAATCCAATGGTTACCAATTAAATGCCACCCAAGAATCAACATTTAATCAACCTTTGCCTTTTTTCATTTATATCCTATAAAATAATTCAAGTTCATTGATTCTTTGCATAAGTGCTTCAGTGCCTAAAAAGGCACATACTATTCTTATTGCTCACACCAACTTCCAGGACTCAAAACCAGCTGAACAGACAATTGACAATGTTGGATGCATTAAAAATAAAAATAAAAAAATAGACAGAAAGAGAGAAAGGGAAGGAAGGGAGGAAGGGAGGGAGGGAGGGAGGGAGGGAGGAAGGGAGGAAGGAAGGAAGGAAGGAAGGAAGGAAGGAAGGAACTAGAGGAGCTTTTTCAGCTTATTATCTTTATTTATATATTATGTTCTGTCTTTGAAAGTTGAGTGTTGTCTGCCCTCCTCCTCTACCTTTGCCGAAGGTGAATCATTTTGAGAAGGGAGCAGATTCCAGAATTGGAAAGGTCAGGAAAGATTTCTGAGTTCTGGTCTGCAATTCAGTCTACCCCTGTATACCCCTTCTTTAATGCTATTATACAAAATTTGACATAAACCACTTGATTTTTTCTTTTTTATTTGTGAAGAGAAGTGGAAGAGGTGCTTGTAATATATATGAGTTATCACACAGACTAATACCAGTATGGAAGTAACTTCTGAAAGGCAGTGTTGACCACTGAATGCAAGATGTTGTGAAGTGCTTATCTCTCACAATGGTTATTGCACCTTTTGAAACTGTGCAGTTTGTAAGACTTGACTCCATCACACTTTAATACTTCAAAGTGATCAGTTCCGCTTCCACTTAAGTGTCCATTTTATATGATGGACTCCATGCACTCTGCTCCTAGTGCACCTGGATCCCCATACCGCATCTTTGTAACCCTGTGAATAGCTCCCTGACCCAGAGTGGTACATCCTTGTTTCTGCCAACAGTCGGCTTTTAACTCAGCTGCTGATGTCCACACTGTTCAATGCAACATTGATACCCCTTGTCTGCAGTCCCATCTGTTGTGGCAGCTGAAGCCTGGGCTCTTTCAGAGCGAGCCACAGTGGTGGCTTGTCACCTATAGGAGGGTGCCATGACAACAGACTGAATATCTTTTCCAGCACCCACATGATCAGACACAAATTCGGGTCCATGCAGACAGTCACGATGGACAGAAGCTCTTTCCTGCTCTTCAGACACATAGTTAGGTTTTGCTGAAGGGCATATTTCAGTACAGCTTTTTCGTCTACGTAACAGAGATACACAGTGAGGATGAGTCCACAGATTTGACACTGAAGAGTAACAGCTTGCCTTTACTACTGAATACACTGTTCCAGCTGAGTACTCTTTCTGAATATGAGCTTATTGAGGGATTACTTCATGTGCTTCAGTAACCTGCCTATAGAAAAATGTTTTTTTTTACACTACTGTGTTAAAAGATGATTTGTGTATTTAGGAAATATATGCATTCATTAAAAGACAGGCACAGTGGAGAACTGATTAAAATGAATTAAGATACTTAACATTCCTTGTTTAAAAAGCCCATATTTGTGAAAGTATGAAATATTCTTTTTTTTTTTTTTTTTTCATATTTCACTCCAATAAGAAAAAAACCAACAAGCCTTTAAATGGAAATCAAAGATATAAAGGCATGCAACTTTAAAAATAGTTAAGCCTGAAAGGACTATAGTATACATGGTCCTAAACAGATATCGTCTATTTTTAATATCTCTTTTCCAAGGCCAACATAGGATTAGTTACTGATTGGTACACAAAGAAAGCAGAGGATGAAATTACAGTGAAAACCTTCATTTAATTTCTGAGATGATAACTTCATTGTAACGAAGAGCTTGCTTTAAAGCAATCATGACAGACTGACTAGTATGTGTTAGAAGACCTCTCTGAGCAGCTTTTGGGATCCCAGATTAAAAAAAAAAAAAAAAAAAGCTAAAAAATTTCAAGTTAAAGCATGGTCATTTCTAAATTACTGCTGTGAATGCCTTGAACATACAGAATTCGAATGCCCAAGGTAATCTTCAAAATGTCAAAGATACACTCAGAAAGATAACTAGAATTTAACAAACACTATCAGTCAGTTCCTAACAGGTGAAAACTCTTGATATTAGAAGGTTATCAAGGAGATGCTAACAAAGATATGGATTTTATTTGGCTTGCAAGGCTATTTTATTAATTTAACACAAGTCTTTCTGTTCAAAAACATTTTTGCAAAAAAACCTAACTATGATCCTAGACTACATGATACTGTATCTTTAAAAATCTTGTTATTTGAAATTGTGTAGGAATTTAATGACCAGGATTTCTATGATCCTCACAGAGTCCTATTCGTCTCGGGGAAATTATTTTCTTTCTTTCATTGTTTCTTATATTTTTGGTTGGTTGGTTGGTTTTGGGTGGGATTTTTGTTCTTTTTTTTTGGGGGGGGGGTTACACTATGACTTTACTTGCTATAGAAATGTTTTCAGCTACTATGTTTTATAATTAAAAAATGTGTTTATGTACGCTATAAACCCACTACAGTCTTTGATAATAGGACACAGGGGTTGAAAATGGCCCATCCACTACTTCAATTGTGTTGAATGGGAGAGGAGGGCCAAACTGCACAGCAAGAGGGAAATTACTTTGGTGTTTATGTTTGCAATCTAAGGCCCTGATCCTGCAGACACTTAGGCAGTTGAGCAATTTTACACAAGTGAATAATCTGATTTAGTTCAAAGGGACTACTTAGATATGTTAAATATCTTACCTGCCTACATGTTTATAAGCTGGAGGCCTACATTACAACCAAGCTGTCGCTTCTGGTGTAGGCAACTTTACTGGATGAAAACACTGTTTTTTCATTTTCTCTTAATTGTTGCCAAAGGAACAGTATTGCATTCCCCGTTCTACTTTTATGAAATACAAAACAAGAGTTTGCATTGCTAGAGTGCACATGAAGCTAAATTGAAAATGGTAGCTGGGCTTAAACTTCAGAAGAAGGCAACACGGCTATAAAGCAAGTTAAGATAGTTAGGACACAGCAAAGTATTTTCTATTACACAGTGCACACATTCTGCTCATATTAGCTTTGCTAGTATCTGAAGGTATGGTAGCAGTGGGAGATAGTTTATATTTCCTACAGAAATGACACTGAAAAAGTAGGTTTCAACAGCAAAACCTTTCCCTGGTATTTACTATATTTGTTATTTATTAATATAATACATATATATGCTGTCATAGAAAAAAGTACCACGATCAGCTATGATAACAGACAAAACTCTTTGCCATAATCAGGAAATATTAAAAGAAAGCACCAGACACCTGGCTGCATTCAAAAGGCAGACAAAAGTCTGCTTTCTAGGCTCACTCCTGAATTTTTGATATTAATATTTTGTTCAGGCACTTAACACTTCTCTGAGAATGTTGTATAAATATAGATACAAATCCACTGTCTTCTAATATTAATAAAAAAACCCCCACAGCAATACTTTATTTCAAATTTTAGTATGCTACTGTTACAGTACTTCAACAAGAAATAAGTTTTCATCTTCAGGCAGTATCATGCAAAGGTCCTCTGATATGACCAAAACAAAACCATCACCATCTTGATGTTACCCTTTTAAAACACAACAAGGGGTATTATTTTTCGCTCCTGTTACAATTTACATTCTCTGCAGTATGGGAACAACCTCATTTGTTAACTGCAATCTCCCAGACTCAATGAACCCTCTTCAATGATGAGAACATTTTGTCAAAAGGGCATCAGAATTTATACTCTGGTCAGAAATCACTGAAAAACTGCTGGTCAAATAGAATAGTACCAATAAAGCCCATGCCTCCTTATGTTCCAGTGACATACAATAGGAGTGAGCCTCAGACATTAAACAGAATTATCATTGCCTGAGATGGGCTTAAGCAAAGAAAAGCCATATATTAATAATAGGGAATAATTAAACATGGTTAAGGAAATATTGAACAAAATACAGTCTGAAATAAAGGCCAGTGTTTTATAAGTCTTAACGCTTATTAAAATAATAAGTATTTTTAAAGATTTAAAAATATTTTCATTTGCATTAATGCTAATTGATATGTAAAGGAGTTATTCAGGGTGAAAGGTGTTGCTCCCAAAAAAACCATGATACCTTTTGTTGAGAGGTATTGGATAAAGGGCTGGTAGTCTGTTCTGGCATTCAGCCTATAAAGCAATTTTGTCCACTTCTATAACCATTTATCTCTGTGCCAACTAGATATAGAATTACAGAATCATAGAATCATTTAGGTGGGAAAAGACCTTTAAAGTCCAACGTTAGCCTGGCACTGCCAAGGTCACTGCTTAACCATGTTCCTAAACACCACATCTACACATCTTTTTAGACACCTCCAAGGACAGTGACTCAGTCACTTCCCTGGGAAGCCTATTCCAGTGCTTGACAGTCCTTTCAGTGACGGATCCCTTCTGGCCTCATGTACTTGCATGTGTCTAAACAGTAAGGAGGCTGATGACCATTTCCCCTTGGATTACGGGTGCTGTATTCTGCTCCATGACACTGTCTTCCAGCTCAGGGAGGCACCTACCTGAGGACCAATACTGACATACAAAGCACTGTCATACTAATTTCATTTTAAATTCAGACTGCATGAGCACAAATGACTGCACAAAGACAGAAAGCTGGGATATTCAGGCAGTGGCTGGGAAGATTATGACCAAATGAGAATGGTAACATCTCCTGCTGCCCCTTATTAGGAACAGATACTTCCACACATGGAACCTTTTGGATAATTTACTGAAAAGAAACAAATCAACTGAGTAAAGGTCTAATTTTATAATATAAAGAGGAAACTAATAATCTAGGTTTCAATGTTGTACAAACAGTTTCTTTTACAACATATCTGTGCAGGTTACTCTCATTCAAATAAGAGTTCTTATACGTGTGGAATGTTGAGAATGAAAGCTTTCTCATCACTCCTGCTGTCATCAGTATGTCAGCCCTAATTACTGCGTGGGGTTGTTGCTTAAGAACTCTCTACCCCCACAACAGCTTAGTTTTCATTCAGGCTATGGGAAACACAGGAGAAGGGGGAGGCAAAGTGGCCAGATCAGGATTGCTCTTATCAGTAACAGCCCTCCAGCCAGACGGGAGTAAGCAGATCATGAAACTGAACCCTGGGGTAGACAGCATTGAATTCTGCCAAAGGAAACTATATATTTTTTCCCAATAGAGCCATCCTGCATTTTATAATGTGTCTATCAAGATTTCCTAAAGTTAAAACTTGAACCATGCAGGCTTTTCAAGAAGCAGTCAGCTCGGATCATTAGGTTTTCAACAAAATATGGATTTTAATTGAAAGGCTAAGTAAAAAATTAAAATAAATGCATTAAATTAATACTAAGGTCATAGTCTTCTTGCCCTTAGAAATACTGTTCATTTTCATATATCTCTCATGATTCTTTCCTTATAACATAATTATTTCTTAAGGAGATATACATTTGTTTGGTGTTGCTGTTTTACAGCGGTTTTGTTAAGCCTTTGAAAGCAAACATGGTAAAACACAATACACATATGTGTAGCATATTTAAAAAAAAATTTACTAATCAATAATTTTGGACTTGAATAAGTAATAATATACTTACTTCCTTCCCAGAAAAGACAAAATCTTTTTCTTTCCCTCCCTTCTTCTTTACTTCATCATTTGTGGGTGTTATTCACAAAATGAAATGTCAGTTCAAGCAGTTCTTGCTATACTTTGAAAAATTCAGATTAGGATCCAAATCCAAATGTTAAGTGCCCAGCTCAGGCCATACCCATTTTTTTTCTATTTTCTGGGACATATCTTCAAATGGAAGTCTGAATTGTATGAAAGAATGTTCTTGCCTTTTTCTTTTTTTTTTTCCCCCTTTATCTTAATAAAAAGGAATTTTCTACCTAGCACAGGTTTCTCAATGCTAGAGTTATACCCAGGACACATTCCACTATGCCTTTCATATACAAGCAATAAAATATTTTTTCTAATTATATATCCAAGTATGGATTTGAATACTGATGATCTTCTCAAATCCAAATCTTTCTTCTCCTTTAAATTAAAACCTTCCATAGTTTTGGGGTTTTTTTTCAGTACCAAAAATTTCTCTAACATTTCTAAATCCAGATACTACATTTTCAATTTCCAGGATGAGTTGTTTACAAGAGGCATATGAAGCCTATAAAGAGGCCTACATTCACACTCAGTTGTCCAGCTGCTGCATGTAGCTAATCTCTTCTTTCTAGATGACTTTTAGGTCAGAGTTCTAATGTGAATGCTTGACTCTCTAACTTATTGCACACTATTTTAGTTTAAGCATTAAGACTTTTTTCTGCATCAGAATTTCAAACATTATTAAGAACTAAACCAATAAACAAAATCCTCTCCCAAACTATATGAAGAGGAATTGTCATCACCATTTTCTAATATACTACTGTTAAGAAATCAAGGAATATGGACAGGTATATACTAAAGGTTTATTTAAAGAGGATTATGAAGCTTTAAGGGACTGATTTTATATGCTTGGTTACTGAATTAAATCTAACCAAAAACAGCATCAACAAGGGATTTTGCATATCAAACATACTTCTGGATGTCAATATGGAGGAAAACATGGTAAAAAAAAATATAGGTTCTTCAACTATTTGCTAGTTGCATATGCAAGGTATATAATTTTGGTGGTAGGATAGACTAGACTTAATATGGGAGTTTCCTTGTTCCCACATTTTTTAACAGTAACCCATAAATATACACATTCCTGAAAATTCAAGGGCTGATTCACTATTCAGTCTAAGAAGCATCTGTGATTACAAATAAATCATGTTTGTTCTTAAACTCAGCCAAAGTCGAGCACAGAATGCAATTATGCCTTATGGTGAAAACACAAAAGTAAATTTCACCTTCAGGGAGATGTGCGAAAAAACAGAAACACAGAATATAGAGTCAAGATAATAGAATGGCTTGGGTTGAAAAGAAACTTAAGGTCACCCAGTTCCAATCTCCTTGCCATAGGCAGGGAGACCTCACACTAAACCATGCCAACCAAAGCTTCGTCCAGCCTGGCCTTGAACACCACCAGGGATGGAGCATTCACAGCTTCCCTGGGCAGCACATTCCAGTGCCTCATCACCCTCAGAATAAAGAACTTCCTTATCTGTAACCTGAACTTCCCACACTTTAGTTTAAACCCATCATCCCTCATTCTATTGCTACAGTTCCTGATGAAGAGTACCTCTCCCATATCCTTGTAGGCCTCCTTCAGATACTGGAAGGCTGCTATGAGGTCTCCACGCAGCCTTCTCTTTTCCAGGTTGAACAGCCCCAACTTTCTCAGCCTATCTTCATATGTGAGGTGATCCAGATCCCTGATCATCCTCGTGGCCTTCTCTGGACTTGTTCCAACAGTTCCGTGTCCTTCTTATGTTGAGGCACCAGAACTGCACACAATAATCCAGGTGGGGTCTCACGAGAGCAAAGTAGAGCGGCAGGAAGGAATCGTAAAATCATAGAATGGCTAGGATTGGAAAGGACCTTAGATCACCAAGTTCCAACCCCCCTGCCATGAGCAGGGACACCTCACACTAAACCCTGCCACAGCCAGTGATGGAGTATTCACAACCTCCCTGGGCAACCCATTCCAGTGCCTCACCACCCTCACAATAAAGAACTTCCTCCTTATATCCAATCTAAACTTCCCCTGTTTAAGTTTTAACCCCTTACCCCTTGTCCTATCACTACAGTCCCTAATGAAGAGTCCATCCCCAGCATCCCTAACCTCCCCCTTCAGATACTGGAAGGATGCTATGAGGTCTCCACGCAGCCTTTTCTTCTCCAGGCTGAACAGCCCCAACTTTCTCAGCCTGTCTTCGTACAGGAGGTGCTCCAGTCCCCTAATCATCCTTGTTGACCTCCTCTGGACTTGTTCCAACAGTTCCATGTCCTTTTTATGTTGAGGACACCAGAACTGCACGCAATGCTCAAGTGAGGTCTCATGAGAGCAGAGTAGAGGGGCAGGATCACCTCCTTTGACCTGTTAGTCACGCTCCTTTTGATGCATCTCAGGATATGGTTGGCCTTCTGGGCTGTGAGCGCACACGTTCATTTTCTCATTGACCAACACCCCCAAGTCCTCCACAGGGCTACTCTGAATCTCTTCTCTACCCAACCTGTAGCTGTGCCTGGAATTGCTCTGACCCAGGTGTAGGACCTTGCACTTGGCATGGTTAAACTTCATGAGGTTGGCATCAGCCCACCTCACAAGCATGTCAAGGTCCCTCTGGATGGCATTCTTTCCCTCCAGCGTATCAACCAAACCACACAGTTTAGTGTCATCGGCAAACTTGCTGAGGGCGCACTCAATCCCACTGTCCATGTCAGCGACAAAGATGTTGAACAAGACCGGTTCCAACACGGTTCCAACACCGATCCCTGAGGGACACTACTTGTTACTGGTCTCCAGCTGGGCACTGAGCCATTGACCACAACTCTTTGCATGCTGCCAACCAGCCAGCTCTTTATTCACTCAGTTGTCCATCCATCAAACTGATCTCTCTCCAGTTTAGAGACAAGGATGTCATCTGGGACATTGTTGAACACTTTCCACAAGTCCAGGTAGATGACATCCACTACTCTACCCCTGTCCATCAATTCTGTAGCCCCATCATAGAAGGCCACCAAATTGGTCAGGCAGGATTTCCCCTTAGTGAAGCCATGCTGGCTGTCACCAAGCACCTTGTTGTTTTTCATGTGCCTTAGCATGCCTTCCAGGAGAATCTGCTCCAAGATTCTGCCAGGCACAGAGGTGAGACTGACTGGTCTATAGTTCCCCGGGTCATCCATTTTCCCCTTCTTGAAAATGGGGTTTATGTTTCCCTTCTTCCAGTCATCGAGAATTTTACCTGACTGCCATGATTTTTCAAATATGATGGCCCGTGGCTTAGTAACTTCATTTGTCAGCTCCTTCCGGACCTGTGGATGGATTTCATCAGGTCCCATGGACTTGTGTACTTGTGTACATTCAGGTTGAAGGATCACCTCCTTTGATCTGCTGGTCATGCTCCTTTTGATGCAGGCTAGGATATGGTTGGCTTTCTGGGCTGCAAGTGCACGCTGAAGCTGGCTCATGTTCATTTTCTCATCAACCAAAACCCCCAAGCCGTTCTCTGCGTAGCTGCTCTGAATCCCTTTTCTACCCAACTTGTAGGTGTGCCTGGGAAATATATTCCTGGTACCAGTATTTTAAAAAGTGACATTTAGAAAGATATAAATAGTATGTTTCATTTACAACTTTTCATAAGCAGCTGCTGTACTACCTCTGTACACAAATAGGATTAAAAGTATAAACAGTAATAAAAAGCCCACACAAATGAGGTTTTTATTGGCTGTTGTTTTGTGAGTCCGCTTTGCGTCTGAATAGACTACGCTGTATATGTCAGAAGAATTTCCATTTCTATCACACCCCCTATAATCAGGTCTGATCTAGCTGATAATTCTCACCCTTGACCTCTTCTATCTGATAGAAAGCCTCGCTGCTCTCAGGCTGACAGAAAACTCAAACTCACTTCCTAAAATCTTATACCAGCTTTAGGCCTCTCCCTGTTCTGGAGTTCATTAGCTCTACAGTTTTTTGCCTCCAGGTCCATCACTTCGCATTACACTGAAAACAGAAAACCAGGAAACTCATAACCCATCTCCTCCTGCCACAGAGACAGTTAAATAAGTAGTCTAGCATGGCATAACATATTTCCCCTATCCTTCACTACTTTCTTAAATTCTTTTCTAATGTCTCCATTGCAAAGCTACAACCCATAACAACTCACTATTGCTGTTCTGACTAGGCCAGAACCTTTTATAACTTAAGTTTTTAAGAGACTGTTCATTACAGCTGGGAGGCAAAAGGAAGAGCTTCATTAATACTGTTCTGATGTCCATCCTTATTGCTATTTCTGTTTCAATTTCTATTTCTATTTCTGCGTCCTTTTTACCAAATAGGGTGCACAGCTCTAGAGTGTTTAAAAAGACTTGTCACCTGTGTTAAGACAGTCCGAGTTTGTAATGTTAAGAGCTACCTTTAAAGTTACTACTCTACTGTCACGGCAGAGTCAGCTGGGAATATTCTCAGATAAAGCTGGGTGGCATCTGCCTTGCTTTGTCTCCTATATCTTAACTTACATAAGCCAAAAGATGCCATCAGAGTTTGAAATGCTAGGAAAGAAACCCACTTTATAATAGGCTGTGAATTAGGACAGTAAATAAAGATATAGACAAAGGTACAAATTGTGGCTCCAATAGGGAGTAGGAATGTCTTGAATATGGGTCTTCTGTGTTGCCTGAGAGTATCCTTAACTCTAGACTATCTGAATGCTTTTTATTGTATTTTTAATTAACTCTTGAAACAGACATGAGTTTTCTCTTCAAGCAGAATAGGAGCATGCTTGAATTTTCAGATGCATTTTACAGGCTGTAAAATCTGCTTCATACCAACATCATGTTTATTATCATTGCTGAGCTATGTATGCTGTAAAGGTATGAACATTGGGTCACCATTGGGAGCTTTGCCTTTACCTCTGTCATGATAGCAAGTGCAGTGTATGGCAATAACTGATTTCAAATACAGATATAACTTCTACATGTATTACATGCCACTGTCTAGTCAGGATCCTTTTCTTAGCTATCAAATATATACAAGTTAAACTGATTTCATTTTCTCAAACTATGAATTCAAGACTGAATGCGTTCAAGATCAGCTAGAACTGCAAGAATAGGTGAGTATATCTGAAACATTTGTACATGTTCCCATTACTTGCCTTGAAGCTTCCCCTGGGATAAGAAGAGTTTTCTGGTCAATTGTCATAACTCATGACCTGCTCTCAAGCACACACTTATCTTCTTTCTTTTACAAAGAATGGTGAAGATATTAAATACCCCTATGTTTTATTTACATAACATTCTATTTCCAGAAAGTTATTTATATTGTTTCATGGTTTCATTCCCTCCCCTTCCCCCCCAAAGAATGTCATACCTGTGTTCACAGAGAATAACAAATTGAGGTTCTTAGTTTTGGTGGTACTTTTACGCTTACTACACACACACACACACACACATTTATTTATATTTAACACTTCTGTTGCTTCTTAGGTGCATAAATTACCTTGAAGTAATAGTTCAATGTGGATAATAACAAAAGGAACTAACCTTTCATTGTTTCTGTTTCTGCTTTCTCATTTCTCTGTGTCCCAGACTATAAATCATAAAATTTCTCAATGTCCCATTGTCATAGTGCCATTTCATCCTAGAGAAATGCTCTGAGAACAGGGGTCAGTGGAAACACAGGAATCTACTTTTTCCTTGAAAGCCTTGAGGTATAATGATCTTCTTGCTGACCCAGCACCTTGCTTCCACATCTGTCTGAAACTCCACTCAGCACTGTGAGACAAATCCTGAAACCATAGGTATCAACCTCAACTCCTGACAATATTTTTTTTCTTTAACTACAAGGAAAGACTCCCTTTTCACACCTAAATGTATATTTAAAACTCCTAGCATGAGAACAGTGTCACACAAAGAAGATTTTTTGGAAACTCGGTGATTGACAAAAGTGATTTCTTTTTAGACAGTTTATCTGTCTACTGGAGATGATTTTTTAGCAGAAAACTGCTTAAAAAAAAAAAAAAAAAGCCAGAGAATGGCTGACAATAAAAAATAATCAGTTGCAGACAAAAACAGTGATTTTATTCCCTCTGATACATTGCTTCTTTTATGAAAACATTGAAAAAGCAAACAAAAAGACCCCCACCAAAACCAAAAAACACCCACAAAAAAAACCACCAAAACCTTGGGGAAAAACTACCTGCATGTTATTTCTAATTAAAAAGACTGTGCATATAATATGTTTCAGGAGTCCTGAAGGTTAAAGGAGTCCAAGAGGACTGGACTTTCTTCAAGAAAGAAATCTTACAGGCTCAGGAGTAAGCCATCCCACGTAGCAAAAGATGAGGTGGTGGGAAAAAGGCTGGCGTGGCTGATCAGAGTGCTTCCTCTGCAACTCAGGATAAAATCAGAGAGTTTATGACCTTTGCAAGAAGGGGCAGACCACTCAGGAGCACTACAAGGATGTCATGAGGTTATGCCGACAGAAAATTAAATGGCCAAAACCCAAGTAGAACTTAATCTAGTTACAGCCATAAAATACAAGAAATGTTTCTACAAATACACTAGCAACAAAAGTGAGGCTAAGAAGAACCTCATCCTTTACTGGAAAAGTAAAGGGAGAAATATAGTGACAAAGGATGAGAAAAAGGCTGATGTACTTAATGCCTTCATTGCCTCAGTCTTTATAGCAATACCAATTGTTGTCCAAGTAACCAGACCCCTGAGCTAGAAGACAGGGATGGGGAGCAGAATGAAGCTCCCGTTATCCAAGGAGAAATAGTCAGCAACCTGCTACACCTGCTACACCACTTAGACACACACAGATCTATGGGGCTGGATAGTATCTACCAAAGGTCTGACTTATATCAGAAATATTGTGGATAGAAGGTACGGGGCAATGATTGTCCCCTTGTACTCAGCACTGGTGATGCCACACCTTGAATACTATGCTCAGATTTGGGCCCCTGAGAAGGACAATGGACCTGGTGAAGGGTCTGGAGCATAAGTCTTATGGGGAGAGGCTGAGGGAACTGGGGTTGTTTAGCCTGGAGAAAAAGGATGCTCAAGGAGACCTTATCACCCTTATCACTCTCTACAACTACCTGAAAGAAGGTTGTAGTGAGGTCTATTTCTTCTCCCAAGAACCAAGCAATAGGACAAGAGGAAAAGGCTTTAAGTTTCAGAAGTGGAGACTTAGACTGGATATTAGGAAAAATTTCTCTGCCAAAAAGTTTTTCAAGCACTGGAACAGGCTGCCCAGGGAAGTGGCAGAGTCACCATCACTGGAGATACTTAAAAGATGCGTAGGTGTGCTGCTTAGGGACATGGTGGAACAGTGAACTTGCCAGTATTCAATGGTTGGACTTTATAATCTTAAAGGTCTTTTCCAACCTAAACGGTACTACAATTGTATGATTCTCTGTTTCATGTCTAACAGTATGCCTTGCTTCCAGAATTATTGGTATCAATATTCACAGCCCAGGATTGAGTTTTTTCAGTATCCAGTGGAACTTTAGGTTTTCACTGTTTTCAACATTGCTCTCCACTTGGATTAACAGTACTGAGTAGGTTCCAAATGAACTCTCCTCTCCCTGCAGCTACATGCAATGATAACTACTTCTTAGTTGATGTCACATTTTCAATTCAAAATGAAATTCCTATTTATCAAACATAAGCCCTAGCACAGGATGACTGACAATAATTTACCATAGGAAAAATGCAAAGAAAATTCAAAGGAAAGGCCTTTTGGCGTAAAGAAATTGATGCATGTATAGCAAGACGATAAAAAAAAAAAATGTACCTGGAATATAGAGTCTGCTTTCAGTATATAGTGTCGACATACTGGAAACACTGTGAGTATGTGTAAACAGCTTAGCAGGCTGGCATCAAAGAAAAGAAATGCTGTTGAGATTCTTGCTTTCACTTTTCTTTACAAATTCAAGAAAGAGTCATGGCATAGCACAGCTGGCACTGGTGTTAGTGCAAGCAATGTAACACAAGACCACTAGTGCTGAGGCTGCCTTTCCTGATCTTCAGAATCTGTCTCCTGGGCCCTAGTAAGCTGTGGACCTTGGTGCAATTACACTTGATAAGTTTGCTCTGCTTATGTATGTCTTTGATCTTTATATAAACAGTCCCTGGACACTTGTTGAGTAGTACTTTGATCCATGAATAAAATCATTCAAAGGTACTAGTGCAGCAAGGTAGGGCTCAAAATTTATAAAGTAAAATCTTGACATAAACTCTTTTCACAAACATATGTTCCTTTGGGACAACAGTCAAGCCTTGATTGCTGTTTTTCTGGCAAGCTGTTTTGAGTTAGAATAGAATTGAAATAGCAACTGTAATGGAACAAAAGGAGAGGAAGAACAATACAGTTCATTTTCCAAGTAAAAATATTACAGACAAACAATGTACTAATTTTGTGCAGAATCCTTGCCCTTTCATTTCTTTATCTAATTATTTGTTTTAAAGACACCTGGCTTTGAACTAATTTAATCTCAAAAGAACCGTCGACTTGTAAATAATTTCTAATATGTTGTGTGTTATTGAGAACAGGGGGAGGTTAAGTGGAAGATGCCTCAACCTGAATTCTGCATATGCTATAAAATATGGTCTAAATTACTGTAATGTGATTCAGAACACTAGAGCTCTTCCCAGTATCTTCTGTTGCTGCTATACCTTCCTTTTTAACTCCTTCAAGAATATTCACACAATGAAAATGAGATATTTTTAAACTTCCAAATACAAACAGTTTCTTATGGGCTCTCTCATTTTACAGGCTAGGTGACATAGCTGTGTCAAGCAAAGGCTGTATAGCGTATCTAATTCTAGATTAAGTGTAACAGAGTCCAGAAGGAACATGTGGATTTTGCACAATAGTATGATTTTAATCTCATGCTTCACCTATACAAACAGATAACTTTGGATAAAAGTTATGTAAATGTTATAGAAAAAGTGTGAAAGTTAGTGGGAAAGTACTGGTAAAAGATTGTACATTTTTTTTGTTTTGTTTCCTAGTGGTACCTTATTTTTTCACAAGTTGTTTTGTTAGTGGTGAGCTAGCCACATGAGTCATGAGTTCTGAGTGCTTGGTTTGCTTTATACTAGGATAAAGTATATATATTTTCCTATATTTGCTCAAAAATTGCTCTCATAAAACAAGGCTCAAAGAAGACCAGAAGTGACTGTCATTAACATTCTATACTCAGAAAAGCTTTTGAAAGTTACCAGATGAATTGCTATTTCTTCATTTCTCCAGCATTTGATTAAGCTTCTACTTATCATTTCACAAATGCTTTTTAAATGAAACTAGTGTAAATGGAGGTGCTGCTTAAGAGCCTTTTTGTCTCTTTCAGCACTTAAAAGCCTTTCACTACTTAAACCAGACCTTTAGCAATATGTTGAGTACTTAAGTTTAGTTTGTAGTGAATGCATTATGGAAAAACAAATACCTTCCATTTTCAGGATACGCAATATATTTGAGTATTGCTAAAAGAAGGCTGAGAAAGTTGGGGTTGCTTAGACTGGAGAAAAGGCAGCTATGTGAAGACCTCATAGCAGCCTTCTGGTATAGAAGGAGACTTACAAGGATGCCAGAAAGGGACTCTTCATCAGAAAGGGACTGAGGTGATTGGACAAGGGTTAATGGGTTTAAGCTAAAATAGGGGAAGTTCAGGTTAGATATAAGGAAGACGTTCTTCACTGTGAGAGTGGTGAGACACTGGGACAGGCTGCCCAAGGTAGCTGTGGCTGCCCCATTTGTGGCAGTGTTCAAAGCTGGGTTGGGTGGGGCTTGGCGCAACCTGGGCTACTGGGAGTTCTCCCTGCCCATGGCAGTAGGGTTGGAACTAGATGATCTTAAGGTCCTTTCCAACCCAAATCATTCTATGACTATGATTTTAGACTTCTCTTTGGTCTCCCACATTCAATATCTTTCTCAGCTTGTGCTATGAACAAATTTTCCTTCATTCAAAATTATCTTTTTTGGTTTTAGTTTTAAAAGTTAGTCTCGTTTCTACTAGTCAGTTGTTTCTGACAGATAGCTATCCTCCCACCTCATGTGAAATGCCATGTTATTTCACCTTCAAACTCAAACAAGTAAATTGCATGTGGGTATTATAAGCATTCCTACAATGCAGAAAAATGTTACCAGACCTTATTAAACTTAAAGAAGTAGCAAAGAGTTCAAGCCTTCTGAATTCTGTCTGATTCTCAAAATGTCTTGTGCAAGTTTAAGATATATAGATATTAATTTGTAGTCAAATACATTTAAATCGTATCAGTCAAATGACAATTTGATGAAATTACTACATGTCACAAAGAAATGTTTTCTATTAATATCATAAAAATGGTTTGCTGAATGAGTATATTAAGGAGCTGCCACTTGAACCACTAGAAGTTTGAGAATCAAACAGCTAAGAATAACACTGCTCCATTTTCAACATACTAAAAGCTTTTTACTCAGTGGGAAACTATGTTATTAGAAAGGGCAGTCTAAAAATGTACTGCCAGGAGATTTGGGAGTAGTAGTCCTTGAAGTGAAGATTTAGTATTGTAGATTTTACAATTTATCCATTTTTGGTGGTTGTGATGCATGAGTCACAGGGGTAATAAACTTCAAATAGGTTGAAGTAAAGTTAAGTACTTCCCAGTATCTTCTATTAATTATCTCTGGAATAGAAGAAAAGAAATTAATGCAGAGACATAAGCTCATCTTGGAACAAAAGGGGAATACGTTCTTATTGTGATTGTTCTACTGAGTCTTTTTCAGAGAAGACTGAGTGGTCAAGAAATATTTAATGTCTATAGATTACTTAAAATACTTCAATTTTTTGTCATTTTTTTAATTTAAATGAGGAATGTAATAAAAAATGAACAATGGCAGACCAAGAATACCGTAAACAGAACTATTGACAGCCCTGTGCTCATCCCTGGGCAAAATCTGCAACTCAGTCCTAGCTAGCAGACTTACCCACAGGAATTGTTTCAAGACTGTTTCTTGCTTTTTGTTCTTTTAAGCACAGAGTTCTTTTCAGAAGGCTGTAAAGTGAGAGAAAATTTGTCCTGTATGTGATGGCTCTATGATTTAGCAGGCAGTTGATGTGCCATTGCTCAAGGATATGTCTAAGCCTTTATCTTGGTTATTCCAAAGCTAGATGACCAAGATGATCTGTGTTTACAGTTTGATATAGAAAAGAAAAAACAAACCCTCCACTCCCCACACATCCAAATATCCTTCTTAACTCTTCAAGTCAAAGACTGATTTCTTCATTTCCCAATGATTTGGCATTCTGAAGATTGTCACCACAAGTAGAGGATCCTTTCCCTAAAGGAAGAAAGAGTTTTCTATGTAGACAGCACAAGGAACAGATTAAAAATTCAAGGGAGTAACTCCTGACATCAGGTGACTTGATAGATGGAAAAAAAAGCCATATTCAATTTTACAGCCCTCAAATACCTCCAAGTGCAGCATCCATGTTTAGGTTAATCAAAAACAACCACCAAAAATTTAATTCTCTTAAAAATAAATAAATAAAAAGAAGTGTTTTTTTACACAAGTGTTTCCCATGAGTATTTAAGGTCAGCTCAAAGTCCGGCTTTGTAGCTTCTTATTCTTTAACCCATTAGCTTAGCTAAACATCCAGACCTACATCCCTTTGATCATTTTATACTTGGACACTCTCTTACACATTAACTTTCATCTAAAGCTTACAGATTCTTGGCAATAATAACACTGTTTACTTGAACCTTGCACAGGCTCCAAGAACACATGATAAGAGAGTATGCTTTTATATTTTCTTTCCTTGGAAACAGTAAAATCCTTTTCTTTTTGCACACTGTATGAGGATCCTGTATGAAGACTCTCATGTTAGTATCCTTCATGTAGTATCAAGAATCAATGCATTTAGTAAACAAACATACAAAAGGAAGTTGACACCATTGTTCTTTTCTCACCTCTAGAGAAAACACCAAGCATGACAGTTTTTGCAGCTAGAAAATATCTCCGATGAGTATCAATTATCAGACAAAAATAATCAATCCACTATTTCAGGTTCTATGTGTGTACTACATATTTGAAGTATTATCCAAACTTGCCATAAAATGAATACAATAGGTTTTAATCTATTTCAGTGAAAGCAGAGCCATTTCTTTAAGTGCTACAATGAATCCTAGATTGAGCAGTTAAGGTGGAAATGTCCAGTTCTAAGTTTTGCAAAACTATTTTTGCTCATGTTTTTTTCCCCAACAACTCCAATCTGAAAGTCAGTCTGAAAACCCATATGAACACCAGCAACTCAGCATACTCTGTAGTTTCATACAGAGTTAAGGTTCAACTAAGTATTCAGTCTAGTTTGCACTCCTATTGCATTTTCTACATCAGTCTTCCACATCCCTAGGTAATTATTAGCATCATCTCTATAGATAATCTTGTCAGATGACGGCTGTGTCAGAAGATAATCTTTTTAGGGGATAATCTTACCACAGGATCATCTTGTTTCAAGATAATTACATTACAATACTCAAAGCATCAATTCCTCTCAAGAGTGTGGTACATTTTCAGAAGCAGTAGTATATACTCTTAAGTTCAAAAAGCATACTAAAATATATATATATGATACTACTCATCACAGTAGTAGAAATCAATGTAGTGCATTTCTATGTCTCTGCAAAACATCCCATGCAAAAATGTTTATGAAAGAGAACACCCAACGAACATGTTTGATCGTATACTATATGACAGAAAACAGTTTTCTCTCAGTACAGATTTTAGTCCTTAGCATTAAAAGCTTTTAGGTGAGAGTCCACAGGCATTACTTTTCATTAGCAGTTTCTATCAGTTAATATTGCACAAGACTGCAACAAATTGTAAGCCTCACAGCATTGTTCTTAAGTAAGAATAGAGAATCCTCCATTTTTAGGGCTGGATTGAGACTCAAATAATGAAAAAAAGAATTCCACAAAAGCTTGTTCAGATGAAATAAAGATCTAGTAATTTTCAGTGTCTTTATCAGTCTGTTAAACTATCACAGCTAATGAAGCAGCAGTAGTGATGGAATTAGAATTTAGGAATTTTGATCCTAAGGCCTACTGTGTTTTGATACACTCCAAAACATGGAGCCAACAAGATCATACTAGAAACATTCCTTTTTCTAGACAAAGCCTTATTAATGTAGCATTCTTTCCTGACTCTGGACATGTCACTGTTGTTCTTACTATACATTCCATATGCTTGCTGCCCATTCATTAATCAACAGTTATCATAGGACCATAGAATGGTTCGGGTCAGAAGGGACCTTAAAGATCACCTAGCTCCAATCCCCCAGCTACTTGGAAAAAAACACTGAGAATAGCTTTTTTTCCTTCTACTTTGACAATGAGTCTTTACATGAGTTAACAGTTAATTTGTGGAACAAGTACAACAGAGTTAGAAATGGCAGTATTCATTTGTATTAAAACAAAATGATCCTACTCAAAAGCTACATGTTTAGATTACACAGCATTACTTTTGCAAGTACCCACCAGAATCAATTAGGATTATGACACCACTCTGTTAATCTCATATATATTTGCTGAGATGTTGTTATTCTGGCAAATTGGTCAGTATTAGTTCCCTCTTACTAGGCAAAAATGTCAGATATCAACTGTGCACCCTTCACATCAGCCCTGAGCCTATCTTTTACCTGTATTTCTGTTTTTCTAGTTTTATTTAGCAACACTATATTGACTGCACTTACATTTATATTCTTGTGTGCTTTGAAAATCAGTCTTATCCTTTTTGTTTTAAACAGCTTTCTGTTTCCTAACTTTTAGTTCTACTAGCCAGCAGCATGCATGTTGTGGTGTGCTTTTACTAATGGTTACTCTCAACTTCTACCACAGCTTTCACCTGTTCTATGCCAGCCACCTACTTTCAATTTATCGAAGTATTCTTTGTTCTTTTTCCTCCTGACCTTCATGACCCTATTCGAGCTACTAGAAAAAGGAGGAAGATTGTCTAACACCCATGAATCACCTCAACCTGATATTTTCAGGGAGTACACTGTTTAAAATCTCAATTGGCAATACTCAGCCTTCACAATTCACAATGTGTTGCTTCTGTCTCTCTCCTGACATAAACACCATTTTACTAAGCCAGTTTTCATAACTGATATAATCAAGTGTCATGTATTACACAGTACACTTCTGTATAATATCATGATATTTTATCAAAACATCCAACTTTTATTCTGAGTAACTGTCACCCCAAACAGGTTTTAAAATTAATTTGGGAAAAAAAAAATAAACGAACAACAGTCCCATTTGTATCTTATAATATTGTAATCACAAATCTTAAAGGTACTAATGAGTCCGCTGGACAGTGTCCTTTTTTGTCATGCTCCCTTTCAGACAGGCAGGTTTCCACAGGTATCTGTTCCCTGTGGTCGTGCTACGATATATTTTTCTCATTAGCCAAAATTCCAATTCATGCATCTGTGAGTGCTATATTAGAGTACAGGTAATTTCTAGGGGTATTCCTACTAGTAACAGAAGATAAGTTGGATAAGTTTTTATAGGCCAATAGTAATGAATAACTTATATTTACATGAAATAAAACATGCTCTAAATTTCAGTTCACACTTTTGTATGCTGTTTCTGTATGTACACAGCTGAAAATGCTTCTGATGAGAACATATTTTCTCTAAGGAAAAAAAAAGAGGTTTTTTTCTGGTGTTGTCAGGTATGGCTTGAGTGCTTTTAAATATGAATATGAAAACAGGAACTCAGCAATTGTATTTCTTTAGTAGAAAATATTATACTAATGAATTTCCTATGCTTTACTGTCTTTTCCAAGCTTAACCCAAAGTTCATTCTGCATGCCTTGCCAGTTTTTATATATGTTAACCAATTTAAATAAGAGGTCATAAAAGGCAGGAAATATTAGTAGCGGGAAATATTAGAAGTTTGTTATGACAACACGTGACACACTGAACACCTGAAGAATTAAGGTGCTAAACTCATAATACTTGGAGCTATTTAGCAACTTTCAAGATCTACAACTCTGCTTTACCAAATCTTGACAGGTTTATTAATTAAGTAGATTTCAGAAAATTTCTTTGATCACATCTTTTACAATAAAGCTTTTGCAAAGCATGCATCCTAATTGTTTATTTACACAATATTAATATTCAGGCAGAAGGATCATGGAAGCACAGTTAATTAAATATAAATTAATGTGGTGGAATATTTAATTATCTATTCTACACCTCACAACTAATGATTATGTAAATGCCTTGCATTTAATCTTGTTCCCAGGAAATTAACTTAATGGCCTTCAACAAATGAACATTTTGTATGCATTGCAGGACATTTTATATAATTTTAACAGTGTGGTATTAGTTTCAGATAATAATATGATTACACAATTTAAAATGTAAATACATACAATAATTTTGTTTTCTTGATTTTACTTTAGAATTTAAAGTGGAATGACAGACTATTTATATGACTACAGCTCTAAAGTTCTGTGGCTTAAGTGTTGACCAACATCTATTTTTTTATTTTTGCTTTCAGCATATTTGCAAAGCTTTCTTTTACTCAAACACACAGACTGCTCCTAGAGTGGAAAATTGGCATGCTGGCTTTCCCAGCTACTTAACTTGAACAAGAGAGATACATAGGTTACATGAAACTAACTTAATCTTGCTAAACTAGGCAAACCCAGGTCCACATTACTGGAAGTTATTCATAGCAGAGATTTTGCTCTGTTGACTGTAGAAAAAGTTTGTACCTTCCTGTAAATAAGGAGAGTATTTATGTATGTTTCCAGTAGGTAGTTAAAGCAGTATTTGTATAGAATATCATCCATAAAAGAAACCACTTTAACAGCTATACATGGAAAATGTGAGCAGTGCAAGGCAGTCTTTTAATCCTCCATTTTTTAAACTTTTAAACATTAGGTACTCCTGCATGCTTTAGCCTTGGAATCCAGAATAATTTTGACTGATCTCAGAATGAGATTTTGTAATTGCAGCAACTGATCATAACCATCAGTGAAGTACATATCATACATACATCTAATGTGCTCGGAAAATAAAATTTCTTGTCACTAACCAATATAATTAATATGCACTCACTTCAATTTAAGATTAATTTACAAGGGCTAAGCTTATAAAATGGACAAGAGAGTTATTTGGGTTTTATGCACAATCAGAAATGTACTGATGATTAATACTTATTTGTCTGTAGGCCTAGAGGTGCCTGTGCAGACTATCAAACACTGCTTATTCCTATTATTCACTCTTTTGCTTTTGCAGAGTGATTACAGCCAGCAAAAGCTGAAGTCACATTCAAAGTCAGGGGAAGGCAATGGGAAATGATCTGAAATCAAAACAACTGAATAACAATGAGACATCATGTTACATTTTATACCTTCAGAACATTTTACATACTTTACAAAAGCAATACCACATTAAGTTATACAGCTGGGTAGATTTAGTAAATAGTGGTAGAGGGATTTTCGAAAAAAAAAGAAAAATATCCAAAGAACAGTTTCAGCCAAAAATATAAAAGTTTTCAAAGCTTATGTCATTTTGATATTATTTAAGAAGTGCTTCATATGTGAACTAAGGAAGAGGAAGAAGGCTAATAAGATAGAACCTCTGTTTCATTTACAAAGAATGAGAGAAAAAGACATCCCTAGCCCTGACCAGGTACGTTAATATGAATTATACATTTGCTTATTCATAGTTCTACATTTGTTAATTATCAGTGTAACTTCACCCACAAAAAAGGGCATGAAAATTTTATAGAAAAAAAAAAAGTCATTGATTAATTTACCCATCCTGAATTCAAGAAGAATAGATTCTATTTTGAAGAGATTAATCTTAAAAAAACAGCATTAGGAGGCTCCATTTAAAAAAGAAAGAAATTCTACCCAAAAGTCTGGTTTGCTCTGGATTTCTAACTTTGGATTTATATGTTCAGTAAGTCTTTGGGATTGCCTTCATGGTATGCGTGAAAAGACTAATTTTGACAGCCCATACTGGAGTTTCACAAGATCAGGAGTAGCAGAACTGATACATGATAAATAAAAAAGTAATTGCACTTCTGAATGGACCCTGGTGGCAGTTGCCTTCATTATACTGCAACATAGAAGCAAAGAACAGCCATTATAGTACCACAAAATACACCTGAAAATGTGGAATGAATGAAATTTAGCAGTATTTGGAGAGATATATGGCACAGAGTTTCAGCTAGCCAGCCCATTCACATACTGAAGATAGCTAAAGCTATCTTCATCATCCTTCCATATTTTCTTCATGATTCTGGAACCTGCTGCTTTATTTCTCACCTTCATGTATATAACTTTAAGGTCTCTTGAGAGCACAAGGAAAGAAAGCAAAGGAAGAGAAAGGAAACAAACAACAACAACAACAACAAAAAAACAATGAAAAGGAGAGAACTGTAATTACCTACAAGTATACAGCTATATAATCTGTAAGCTATCTGATAACTCTGCACAAAGATCTACACAAGTTCTTTGAACTCTAAGACATGTTGTATACACATTCTTGGACACTCAAGGTATATTTCTGATTATTAAAGCACACTACCTGCTAAAACCTTTTGTGCTTTAGATTCCTAAGAGGTATATATTCATTATCATTCACTCATCAGAGCTGTCATCCAAAAATTTGTTGAATAATTACAGTGAATACACCAATAAAAGTGAGTTGATAAAATTAAAATTAATTAGTTGACATGGCACTCTTTGTTTAGTATGATCTTTTACAGTCATCTTCTGCAGGGTTATCTTCATATCTCTCAAATAGTTTTTTGCCAACCAAAGGAAAAGAGTGATGTTACACTTGGTATGTAAAGTTCAGAATATGACATGGGGGTTTTGTACCTCTCATTTATCTTCCTGATTACTACCCAATTCATCTATCTTTCACTGTGTAAAACTCCTGTGGTTAATGTTCCCTTTCCTGTTTCTTTTTGTTTTAATTGTGTGTTATTAACATTTAGCTTATTCTTTTTGAGAGTGAGAAGTAGGTAAACCAGGGATTTAAGCCTCCAAAGAGATGGAAAATTCTTGAAGGACCTTAGCATATTGAACAGTAGCTCCATAATTACACAGAATACTCAATACTTTCTAGGATCAGTTGTCAGTTGAGAAAGAAGGTGTATGACAAAGAGTGGAAATAGTTATTTTTGCATATTATTTCAAAAAGCCTAATTCAACTCTCATTTAAGCCGATGTGAGATTTTCCACTAACTTTAATGGAAGACAGAGAAAACTCTTAACATTTCACACCCTTAAGAATTATGCCAGTTAAACATCAGCCTATCCAAAGCTACAAGAAACAGAGCCAAATGAGGTTTCCAAAAACTACCCTGTAGTCTAGCACTTGTCTCCACCATCAGTGTGTTAACAGCAGACCACACTGAGTGAGGAGCTCAGAGCTGGAAATAAAGGAGCTGATCTAAAACTGTAAGCAGTATATTTTAACACAGCTCTGTATACAGTGATAGGATTTTACATTGATATATCAGCACCTTTACCGTGTGCAGAAGCCAAAAACACAATGAAAGAATATAAGCCTCTATGTTCTATAGAATATACATTAAACTGTAGCTGAATCATAATTCCCAGATTGAAGAAGGCTTTATAAACTTTCCATGTCTCTAGCTATTAGACTTAACACATTCTTCAGACCACCCATTTATGTTTAACATTCCCTTCCTCTTCCTTCTTCCTTCATCTCTGCTGTCTTCCGCTTAAAAATGTTCTTGATCTCTTTTCCCAGACCTTCACCCTGCCCTTCTTTTTATACTTATTCAGTAGGAAAAAACTGAGAACTAAGAAAGTAGCAGCAGCTATAAAGTTTTTTGGGAAGGTATGTGGAGATGGAGTTCTCAGAGTAGAGTGCTGGGAGTTAATTAAGGCTCTGCGGCCCCTTTCCTGCTGACAAGCTCTCTCTGAATTGAGATGACTCTTTGCATTAATACATTTAGGAGAAATTAATTTCCTCTAACTAAAGGGACACAGGAGAATGGTCCTGTTACCATCATATGTGGTTATCTTTGACATCAGACCAAATTGATGTGGCTATTTTCAGTGAAATCATCTAAGGGCAGACTTCAGCATCAAATCAGAACTCATACTGTGACATCCACACTGAGACACATTAATAGCTCTACCTTTAGGTAGAGTGGGCACTTTTCTTCCTTCAAACTCACATAGGTGTATATGCTGTCATCTCTCCTGGTTACCATACTTATAGCCTGGGCTCTCTCTTCTTGCCATCAAACATCTATAGAAACCAGATTAAATAGGATTTAGCCCAGAATCACCAGCATCACCTCTTCAAATAAGTAGGCTTCACAGTCATAAAATAGCAACTACTCCTTGGATTATGGGAGCACATTCTTGAGCCCATGTAATCTTGAACCATACATTGCATGGCTCTAGTTCTCAGTGACTGTCAGGCAACTGTTTTTATTTATATGGTGTGTTGACATTTAAGATGTCCTGCAAAGACTTTCATACTGATTTGGACAGAACAGCTCCCAACTAAAAATCAGCCCTAAGTATATGAAAAATCGTTAGAAGATGTCCCCACTGTAATTTTCAGACAGGATGCAACCTTAACTCTGTATCACCTATATCCTTTTGCATTTTTGTACATAAGATGAAACCCAGACTTTTCAAAAGTGTTCAGCTTTTGTGTGACTCCAGTCCTGTTGAAGACATTGGTAAATACCAAGAGATTTTAAAAGCAGCAGAATTAGGTCAGTGCTGAGCACCTTTGAAAATCTCTATTAAATCAGTAGCTCAGCCTCTACATAGAACCTCAGAACCTCAGCATCAGCTTTCACAGCTGAAGTCCTTTCTATCCCTGGTGGCTTTTTTTTTTTTTTTTACTGTTTAGGAAAGGGTTGTATAAAGAAATGACTGTTGAAGTGGAAAAAAATCAGTTGAGCACTTGTGTACTTTTTCTGTCACTGAGTTTCCCCTTTTCATTTCTTTATTAGTTGGGAAATAATTGTAATACTTCAGCAGTCAGAGGGTTCACTTTATTAACAGTTCAAACATATTGTGAAGCCAATACATTTAATGTTAGTCATTAACCTTCTGTAAATTTAAGTTGCATTTTGCTCACTTAATTAGATAAACTACATTGTTTTTCTCTTACGGGTGCCTCTTTAATATGAGAGCAATAAAAGCACCATAGGGTGCACTGTACTTTAAAAAATAAATTAGAGTATATATTTTCCTATGAATTCTAAATTGTTTTAAAACGTTTTTCACCTTCACCATTCTTACTCAAGATTTCTTCACTATAAAGTATGTGATCCCTAATGCAACCTTTTCAAAAAGTGACTATACCCAATCTGTAACTAATTAATTATCAACATAATCTGTTCTAGTGACAGTTATTATTTAACAAAGCTTTATAATGTAAATCATGCCATTTACATTTCTATTCAACTGATGTCTACATTTAAAATCTCACATAGGATATTGCCTTAGAATCAATTCATGACATTCTCTTTTTTTTTTCACCTTCTACTCTCTCCTTTACAGTTCCAATTTTCTTTTGAAATAGAACAAAACACTGATAATTTGGCTCAAGCAATTCTCCTCTTCATGGCATTTTCCTCCGTTTAGTCTCAGTAGAGAATGACTAGATCAAGCTATTGAATGTAAAGCTAGAGAGCATTTCACTATACATGAAATGAAGTAACATCATGCTGGGACAGTCACCTTTAACATCATGCATTCAGTCTAAATTTACAGTAATAGACTCATACTCAGAGAATGCTTGCTGTGTTTGTTTGCAAACTAGTATGCAGTACTTACAAGTCTGTGGTTTTATTGACATATTCCTTTCCTTTCCTGTGGTTTTTAATTGAAACCCCCACTGCTCAGCGTAGCTCCTGGAAGTCAGAGAACAGAAGTTTTGTGTTTAGTTTAGCATTTAGACAAGATGAACACATTCAGTAGAGTTCTGCTGGTTGATTATGAAATGCATAGTTCAAGGTTGATGGGGGTTTTGTTTTGATTAATAAGACTCATGTATGGAATTGGCACTATGAAATTAAATGAATGATGAAGAAAATGTCCTAATGTGAAGATTAACGTGAATAAAACAGCCATTTTAATATTACTGGGTTAGTTAGAAAAATATCTGCTAGAAGGTATTTGCTTCCTGCTGCTGCATACACACCGCTGACTGTATGTCTGTCCTGAGTATTCACAGCCCTTTGAGTTATGATGTGTTAGCACGCTTGGTCAGCCAAGGCTGTTTTCATTCTGGTCACTATCTGGATGAGCTAAGAGTGAGACAAGAGTAGTCCTGTGTATCACAGGTATGATTCGTTTAAAAGCATACAGTGTTATTCACCAACATTGAAATAATACTGCTTATTAACAGAGTAGCGAAATCCAGACACAAAACTAATGTGAACTGATAAATAAAAGCAATGTGGAATGTAAGTTGCATTTCTAGGGCTAGACATATCCACCTGAGCTGGAATTCTGATTGCTTGTAGCTTTGACTTATGACGAGTCAAAAACCTTTCAAAGCATTGTTTACCAGTACAGCTTTCATTAAATAAAAATAAATAAATAAATAAATAAATAAAGTGCAAGGTATATATTATTATTGTTTTGCTGTAGAAGCCATTAACTCCTTCAGTTGCTATTATACATACAGCCTCACTTGTGATTCTAAGAAGGTCAACCTTGATAAACTTTAGTGAGTTTCTTAGTGCTCTGAATAATTAAACCAATGACTCCCTGCGCCTTATATGGTGATCAAGACTACCTCTTTCCATCCATTCAGTATACATGGTCCTGAGCTAATATATGTCTCATTTCTTCTTATGATGAAATGAAAGGATTTGCTTCCTTGTATTCAAACATGGATTGAACATGCTTGCCTTGGATGCAGATGGAAAATAGACACTTTCAAGTATTCCTCCTGTTGCATTAACACCCTTCAACCAAGTAGCCAACAGAGTCTTTGCAGCACAGAAGTTTTATGTGAAAAAAACCAACAGTCACCAGCATTTGTCAAATAAATGTCTGTTAGTGAATAGCATAAAAGAGCCCATGTTCCTCAGTTGTAAATGAGAACACAGAAGTGTGAAAAGAGCTCTGCTAAAGAAACAATGAAATATTAATAAACTTATATAGGGAGCTTTGTTAGAAGAGGAATTAGACAAATATTTCACTTCCTTTCTTTATCCTCCCACAAGACCATGCCTATGCAATGTGATATTCATTTGAGGTAAGAAACACACACCAGAAAAAATGTATGACAACTCACAGAGTCCAGTTCATGCCAAAGACCACTCCACAAGAACATGATAGTGAAACACCTCCGATTTGATGTGTACGTACACTGCAAATCATGTCTTCCCTGTGCTGATAGACCTTAACATTTCTTTCTTTTGTGCTCATAGTTTAAATCGTAACTGAAAGACTGACATGAGCAGACATGTCCAGAAATAAGTGATTATATTAAAATTATCAAAAGATTAGCCAAATATCTGGACTTCTTGACAAACATATTGTTAATTTTTTTTCCATATCAAGCATATGACCAAGTATGTATTTATTGCACATGTGCTGTAGTGTGCATATGTACACTGAATCCTTTTCCTGAGCCAAGTATTGAAATATCTGAAAAGTCATTATGATTCTTTGGTAAAATACGTCTTTCTTGGGAGAACTAGTCACTGAACCCTGAAGGATTAGGCCCACCATTCACTTCTTACTGCTAAATAGTGACTTTTCAAAAGAGATCACAAAGATAAGCAGGTTACTTTTGGTTTTCTACATATCAAGGCTGGAAGATGTAAAATTACTCTCTTGTCTGAAGCTCTTTCAAACTGGTGGTAATCTAAAAGGTTTACTAGTGGGATGCCAGAATATGTAAGAACTTGCAAATATCCCTGTCAATGTTGCTCATTATGCAAGAAACAATTATTACCAAATGACACTGTAAGACAGTGTGCCACTCCTTTGAGGGATAAGTATGAAACAGTTGCCAGGAGTCCACTGAAATTCCAGTGTGTGAGGGACTGCCAGCTGGCTGGCCACAAAAGAATAAGACAAAAAGTAGTATTTTCTGACTATCACTATAAGTAAGTAAGCCCATTCAAAACAAAACGTCCAGCTTAGATCCATTTCCCATACTCTCATTGAAGGGTTAACTAGTGTAGAAGCTAAAACAACTATTAGGTTATTATGGCAGCAACAAACTTCTTCAACTGCAGAGTAGCAGGAAGTAAAATCTCTTATTGCAACACAAATAGGCATCTAACAGGCAGGTATGTATGTGCTGGCCAATAGGATCTGAAAGAGAGCAAATGAAATAAAGAACCATTTTTCAGACTCCAGTACTGGTGTTCTGGTGCATTTCCTGTACTGTTGCTTAATTATACAGACAAAAGCTTACTGTTAGCTACGTACTATTCCAATTAACCCACATCTGTTTTAAAGGCATAATTTTTCCACTTTGTTTTCCACATCACATCCACAATCAGTTTGTAACAGGGGAGTTAAGATTATCCTCCTACAAATGAGCTTTCACTAGGGAGCAACGTGGAAAATATCTGAACTCAGAGACTCTGAGCTGACAAGGCACCATAAGTTACCATGGCAGATGTGCTCTATGCCATATGTGCAGGAATGTCAAGAGTTACCTCACCACCTGCATTTACGGGGCATTGGGTGCTTAGCCTTTGAAACACTAAGGGCCTTCTGTCTTCAGTTCTGGTAGTGTAACGTGCAGCTCTGTAATCTTTCAAGTGTGTGGCAGTGTTTTCCCAGAGACTCTGTGGGAGTACTTTCGTCTTATGATTCTTGTGCTTGCACTGTTATTCTCATGGCCTTGTGCCTGCAAACGCTGATACTGATATTACTGCAAGTTCTCACAGGAAGTTGTGGCTGACATGAAAGTCACATCTTCTCTCCCCTCCACTGTAGCTTTTGGTTTATTTTAAGTGACCCGGTAATGCATATGAATGATTCATAACAACCTGTCACCACACAACATATTCCCCTGGCTACAGTGTTCTCCAGCCAGGCTAATAGCATCATGAGCAGGAGCAACTAGTAAGGAGTTTGCATGGCTCCTGACAAAAAACATATAGTCACTATAGAAAAACTGTCACAATGAGACTGTCACTACACAGGGAGATGTCCAGGGAAGCATGCTTGTTTGGCAAGTCCATAGATTCTTCTTTGTTCCAGATGGGGAGAGTTTTCCATTTTCTTTTCCACTTTCTTTCATCCCTTTTTTAATTTTTCCCAAATTTAACTTTCACTTTTTGGAGTCAATATACACCATTAGCTACAGCCCACGCCAGTAAATCTTTGTGCTTCTTATCCTCTCTCAACATCCTTTCTGCAACAAGACTTTGAGGTGGTATTGCTAGCTTTCAGTGGTATGAGAGAAATTTGGATTTGAGACATTGAACAGAAAAGGAGGCCAGTGTCAAGGCAGGAAAAAAGAAGGACCTTCCATGTCCTTCCACTTTGTTTTATACAGAGGGCATCAACTTTCACTTATGTATTTGAAAATACTTTATTGTCAGGAAAATACACCACCTTGACTTTGAGCTTCATCTAAAGATCAGCTGTCAAGTGTTCCTGAGTTGCAGGTAATGAATTCCTAATCTGAGGAAATCTCATCTATAAATGCCTTCATCTTAAATTGTTATTGATACAGCAATGGAGGTTGGTACTTCAATGAGGAAATGGACATAATGCAAGCCAAGTTCTGGCCATACCCAGAACATGCTGGCTTCACAGCTGGCAGAAAACTACTGTGAGAAAGGATTTCATAAACACAGAAAGGTAGCTGTGTGTTCGAAAAGGTAGAAAATATAGCCCTGGATTAAGATGTTTTCCATCTTTTAATTGAAGTTTGAGTGAAGAAATTTAACCCATGATGCATGACTCATACTTTGGCATTAGCTCAAATCAGTTTTTTTGAAAATAAATGACAGCTTAATAAATAACTGATGAAAAAATTTAGGCTTGTGTTTACTCTCATTTTTCTGTAATGATGGTTTCACCCTCCCTGTTTATTTATGATAATTTAAATGTTCTACCTGCCTGCTCTATAATGCAGACTTATTATGTTGTCTCATTATTGCAAAAAAGATCCCCACCAAAAAAAATAAAATACCAAAATAACCCCCCCCAAACCAAAAACCCAACAGTATTTACATCAAAATACAAACTAGGATAAAAATATCTATGCTGATGACCTACATTGGAGGGGATATTATGTTTCCTTCTCCTATTTGGTAACAGGATTGGAATACCTGATTTATTCTTTATTTAGAATTCCAAATAGATAGTCTTATTTGCAAAGTAAAAACAAAACTTTCTTTCCTCAAGTAAGGGGAGGTGGCTGATCTGTGGCTACACTAACAACAGAAGCATAGTCAAACCCAGCAGATGCCATGCGTGAGCACCAGCTCTGAATTTGCTGGGACTCCTTCAGGGTATCTGTGCTGCAGTACAGCCTCTGTACAGTTCTTTTAGTGCATTTAATAGCAATTAGGACAGATCTTATCCTAAAAGTAAGGGCACCCTCTTCAATCTTTATGGAAGCTGTTGCACAATGATATAAACATCACCAAGTCTTGATTTTAAAATGTTAATTTATCTTCCCAAATTACCACACTCACATATGGCTCATAATTGCAGTATCATGGAATGTCAATTGAGCAAAACAGATGTATTTTTCAAAAAAATGTGACACTGTTTGCAAAAGCACTATTCTCCATGGGTGCACATGCTGCTTCTACCTTCTGCTTCAGTACCTACATACTGATACTGCTGAACTAAATGCAGATTTTCTGTTTCAAGTATATACAACATTAACATTCAGGGCAACAAATCACTTAATTCTGAGTGTTTAGATGTGAAGAATGCTGAATAAACTGGTTAAAGCAAATGCATTGGCACGAACAGACCAGCATTTCCTACAGAACCCACAAGAAACCTACAAAAAGAATATCCTGATATGCTAGATTAATCATAAATTATGATAAAAACCCCAGCAATGAAGTATAAAGTAGCTCCAGGTATAGTAGTAAGGAATGACAGCTTTGGTAAAATAGTTACTTGTCCTATTAGTTTTTAAATTTGTGACTTCAAAGAGATCTGCTCATCTCTGGTAGCAAGCATGAAGTCACTCTGAAACTATTTCATTGACCTTAATGAGCTTTAAATTTGGTCACAATAAGGTCCCTGCCTGCAGTATATTATCATGCATAGCCATATGTGAAAGGTGCTGTTTGTCACTTCCTAATTAAATCATACTTGATACCTAGTTGTACCTCTCTCTTTGGAAAAGATTCTTACATACATTATCTATTGGGCATCATTCTGGTACTGCCGCTTCAACTAAGATTTGCTTTGCTAGAATCGTATTACTGTGCGAATACCATTTTACCCTCGGAAAGCTTGAAGGAATTCAGAGTTATTTGATGCATTTAAACTCACAGAACAAGAACTTTTTTTTTGGGGGGGGGGAATATGCTTCATTAATTCTTAAATTTTGCAGAACTCGTGCCTTCCAGGTTCACACTGGTTTTAGCTGAACATGTTATTGGTTTCCAGATCACCTTCCCATTGTTTTCTTGCTTTTTTTGGAGAAAGAATCAGGGATTATCCAGCTTTGAAGAAGCGTAAACACATTTTCCTATCTTTTTCTTTTTTCTTCGTTTTTTTTTTTCCAAAACAGGAATGGCATCTTTCTGAATTATTTTTAATATTACCTTTTTAAAAAAGCATGTTTGTACTTTGTACTTTTAAAGAAATCGAATCCTTGCTAGTTTTAACTATGTGGTGTGGAAAAAAAAAAATAAACTTTCAAAAATTTCAGGACAAAAAACCCAAAACAAAATCCACTGTAAATACTGTTATCTTAAGCTAATTTCTCTCGGATATCATTCTTAATTGCTTGCTGTGCAACTAGTCATAGTGTTCAGTTAATCAAAAGCAGTCTCATGCAGTTAGCTTTTGATCTTTATTAAAGTTTAGCTCTCCAGTAGTTCAGAAAGAGTTTTTCATTGCATTTCTATCTTCATTCATTTTCTTGCAGCAGAATTTACAGCTGTATCTTCCTCATATAAAGAAGAAATCTCAAGGTGATAGATGCAGAAGTACTTCTGAAACAGTGTGATATAGTGCTGTTATCTTTTAGCTCTTTTGTATATAGTGCTTTGATAGGAAGTAGATGAAATGAGAATGGGGACTGAACCTTGATGTATGAGTTAGAAACTCCTACCAGATACAGGCAGAAACAATGAGAAATAATAATCATACATAGAAAAACAACCATAATAATTTTACTTTTATTATATTACTCATAAACAGTAACATTTAAAATATCCAGCAGTAGTTTTCCTCTCTACGTGGCATATTTTTACTTTTTGGCTTTTTCGACACATTTTTTAATTGGGCTTCATCTTAGTCAAAGGAACTTATATTTAATTCCATGAGAATAGGACAAAAGCATGGTTCAGTTCCCTCCTAAAGTCACATAGCACTTTATAGAATTGGGTTTATTATCTCTGCACCAACCCAGACACCTTCTGCCTTGCTATGAAAGATGACAGAGCAATATATTGAGACACTGGAGACTGCCATTGTACTGCTGGATCTGTTTAGGTATGTTTATACTCTTCTTGAGGCCTGTTTTCCTGTAATGTTGGGATGATAATACCAACTTGTTTTCTAAAACATTTGTAAAAATACGATATGGCATAGGTAATATTATTCTAACCTCATTATTTCACTTGAAACTGCTGTAACATATGTTTAACTCCTTTCAACTTAAAAAAAAGAGTACCAAATCACACATGGAGCCAATAATCCATAGTTAATAAAGATGTCATAGTGGGCACACCACCACTGCCAAAAAGGAGGTTCTGCTGCACTTCAGAATAGAACATCACTGTGACCAAAAGTCTGATTTTCCACGTTGGAATATGAACATTGCAAATAAGAATCTACACTGCCTTCTTTTATATCACTAAGAGATCTAGGACAAAATTATAGATTTTTGTCTTCCCTGTCCTACCAAATATGAAATTGTAAACCTTCTCAAAATGTCACCATTGGAAACAAAAGGCAAAAAGGAATTTTTACTGCGTAATGTGCTACTATCCACTGTGTGTCTAAATTCAATTTTTACAAGACTTCTTTATGAGGTGCAAGAATCTGATTTATGAGCCTACATTAAACCTCCTTCACTTTCGAGTTTCTAGTTAAATATTATATGATATGACACAAGTATATTGAAAAATAGAGTTTCAGTTTCTTATTATGGGCTTTTGCTTGCTACCCTTGCAGCACGTTCATTTCAGATTGTGCAGGATGTGCTACATTTCTATTTTTTATGTATCTCTGGTAAATGTGAGAGTTCAGCTTGATATACTGCAATATATTCTCAAACAAAAGTTACTGGATCAAATACTAAGAAAAGTCTTCATCTTCTGGAAATGCCTATCGTATTACTGTGGGCAAGTAGAAATTAATATTTTATCACATGCTATTACTATAGATGAAACTTTCATTCTGGATGTCTTTCTATGGACTGGAAATATGTGATACGATATTCCAGACAGATTCAGTATACACAGCTACAGTGAGATTTACACATGATTACTTGGATCAGTATTCCAAAATCTGTCTGTATAGCAGAAAACCTTGTTTTATTTTTGCCTCCTAGTGTTTCTAAACAGCAGAAACTGTTCCCAGCCCTTCCACGGCCACAAGAATGTATTATAGCATCTGTTCAGATTGGGTTTCTGATGCTAGAAAAGTTTTGAGAGAAAGCACACATCATTTAACCACTACTATTTGGAAGTAAATCAACTGGTGCTGAACCTGAAGAAAAGGTGCAGAGAGGACATGGAATGTGAGAAACCTAAGTTCTACCATTCCTTAACATAAATCAGACTAAGTATAAGAACAATGATGTGGTCAGGAAAGTGGGTTACATGAGGAACAGAAGTGGTGCAACTTTGAGAATGGTCTGTACCTAGAGCTCATCCACAGGTGACATAGCAAGGTATCAGATCTAACTTTAATGAAAAAAACCCCAAAGTTCTCATTCCAGAGTGATCTCTCAAATAATACGTAAAGATACACCTACAAGGAAGCCACCTTCTGCAATATATGCCGATTTTAGAATGGTCTAAATCTCTTCTACAAGTAGATTAAACAGCAACTTTGCATACAATAGTCATCAAAAAGACATATAGGCTTTTGGAAATAATTAGTAAAGGATCCGGTACCTGGGCATTGAACAGTATTATACCACTGTTCATGTGGTGTGTTCACATCTTCTTTATTACATGCAACTTTTATATCTCAAAATAAGATAAAATAGACCTAGGAAAGGTAAGTAGTGTTTTCAGAGATACAGAACAGCTACTCTATTTAGAGAAGCTGAGCAAACCAGGATTCAGAACCTTGGAAAAGTTGATGAATTGCAAAAAAGAAGGAAGTAAGGACTATTAACTATTTCTTACAACAAAAACTGACAAGGCATGAGGCTTAAAAGAAAGAAATATCTTTTTGAGAATGGAAAATCCACATTGTGCCACAGAGGTACTTCTCATGCAAATAATTAAATGGCTTTAAAGAGTCTGAGAATGTCTCTAAATGTATTTGTCCAGAAGCTGGAAGCTTGTGTGCAGGAAAACAGTAATATAAACCTGTTTACTCCTTCAAGATGCCACAGTGTTGGAAGACATGTCTCTTCTCTCTGAATCAGGCTTGCCGTTCTTCTGTTCACCACTACTGCATGAATGTTCACAGTATGAGTGACTGGTTTCTTGTATTTCTCATTTTTTTAGCTCTCATAATCTTTTTGTCATAGTCAATTGCAAATGCATTCATTGCATGTTAGAGTTAAATCACAAGTGTTCTTAATTTAAAAATTATTAGCATACTACATAATTAATTAGGCTGTTACACTTCAGTGAGTTTTCGTTCCCCAAAGAAATTTAAGCATAGAGAATATAATTTGATTTAACTTTTTTGCCAAGGTTTAATCTACCTGAAACATTGTTATATTTCAGGGGAAGTATAGACTACTTTGATCTTGTCAGAATTTCCTTAGTGGCAATAACATTTTTTTTATATAAATGTTAAAATAAAACAAAGTAATTTTAAAAGAATGTTTTATCCCTTGTCAATTTATATATATATGTGTGCATGTGTGTGTGTAATCATGGAATACATTCAGACTATCAAGGAATATACAGTTGCCAGTATATGGAAACTTGTGACAGAAGTGATAGTTTTAAACACTTAAAATAAAACATTAAAAAGAATATGTGAAAGGAGTGAAGAATATAAACGCTAAGTAGGTTAAGAGGGCTTAGACCTGTTACTAATTTTTAACACTGGTCTTTAAGGAGTCTGTGCAGATGACAATGCTTCCTATTTAAATGGTCAGTGAGAAGAGCTCATAGCAAAATTCTTCTCCACTCTTTGATATTACAAAGGCTAAGTAGCTATAGTAAGCTTTCCATTAATCAGGATAACCAGAGACTGAGAAAGCCAGATGACTCAAAAATTCTCATCCTATTCTGCTTCTGGATTTGACATGCCTCTAAAATGTTTCTTTGAATTGTACTCCCAACTAGTCTCACTTTCAAATGCAATTATGCAGACAACATCACAGACATGCACAGGAATATTCCAGAACATAAAGAAATTTACCCATGCTCATGTTATGTTGAGACTGAGCTGATCAAGTTCTCTCTAACATAGATCCACTAGGTAGAGTAGTGCAGGAACACTTGAAAGATTCCCTGCTGAGCAATCTCTGGCTGTGAGAGTGAGTGCTGATCCTAAGCTAGTGAGCCCTATGAGACACACTCCCAGTCTGTGGAGAATTGGTTTGGGTGTCCTTGCTCTGCTCTTTTAGTACCAGCAACACTATCCTGATCTGGCCTTCTGCACTATGTGATTAGGCCATTAACTGTTACTGCTCTTCAACATGACTGAGCATCCTTGTTTATAAAACTGGGACTTAACACTTCCTTTTCTGTAAAGAGTTTAAAGGCAAAGAGCATCGGGTAAAGTGAAAGCCTGATTTTCTAATATTCCATGGTCTCCAATATCAAATAGGCTGTCCAACTTGATAAAATGGATGGATAGATGGATCAAAATTCCTGCATTGTGTTCACTGAATGCCAGGTAAGATACGATGAAACACTGGAAGCTGGTAGATACTCTGTCCCTGAAAACATTCAAGGTCAGGCTGGAGTGGACTCTCAGCAACCTGATCTAGGAGAAGATTTCCCTGTTCACTGGAGGGAGGGTTGAACTAGATGACTTTTAAAAGCCCCTTCCAACCCAAACTATTCTATGATGAAAAGTATTACACAAGAACAGAGGTATATGGATCACTGTCATCCAGTAAGCACATACATTATAACTCATGAAGAAAGCAGAGATCATGCTCCCTGCCCCAACTAGCACAAGTTTTCACTATTCATCTTTGGCAGAGGCACAGCTTTTGTGCCCTTTCTGATTTTGTTCCCTTCCTTTTCTTTGGTACTACCAATTTTTTCCCACTTCAACAAGACTCAGAGCACTTTAAGAGTGTGTGCATTTAACATAGACTGCTTCTAATATAAAGACAGACAAAGGCTAAAAATAATACTAAAAAAAATTCCATTCTTTGATGCTACAAAGACTGAGTAGCAGAACATCAGCCCAAATTATGCTGGATGGGATAAACTATTCATTTTGAGAAGGTGAAGGAAATTCACAGGCCTCATCTAGAGTGATTAAATCCGAGAAAAAAATCTATAATTCATTAGTTCAATGCAAGGTATTTTTTTAAATGACTGTCAAGTAAATTGTATTTTTTTCAAAACTGCAGCAAATGAGTAAAAATGTTCCTGTGTTATCATTTATAACCATTATGCCTCTGGAGGACCACTCATTTCAAATTAATAGTTTGTTGTTAATTCTCAATTTTATATCCTGCCATAAGGAAGCTTAAGAAGCGAAAATATTTTATATTCTTAAATGTGTGGACAAAGTATTGTCTTCTGTTACATCCATAACTACCTGCAGCCTAGTTTATATTAACCTGACTGGAAAAGAAAATCTTAGAGGAGGAACCAAATATGTAATGTGAATAGACATTACTGAGCATCAGAAACATTCAAAAATCATTTTGTTAAGTCTTTGAAATAATCATATTTTTTAAATGTTGCCCAACAATCTGTCAACACAAAACACACAGAATTGGCTTCTGTAACAGTGACCAGGAAAACAGCATTTATTTTAACAGATAAAAGCTAACCCACTGAGCCAAAATTAATTCTCTGACTCTTCCATCCCCAATCCCCATTTCTTTTTTTATTTATTGGTGTGCTTTTTTACAGGATAGAACATCTTCAATAAAGCAGCTGATGCGTGCCCCCTTCTCCTGCTTTGTCTTTCCCCATATAGTAGTTTGAGAACTCCTAGAATATGGGAGGTGTTGTATAAAACCTCTGGTGTAGAAAAGGGGCAAATTTTGTGTGACCAACATGTTTTTCAAAATACCACTGACACCTCTTCAAAATACTTAAAAAGCCTGTCCCACAAAGCGTGCTCCAAGGCTTTAAGAGGCAGCAACAGAAAAAGAAAATCTACTCTGAGCAAGATACACAAGCTCTAAGCTCAGCTTAGGTATCTCGCATTCTAGGTTGGCATACAATTCTCAACAAATATACTTACTTTCATAAAATCAGTGCAGTCTTCTATTGCCATTGCCCTATTCTCGGCCAAGCCAGCCAAAATGTTGTTAAAGAACAATTACACATTTAAGCTGAAAGCTAGATAGCACTTAATTTGGTCTATTTTCAGTGACAGGCTGCAGCAAATATTGTAGTAGTAGTACGATAATGTTGTTTCAGTTCATGATAGCTTTGAAATCATTTATTGATCATAAAAACACTATGAAAAGTTGCCACTCTGTGTGCTTGGCAGCCGTTTTAGAACGTTAACATCTTTGCTCTGTCAAAGCCCTTGTATAAAATACTGAAGATAATACTGTCTACATGACTGACTAAATCCTACAAAATTTACTCTTTTTACATTAGATGAAGCTGGTATAAAATCAGCAAGATAGTGTTTCTCCTTTTCTTTATTGCACTCAATGGTTTGGCTATTTAGCTCCATTTTAAAGTGAGTTTTTAGTCAGCATGTCAAGCAGCATACTGAATGTCAGCAATAGTTGTTATCAAAGAATTATTGAACATACAACATGTAGGTTTATCTTGGTAAACCTGATACGTGAGGGATGACATTTGCTGACATCAGGATGCCATTACACCCGAAATGCCAGGCCTGAACAAAATGTATAGAAAATAAATTAATCGTTTTAAAAGGTTCCCGTCTTTATACATGAGACATACTTCCTTAGAAGGACATCTCATGAAGTGGTATCTTGGATATCACTTATAATTGTAAAGTTTACTAAAGAGAGAGAAATTCATGACTTGGCTCTTCTTTTGTGTATTTAAAAAATGATCTCCAGCCTAAGAAAGGTTAGCTTACTATAGCTTATTTTACCACAAAGCATTTTAAGGATCAGCAGCTTACTTAGAGATCTACCAAAAGAACAAGAAGTGGAAAAGGCTTGGTATACCACTTAGATTTGTTAATGCAGGCGTTTCTCTAGAGGATTTTTATTCTTCACCAGCTTCTCTGGTCCATTTTAAAATGTGCATAGTTTGGTTTCACTAACGTAGAAGTTCCTCTGCAGCATATTTATTCCTCCTCTGTTTCTCGGATCCATCTTAGAATGGGTATAGATGGTTATATAAGTGCATTAACTTTGATGGTGCAGAAACATGCATATCAGGGACTTTCTCTGCTTCTTCTGAAATATATTTTCAGTTTTAGGTTATTTTGCTACACGTATCTATACACCCTCAATGTACTTCCTTTTAATTTATACCTTTAAAGTAAAAAGCCTTTATACACTACTGTAAGTTATGTTTTTCCTCTATATTTTTACTAACCTTCATATGTTTGAAGATGGTTATAATATTTTTCTTACTGAACTCATTTTTGTTAATTAATAAATAGATTAAAATAGTTATTCAAAACTGTTCACAAAACTCTTGTGAGCAGAGATGTACAAAACCCAATTGTATGAGCAGGTATGGGATAAGCTATTTTTGAAACCAAGTAAGAGTTCTGAATTCTGCCCTAAGAAATGTGTATTTATTGATCACTTCAGTCTATTGGTTTTTCAGAGAAACATTAGTATGTCAAATATTTTATAATGACAAATGAGATCAAAGATGGTCTAATCAAAAAGTAAGTGTTAAACGAACATGGAATAGGCAAGCAGTGTGTGAACTGTTTTTAATAGACACTAGTTGTCTGGGTTGGGTTATTTCTTTTCTGTTGCTTGCAAGGTTGTTCTACCAAAATGATTTTCCAGGGGGCTGGTGACAGTCTCATTTTTCACTATCAAGTAAGTCTACATTATCAATTACATTCTATCTTACTACAAAATTGCCTGTTCCAACACTCCGCTATGATATTATTAGGGGGAAAATAGCATCATAAGATACTTTCAGCAATGAGAGATTCACTTCTTTAATAACATTTCTATAAATATATTTTTAGAATGCAGTATTTCAAAGGCAAATAATACTGAATAATAAAAGCTGATACACCTAACAGTGTGGGGGACAGATAAAAACATAGATGTAATAAGCCAGTCTTCAGCTCGTCTCTGGCCACTCTGACTCCAGTATCCAGAAAAAATAGAGTAAATGATTCATAGGGAGCACAGAATCTGTAATATTTTGGCAGTCTCTGAATAACAAAATAGACTTTGAGGTTGCTCCAGTTTATACCTGCTCTTAGCCATACTCTGACCTTGATTTACTTCAAGTTTGAGCTCTAACATCAGAGTCTGAGATACCAAATATGACATAGATAAAGCAAGTCTAATGTTAATACTCTTTGCAATTCTTAATTTAAATGTACAATTCCTATACGCAATACTTCCTGGGCTACACCCAGTCACCTTCCTGTGCTATGGCTTTTATGTTTCTTAAATAAAAATAATTAAAAAAAAACAAACAAACAAAAAAACTTTAATGAGAGAGCTGCTATTACCTTTCTCATTCATCTGTGTTTAGAAGTCAATTCCCTTCCATGAATACTGATTTTCAGCTCACTTCAAGGATTGTATTTCCATCTGCACTTGTTTGGCAGCAGTTTTAGCTGGTAAACAGCCAGGAGCATAATCTGAACCACACTTGATTCAGTAGGCTCAGAGTATGAGGAGTTAAGAAAGAAAATTTGTTGATGTTGCACAGTTGTTAACGAATACATCCATATGTTTTTTTAAAGTACTGGCACCAAATATCAGTTCAGACAATCTCTTTTTCATCAAAATCTTTTATATCAAAGAATATTGCTAGCATTGTTAGACCTACTACATTCTAGAAGTACGGGCTCATCTAGACAGTACAATCTAGTTCATGGAATGCTTCTATGAGATTCTTTAGTGCTGTATCAAATCAGATCTTGTTCTTTGAAATACACGGTTTCACTTTTTTTATGAGGTATTGACATTTTCTGAAAAAACAACCATTTTTTTTGTGACTAATTTCATTTCTCCAGAAACAAAAGATGACAAAACTGTCTAAAACCACTTTAAAACAAAAGCTTTCAACTAGACACATTATAGCACTGATGTTACATATTTGGCAGCTTTTCCATCTTTACACAATTTGTTAGCTTGCTGTTTTCAGAAAGACTTTCATTTCTCTAACCATTATTTCACTTTGCTAAGGGACTGTGTTTAGTGTATTGTGGCCAGGTTTAGTAGAAATTAGAGAGATTTCTTTAAAAATACTGTTAGCATTAATGAAGGAATATAAATTTTGTAAGTCAATGAATGCTTTCATCTGTGTGACTCCCATTAATTTTAGTGAGAACTCCTCAGACTCCTAGCCCTGAGACTTAAATTAGATTCTCACACATTTCAGTATTCCTGATTATGTATCCTATACAACATATGTTATGACATTAACAAGTCCGATAATTGCAAACATCCAAAATGGGCAGAAAAAACATGATTTATATCAAACACATATAAGGCACGTTGCTATATATACAGTGCAGGATCTGCAATAATCTTTATGCATGAAAACACTTGTGCCCCTGAGAAAATGAAAGGGGTCAAAATAAGCTCTTGCTGAAAGACTGTAGCTCATACATTTATCATTGTAAAATGCACATAAGTGTTAACTTGACAGATCAAGTTATCTTTCAACTTAAAACACAACTAACAAGAATGCAAGGGGAAAAATTGTATTTAATTCAAATGTTGTATTTAAATTACTTCAGTATTGTCTCTCAAAATGTCAATAGAACAACACAGCGTGATAGGAAAAAATCCCTTACACATGGTGGACAGTGGTTGAGCAAGCTGGTTGCATTATTATACCAACTACTAATTTGATGACACATAACCTGATGAAACCTATCTTGAGAAATTATGACAAGAGGCTTTTTTGTAAGCCTGGTAAGTCCTTAAAGGTAGTAGGAAAGATATCTTTGGGGCCTTCTGACAAATACTGAAGAGTGAGTGGTGATAAGTATATTTATCAAGTGTGTTGACTTTGTTCCCTGATTTTATGTGCTGAAATTAAATAGTAGGCAATATCTAAAGTCTTAGAGTATCTGTATGTGTGCAGTTATCTGGTAATGAGCTGAAAACCTCGAAATTTTATAAATACATTTGTGCAACAAAGAAAGACAATGTGGATCTCACTAGTGCTTATTTTATACACCCACTTTTATATAGCATCCATTAAGCTAACCTGTGTACCTTGAGACATAATTACTGATGAGAAGACTAGTGGAATGAAAACAATGGAGATGACAGGTACTGGATCTCTTGGTAAACATGCAAGATTAAAAACTTCAAACGGAAAGTTGCAGCTGTGTGACAAAGAATGTAGGCCATGCTTACAGAAGAGGACATCTTCTCCGATGAAACAAAGATTCCTTAAGGTCATGGCAATCCCGGTGATTAGATGAGCGTGAGTTTCTAGTGCGGTAGTAAGCACCAAATGGATTTATATGATCCTTAGATACAATGAGCAAGAAAGCATCAAATAGGAAGAAATAAGGCACGTTTCCTCAGTACTAGCAACTCAATAAACTAATCTGGAACATTGTACCTGCTTCCAGTATTTGCAGATGTAAATTAAAGAATTGGACACACTTAAAACCACAACATTATTCTAATATTGTAATATTATTATAATATTATAATTATTATTATTATATTATAATATTACCTAAGATAAAAACTCTAATTACACAACAGCTTCAAGGGAACAACAGTTCAAGGGAATCCTATGGCTTGTACTACGCCAGACCCAAGACTGAAAAACTGAAAGTCTCTCCTACTTTTGGAATTTTCTAAAAGCTGCTTTTATTACTACATAGCATTAGAAAAATATCTAGTTAGTCTGAGGCAAAGAGTTGAAAATACATAACCATCAAAAAATTACTCTGTGATCTGCAAGAAATAAGGCAGTTTTCCCATCCAGTTTCTAAAAGGAAAACACGCACAGAGTACAAAAACTGGATTATTGCTTCCTTTTCAGTATCCCTCATTGTGATGATTGTCAGTTCTTTCTGAAGCAGGTGCACAGAATAATGGTGAACTTTATTGTCTAAAGGAAGATACTTCTAACAGATTAAGGACACTCTAAAAAAGATCTCTTCTAGTTACTAATCTTTCCTATGCTAAAGTCACTGAAGTTTTTCTAATAGCGTTAGCCTGAGAAGAATCCTCAGACAAACTCAATTTTATACAATAAATGGTTTCATCTCCTCCAAGGAGCTTTTGTGAAGAAAGCTGGAGGTCTTCTTTTTCCCTGAAAAAGACTTCAGTTATTTTAGTAAGAATGCTACTGCCTAAAAAATGTCCAATTAAAAAAAAAGCGGGGGGTGGAAAGTAAGATTCTCCTCAGTATGAGCTTCAAAACCAGAAAGGAATCTAATTCTGAAGTTCTCAGGGATACTCTTTGATACACAGACTTTAACAAAATTAGCATTTTCTTTTCATAGAAAGAAAATCAGTTTGCCAATTTGCAAAGTTTGGAATTCTCTGGATATCTTTCCTTTAATCCTCAACAATTCTTCTCCCACATCACTGATACTAGCTGCAGTCTTGCAAAGTCCTCTACCGGCACCACACTTGGAACTTAGTTCTATTCTTCTTCACCCAATCTCCCATCTTATGAACTTTAATGATTCCCAGTGTCATTGATGTAAGAACTGAAAAGTTTTTTCTAAATAAACTTTATATTTTGGTTTTGATCGTTCAAATATATATTTTTAGCCATATATTGTGTTCAACACATTTTCACTATTATAGTTAAAATATGAGTTTATTAAATAATTAAAAATATTCTCATTCTTAAATATAAATATTTTCTGCTGGTTGGTACAATGAAATTTGAGGTAGGTAAATATATATAATCTGTACAAAAAGCAGCACAATCTGGAAAATGTAAAGTATTAAAAGTAAGTTAAATATTAACTCAAAATCAAATATGTAATCTTTCTCTCACTGAAGAATACTTAAGCAGTTCTACATATTACTTACAATGCACAACTTGTTTGCTCTGCAACTTTTTACTGTGAGAGAAATTGTGAAGATCGTGGAGATAAAAGAAATATAAGAAATCATAAAAATGAAAGCCTGATATCACTGAGGTTAATAGTAAAACTCTTTTTTGACTCAAATTAGGTTAACTTGCATGCTTATTATACAATGATATTCTTTCTGTCTTGTTTCCTCTGCTACCTAAAGATTTGAGAACATATTTTTCTTCAACAGTTGTTCTGAGATAGTTCCACTAGAAAGTCATTCATAAAACCAGCCTTCTTATTTTTAACTCAGTATACAAAAGGACTTCGTATATCACCACCAAAATACTTTCTAAGTCACTGGTCACCACTGGTTTTGTAGTTCAGCTCATCTAAGAACTAACTTCCCTTCTTTACAGTGATAGGTTGATAGTGATATTGAAAATTCAACACTTTCCTCTTGGACTGACACTATCTTTAGCTACATGAACTGTTGGATATTCAGTTTTTTATTTAAATGGTAGAGTTCTCAATCTCATCTTTATTCAGGTCCCAGAATTGAAAGACCCTTTATATCTTTAAAGTGAATATGAGAAAAGTGAATTACTGATATAGGAAGAAGTTGAAGGCTTTGAAGAAAGAAAGAAAGAAAAATTAAACGAAACTCACATACAACTTATATTTTCTTTATATGAAGTAACTTTTCTACATTACATTTCCCTGAGATTTACCGTATGTGACTAGTCCCTGAAGCTCTGAAAATATCTGAAGAATATTGGTCCCAAACTCAGCTATACCCAAACAACAATAATTAAAAAAAAAAAAAGTAACAGACTGGGCACAGTTAAAATTATCAGAGACAACTTTAAATTATTAATTCCATAATGAACCATTAATAATGAATGCAGGAAGTATTAGGAAAGCTATCACAGCATGATATCGGTCAAATTTTACTTACCAGTTGTGTTTTATTGATTTCCAGAATTGACAACTCAGATGTTCTAAGGGAGGTATACTGGGGAAACCATGCATACATAAATAAATAATTGCATGTGGAATGAGCAATGCTGCTGAAGAAAGCTTTGTGCACCATAAGAATTTTAATTCCTCTTTTGAAGCATGTAGACTTAGGGAGGAGTCATGAAGAAATATGATAGAGATTTTATTGGGCTTGTGGTTTTGTAGACACTCAGCTCTATTTCAGGCACCCATCTCGGGAGGAATAGTTTATATAGACATTCCAACTGGCTCAATTTACACTTCAGTAATTTTATTAACTATTAAGGCTACTGTACTCACCTATATCCATCAAGGGATTTATCTAAGTGACCTAATTTTCAAGTTACTAGTTTGCTTATAGATCTTGTTACAATCAAAGTTAGCTTAGTTAAACAAGATTTCTATGGACATAGCACTGCAGCTAGAAATAGGGTCCAGTTTTTACTACAGTTAAGCTCAAATGTGCTTATACTGTTGCATGAGGGAATCACACATAGCTCAACCCTGTAAAGCTTTTTTGGTTTGAAAACACAGCAACTGCATCAGTTGAGGATCTGAGGTTGATAGTTTCTTAGGCAGAGGATATCTCATGCGGTATTTTACAAAAATCATTTAGATATCAAAAAATAAGAAAACTTAGACAATCAAAAGTCTAAAAACCTGATCCTGTCAGGTGTTCACTGCTACTAATTTCCTTTTACCTTCTCCCCTCATACCCCCAGATACCAGCAGAACATAACCCATCAGCCTAAACTGCCTGAAACAGCATCCAAAGTACTTTAAGTCAGATAGTGAGGCCTCCCAAAAATTACTATGAAATGTACCGCCTGGAACTGAACTGTGTTTTGTCTCATCAGTATTCAATAACACTGTCTTGTCATAAAGAAGATTAAAAATGGAACAAAACCACAAGAACAAGTGGGCAGAGACAAACATTCAGAAGACATTAAGATTTTTTTAGCCCAGACAGCTTGGATTTTCTCTGTGATTACTGAATTTCCTTCTTAGTCAAGAAACTGTTATACAATTCATTTTGCAAATTTAAGTATGGCTGTTATATGTGTTATACAAGAAAAGCTTGTGCTTGAAAGCCAGCTAACTAGCAGCTACACTTGCCATGTGCACATACATTTTAGAAAAGAAGGTCAGTTGTTACACAGAAGTGAGAGATGTGTAAATGCCCCCTGGCACTAGCAACAGTTACACCCCTTCATAACAACCTGATTCACTCACAGTACTCTTGTTTGTCCCTCTAACTGTCAGATTCTGCTTCATGTTTTTCTTTGTTAACGAAAACTACATTGTTCCGAACTGAATAATGTTGGGAAGAGTAGCAATACCTGCTGTGATGTTTACTATTCTTATTATTCTTTACAGAAGTGCTACAGGAGCCATTATATTTGCCTTCTGTAGCTGGTTCATTAAATCATGCAGGAATAAAGGGCTACAGATCCTCATCCTATTTAGGCCGGGAAGTAGAAAAGTAAAACAGAAATACAGAGGTACTGAAACCACCTATTTCGCAGGAGGCTCATGTTCACACCTCAAACTCACACTCATAGTTCTTGAGCGCAGGGAGGCTGCACGATCCTGAGGGAAAATTGCAAGGCGTTTCCTCTGAATTTCATTTTCACAGACTGCCTGGGAAATATAAGCCATCTTATTTCAAATTATGATGCCTTTAGATGGGAATTCAAAGAGCTGTGATGGATTCCTAGGCCTCTCCCAACACTACGTCTCCCTTAAGAAAACATCAAAGAAGGTGGGGAAATGAAATGTTTGTGCCTAAAATGCATCTTTCCTATTTCCTCTCTCTTTCTTTTAGCTGATGAGCCTCTTGAAAATCACCTGGCAAGAGCCTGGAAGGCACTGCCTTATATGCCTTGTGCAAAATCTATCAGGTTTTTTGTTTGGTTTTTTTGTTTGGTTGGTTGTGGGTTTTTTTAACACCTATACTTCATCTAAATCGGAAGAAATTTTGTGGTAGAGTTATACCATCTCATCCCAGAAGTCTTAACAAGGGTGTTGGTGATGGTAAGTGTTTAGTGGAGCAGTGTAGAGAGCAGTTCAATAATGTGACTTTTTTTCACTTACCTGTTTGGCAGTCTTGTTCTCTTTCTTGTCATGTGTCTACCATTGTAGAGGTGGTGTTCAAGGACAGAGGTTTAGTGGTGGAGCTGGCAGCATTAGGTTTACAGCTGTTATGATTTTATGACTCTAAGCTGAAGTAGATATAAACCCCCTTTTTTTGCTTGACAATAATTCAATAACTGCATGTCAAGGATATCCAAATATTTCTAATCTATATTTTTAAGTGTATATTTATATAAGATGGCTTAACTCACCTAGTTATTAGCTCATTAGCAGAGTGAGCATTTGCTGTGGGTTGTGAAAGAAGTAACACATCAGTACTCTTCCTTTTTCACAAGAGAATCCGAGGAGGAAAAAGGTAGGTGTTTCTTTCTATTGCACTGATATGTAAAGAAGGGAAGGTATGACTGGGAATCAATATCCCTCTTTAAACACAGAAATGAGGTGGAAAGACTAGTTATGGAAGGAATTCAACTGCAGTAACCCAAAAAGGGGTGGAGGAATGGAGATGCCTACAAACTAGCTACAGAACATATGTGTCGGTATCAGTAATATTTACAGTTGAGCTTTATGTAGAGCAAGAAAGGGCACAAACATTCACATTCTTACAGATTGTGTTGAAGTGCCTTAAAGAGATGCTTTCAGTTTAGGCTAACATGTTCTAATTTGTATTGAAAGAGACTGTAAGTGTCAACAAGGTCATTTACCACATTCTAGCAATTGAGAAGGGAAGCTCCACTTTACCATCATTAAATTCTTGAACCTTTCCTACACAGTTTGCAAAAGCCTGTCTTTGTCCAGACTGCACAATACTAACATCTGGCATGATCAGCACAATTACACAATATATACCAACACTAAGGATTCCCTACTTCTACCTTCATTTACAACCTAAGTTAGTTAGGACAACAGGCTTCCAAGGAACTGACTGTTTAGGGATATATCTGAAGCTTGGCAATGGGGAAAAAAAGCTATGTGGATGGGACACTTAAAGCAGATTATTTGTACTGTCTGTTAGATGGTGATCAGGACAGGGAGCCCAGATGAGCATAGCAATAGTCTCCAAGCCTGCACGGTTTCTGCTAAGAAGTGGCTTAGGTTGCCCTAAGTCAGTCCCTAACACAACTGGAGTGCCACAAGTTAACCCTGTATTCAAAGAACAAAGCCATTTTGGATACAGACTGAAAACCTTTCAAATCTTGCAGATGCCCAAAAGTTGAGGAGGCACCCCTGCAGTGACCCACTTGCATGGGCAATGATGCTTTTTGGACTGTTTTTCCCATGCTAATGCAGAGACCTTTGGAAAACAACCATGGAAATGACTCTCCATTTCTGTGGAATGTCAGAAATTGTAACACATGGACTTTCAGAAGAACTGAACTTTCAGTCCTATTTATATACACGTCAGGTCTTGTCATGTGCTTGCTGTGTAGAAACAAAGAGTACACACAAAGGACTGGAACAGTATGAAAAACAGAATGTAGCTTTTTCTGTCTGCCTTTTATTAGTCAGCACTGTTTCACTCTTTTGAGAAGGACACTGTCCTTGTTAACGTGGTTTCTTAGGCACACTCAAAGTCTGATATTTATCTTAAAGAATCACTTTTAAGGTAAGGGAAAAAGGCTAATGCTGAGAGTAGAATAATCTGGACTGTAAATCCACTAAACTATTATTGAAGAAAAATCTTCATGCCTATTCCAATGCTTGGTCATGATTAAGAAGTCTTTTGGCTTTGGCATTTGAAATTTGGTTATTATTATTATTATCTGAAGCTGACAAAACAGTGGAATTCATCTATACTGCTGTAGGAAAACAGATTATAGGACAAGAAAAAAAAAGAACATGACTGATGGATAAATACAGACAAATGCATCAGTATGTAATTTTTGCTACATTATCACCTCAGCCATAAAAGGCTGGCGTGGATAAAGATGCACAATGAGCTTTAAAAATATACTTCAGTTACAGATTGTTCAATTGTATTTTACCATAAATATCTTAACAATTATTTTAATATACATTATTCTTCTTCCATTTAAGTACATGTTATGTACAAATGCTGTTATCTGTAAGAGCAATAAATTCAGTCTTAGCAGTAAGGTGTAATAAGAGCATTTTTCTGTGACAGAATTGATTTGGGTTAGGTACATTAAAGTCATTTGTAAAAAATAGACTCTGAAGATGAGCAACTAAAATTTTTACAAGATCAAGTTTTCAAATAGAGATTTCTCCTCACTTACGGGAGATTAACTTTTGAAGATGTACTGAAACATTAAGGAGTCAATGAATAGTAGGCTAAAGTGATGGAAACGCAGTAGTTTTTTTCATGAGTGGAAAGAGGGGAAGGAGACAAAGATTTTTAGACTGTCATCAGTCAGCATTAATTTGCTATCATGAGTATGAATCTATTTCAGTCAAGGGTGGCAGAACAACAGTAGAGCTGGATGAGTCAAGAACCATACTTACAATTTTAGTGTCTTACTTTGCAACTTCATTTGACGTACAAGGCCACACATGGATCATCATTTATTTTACATCATACCATGTAACTAATGGCCGTGTTTCAGTGTTGTAACTAATGGCCGTGTTTCAGTGTTGTTGTTGGCAGTGTAACATAACTCTAGAGCTGCGTTAAAGCCTACTTCCAAGGTAGCACAGGCACTTTTTGTCACACAGGCTATCAACACATTTTCAAATGAGTTCTACTCGTCCATAACTGCAGTGGGTTGTCAGAAAGGATCTGCTTCTACTTTGTTGTATATATAAGGAACTGATATAAAAAAATACACCTGAAGTCCAAATCTTTATTTAAAATATTTCATTTTTTTGTTGTGTTTATGCAAAACTAAAACTTTTCACACTATAGGAATACCCTTGTTTAAAAATTATTTTTCTTTCTTTGAAAAGTAATGGTTTAATATGAAGAAAAAATTATTTAAAAGAAGCTAAAAGAAAAGCTGAGATTAAATGTTAAGAAAGCAAAGTGTTTTTAGTATCTATTGTAAAGTGATCTAGTTACCCCGTGCAACTTGTTCTATAAAAGTAGAAACTACAATATTACTGTATTTGAAAACATGACCCATTTTCTCTTAATTTCTCTTTCAGCATTGTAATCTCTTATAATTTTGCTTACACGGTATTACTGTGTCAGATTAAAAGACATTCCTTTAGTGTCATTTCCCAAAATCCATCTGTTGTATCCTGCTCTATATGCATTTTCAAACTGTCAATTCCTGTTTTATGCCTCATCCAGCAGAACATTCAACAATGTGACTAATATCTGTTGATGCATTGTTTATTGTCTTATCCCTTCTCTAGGGAGATGTATATGTGCAGTTTTGGTTTTTTTTTTTTAACAGTGTTTTTCTTTGTTTTGCTTTTGTGGTTTCCTTTGTTTTGCTTTCTTTGTCGCCTTTTTTAAATAAATGTGGTATTTTCAACTTAACAAAGACAAGGTCAAAAAAATGTTCCCAGTATATGGAGCATTAGAGGGAGAAATGGTGATGACCTTCTGTTACTGAGGGCAATTATTCCACACTGTCTCCTGTACAAGTAAAATCTGGCCCTGTAGAGATTTCCATGGGAATGAAAGGTGAAGTTTTCTGCCACAGGCTTTATCTTTAAACATCTAGGGTGAATGATGAAGAGACGTATTTCAGTATGTTTTGTATTACCTAGTTTCTTAAGCAGACCAAGATTCACGTCCTGATATATCCTACTGTATAATCTAGAGAAGAAGGGATAAATGTATGGGTAATCATGTCATACTATCATTTTTATTCTGGTATGTAGGCTTCCAAACACAACAGAACATGATTGAACTAAACACTGTGGATAATGCTACAGTAAAGCTTAGCAACAGTGAAAAGTGAAGATGCACTAACTGTCCAAAAGCTATTTCTATTCTTCTAGATATTTTCATCTGTTAGCCATCCTCATCTGTACTTTAAGTTCATTTTAAGTTAATCTCTGCTTATTTAACTTACATCAACAACCTCACTAAGGTGCTGAGGTAGTACCATTTTATAGGTGAGTGAGAGTTACTACATTACTATGTGACATATCAAAGGTTGCTCTAAATCATTTTTTTTTAAGTACATCCATCTAAATTCTTGCATGTTATTTCTAACAATCATAACAAACATATTATTAACATTAACACTGGAAAGAAAGCCAAAGAAAAGATTCAGTGGCAAAGTAGTTGGCATCTATGGGATCATTTATGCCATTAATTTCAGCATAAATTCAGGACTCATTACTGCATATTGACCCAATTACTCCAAAGGTACAATTGATAAAAGCTGGAAATTTTCAAAGTACTAGTACAGTAGCCAAGAAACAATTCCAGACTTGGACACTGCCCATGTTTGTAACTGATAGACTGAAACGGGAAAGTTTACCAGAACTACTGAAGGTTAGCAATAACATAAATTGCTGAACATAAAGTTTAATGTTTTAAAGAGTCACACAAAATTTGTCTGGTATGGTAACAACAGAAAACTCTTAAATCTTTTGCCAGTGAGTAGTACTTACAACCTGGGTAACCAACACAACTGAAAGGTCTAATCCCCCCACTGCAAACAGCTGCTGTATGAAAGACAGGAGACCAGTCAGACCAAAAGGTCATTTTAAACTGAAATGCCTGGACATGTGTCGTGGTTTAAACCTCAACCAGACAGCTTTCACTCACTCACTCCCCCCCTTTCTTGCCCTCCCCCTACTCTCGGAGGGATGGAGAGGAGAATCAGAAAGAATGCAACTCCCACGGGTTGAGATAAGAACAGTTTAGTAACTAAGGTATAACACAAATCACTACTGCTACCACCAATAATAGTAATGATAAATGAAATAACAAGGGAAGAGAATACAACACCCCATCACCAGGCGACCGATAACTTGCTCCCCCCAGCCCGACCAAGCACCGACCGATACCTCCTCCAACCCTGCAGTCCACCCTGTCCTTCCGGCTAACTCCCAGTTACCTCCTGGGCATGACGTGCTGTGGTATGGAATACCTCTTTGGTCAGTTTGGGTCAGGTGTCCTGTCTCTGCTTCCTCCCGGCTCCCCTCCTCCCTGGCAGAGCATGAGGCCCACAAAGTCCTTGGCCAAACCAAAACATCATTGTTTTTCAGCTCTGTTCCCAGCTGAAAGTCAAAACACAGCACTGCACCAGCTACCAAGAAGGAGAAAAAATGACTGCCACTGCTAAACCCAGGACAACATGCCACCCAGTGCAAGCTGTGGTGTAATTAAGTAGCAGAGGATGGTATTTCAAACTGTTTTCTGGACCAGACAAATAATTCACCCCTTTAGAAATAGAAACTAGGTAACTTCTATAAATAGTGTAAAAGTCATTATACTACAGCTCAGTAGTCATTATGATAGATACTGATTCTTCCATCCTGTACAAAAATTGAGATAGCTAAAAGACACCTCCTGATATTTGCATTATTCATCTACTACAACTGTTATGTTTGGATGAGCAAAAAAATCTGCTGTATTTGCTTTTTTTAAGTCCATTTCTTCCAGTTGCAAAAGTATAAAGAATAATTGAACATTCTTCATTTACATTTGTGTACAAATTATTTTTATTTTTTTTTACCATTCATGCTTTCATTCACTAATACACATATTTAGCTGGTTTAACCCCAGCTCCAGTCTGTAAGGAGCTTGGTGTTTGTAAAACCTCAAAGAATAATACTTATTCACAAAGCACAGTAAATGAAACTTGTTTAAGTGAAAACTCTATTCACTGCTGTCTCTGAATCAATAAAGGAAACTGCACATGTGACAGACAGCTAACTTGGCACCACAAAAATACAAACGGATTGGCAAAGGTATTTAAAAATTCTGGGGGTTTTGTCACTGATTGATGTGGTAGTGGGGAGGAATAGGAAGACAACCATGACATGGGTCAAACAACAGAATGCATAAGAGAGGCAGAGTATTGAATAAGCACCTCAGCTGTATAAAAGATGAAAAGAGACTTCAAGGAAGTTTGTATGTGTAGGTAGACTCAATTAAGGATTTGTTGAGAGCTTTTGGCACCTGTTGAATTAGCTCTTTGAAATATAACTAATGCATCAGCCTATCTAAAAGAAAAGTATTCATCAACGTGCATTGTGATTTCAGGACAGGATTTGTTATTCCATTCTTAATGCTCTGTTTAATAATGACACCACAACCTCTATTCATGCTACGTTTTAGACAACTATTGGTCTTAGTTCATGTTCAGCAGCCTGAGAAAATAATAATTTGGCATTTGCTACAGTGAAGTTCTTTTTCTTCTCAGTTCCAGGACCTTCATAACCTACACTGTACCATTTCAGTTACCATTTCAGCACTGGTGCTACCGTTGCTCACAGAATTTTTTTCCTGAAAGTTTTCTGAACAAAGACTGGTATAGGTTGACTACAGAAAATCATAAACATAAGTCACATCTGGCAAAATAGAACAAAGCCTGAAGTTTCAGAGATCACTGTTCTATTGTGAAGAAGTGGTCAGTCCCACCTCACAGCATCAAAACTTTTATTGCTTCTCCGTGCAACAGAATCACTGATACTGTTAAATATGAGATGAGAATCTAAGTTACTGTATGTCTGAAAATCCTTGTTTTACTTACTGCCATGGTGCTGGCAGTAAAAGACACTTTTTGGGGAATTCCAAATGCATTTAATCTTCAAATCACAGGAAAACAAGGTTTCTAACAGAAGGGGAGCACAGTAACATGATATCCCTGTGAAGGTGCTGACTCCTTGAATTAGAGATTTCCAAATCAATTAAAGTGTTAGTATTTCAGGATGAGCTCACTACTTTGGCTGCTGTCGAGTGAAGAAATTATGCTTCCCCATTAATTCAGCGTGTGATTAAAGCAGAACTCCTGAGGGAAAAAAGGGTAGCTAGAAAGGATTGATTCTGATGCAGATTATTACTTTGGAAAACTTGAAGATGCCTTGGAAGATGCATGCTTCAGTTTAGGAAGTTTGTGAGATTTAAATCTCTAAGTCAGGGGGAGAACACTAAAGGTGTTCAACCACAAAACCAGACTTTGGAAAACAGCAATTATTTGTTTGGTCTAAAGAGAAACAAAAGTCAGACTAAGGTAAAATCGACAGTGTCTGAAACAAGACATGGTAAACCTCAGTATTAGCATTCTTAATTCATAAGCTGAAATGCTTTCCCATGGTAACGCTCACTTCTGTCCTTCTGCACCTTACCTTATCAAAATTAAGAGTGGGTACTTTGATTAGTAAATAATACCCAACAAAAGCCAGTGTGTGAAGGGCATTGAGACTAAACTGGTAACAGGCAGGTGGAGAGGCAAAACATATTGAAGGAAAGGAAGGAAGCTCCAGAGATTAAGCATAGGCTTGCTAAATGAATGCAAAGAGAGAAAAAAAAAAGTGACCTTTTTCATCAAGAAAAGGGGTAGATGTGGCACATGGGAGGGAACGAATGAGGCAATTTGTTAGCGAAACACTTGTGCAGTCAGCCAACATTATTGCAAAAGCCATAGAGATGCTTACTGAAGCCTCTGGATAGTATATGCCTTCCCTTGACTTGCATCCTACCAGGTGCCCCTGAAAGAAACCTTGATGGAAAGGAATGGACTAATGCAGATTAGTCACATTGTTCAATACTCCATGCTGAGACATTTGAGGGGAGTAACAAAGGAGCTGACACACATCCTTGCATAAGGTATCTGTACAGGTCTGCATCAATTTGCTTCTCTTGTTGTTTTTTCCTTGTCCATATATACTCTTTGACATATGAGGAAAAGCAATATGAAAAAAGAGGCACAGTTCTGAGAGCTGTTTGGTATCAATGAACAGCAAACCTGGGTTTGATTCAGAACAAAAGATTTTAGAGATCCTGCTTGATAGAGTTTGAATATTTCTTAACATAGCTAATTGCAAACCCCACGACACAGGAGATCATTTTATTAGAAGACCTGAGTAAAAACAATAGCTCAGATACTCAGTACTGCTTGAGATTCTTAAAACCAATATATCCAATTCCTTAAGGATTCTTATCTTCAAAAGGCTCTGCATTACCCTCTTCTCTCCCTGAATTGAGGGCTTGACCAGAACTGACCTCACAGTCACAGGACTAAACATTAAACCAGCCTTGACTGGCATATTGTGCTAGTAAAGATTTTAATCAAGAGTATTTAAAGTGTCTGGAAGCTGATCAGCAAAACCAGCTAATCTGGATGAGGATAACTGGGGTCACAATTAAAGTAATTTTGAAAAACACCGTGGTTATGGAATGAATGACTCTGCCATACAGAAGAATATACTTTCTGTAAAGTTATTAAAAGATGAGATTTTTCTGGCTAGTTCACCCTGACAACAGTTTCATTTTGAACTAATCAAACCATTGACCTACAGAATTCTAGGGGGCTAAGAATCTGAACATTGGCTCAAATAGATATTGTGTAACCATACGATAAACTTTAATATTTTGTATGACTTAATGTAAAATTGTTTTAGATGTTCAGTCCTTCCTTTTTTTTTTTGGAGAGACTTTCAGATATTCTGGATGTGCAACTACTGTGATTGTACAGATAGTTGTGTGACAAGTTATCATAAGCTGGCATTTCAATGTACACTTACCCAGCTGGTACACATAAGGGAAGTAATTGTAGTCACAAATTAGTCCCATAATCACATGCTTAAAGAGTTCTAAAATCTGGTTCTGACTGTCCAAGTGTGACTGCTTGTTTCCAGGAGAAAAAAACAACAGTATGTTTCTACTTGTGTCAGTCTTGTGCCTCTATTTTCAAACGAGCAAAAGCAATAAAAACCTTCACTTGAACTTGCAGGTAGTTTCTGACCACTTTGCAGCAGTCCAGTAATGGAATGAGGCCTCAAAGCTAAGAGTAGTTGACAGTTCCTCTGGTGACAAGAGCAATACAGAAATACTGAAGCGTTGTATCTGACCTGTTATGCTTATGGCTGCTGCTGGGATTCACAGTGCTGATATATTATTCGCATGAAACATTAAGGGCCTGATTCTTCACTCAGAGACATTCAGGTTAGAACTTAATCTACTGAAATTGCTGCGGTTTAAAAAATCAGTGCAAATCCGTGAAAAGTGAATTCAGCTCTAAAGGCACCATCCAGCACAGTGGAGTGATGAATTATATAACATTAACAAATCTTATAACTCTTTGGTAAATGAGAATTTGATGACAAAGCCTCAGTAGGCTTGGCAACCCAGCAAAGTGCCACAAAGTCATCGTGTTTATCTGCAGATTATCTGAATTATTCAGGCCTCTTGGGTTTTCAAAATTGAGCTAGAAGCCTTGCACAGACAGACGATGCCAACTGTGTGTACATTAACAAGGAAAAAATATTCCCAGGGAAATTTCCTATGACTAAATAGACATGGTAACAACAACTTCTTTTTTTTTCATCACATGAAGTGATCTTGTCAATCAACTAGGACTATGGTGAAAATGCTCCTGAAATAGCTATTTATAATCCAGAAGGCAGCCAATGGTCTTTGTTCATAAGTGATAAATACATGCTTACAGTCTAAGATGCGGTCTACTTTTCACAATACAAATTCACAACAAACCACCCTGATCTGGAAAGGACGAGCACAAGAACTGCAAAGATACTGAAGAACTACACTCCTCCTCTCTACGTGCATGCTTACAGCCTGACCCAAAGCCCACTGACAATATTGACAGCCCGCTTTATATATAACTTCATTAGATTTTGAGCTTTGTGTTGATTATGGCACTACACAGTTGATCCCTAAATAATCTACTGAATCCTGTTCAGAGCAGAATGAATTATGACAGCTAACACATATGGATGACTAAAATGAACAATTTTGAGTCTAAGATTTTGAGAATATGAAGATGATTCTGGCCAGCAAAGGACATTTTATAATGCTTAGGAGAGAAAATGCGCATCAAAATACCCCAAAAGTCTATTCCCATATTTTCTATCACTTTGAATCTTGATTGCCTTTAATAGGAGGCGTAAGGTGCAAAATCTTGCTCAAAATTATTCCTTTGTCCCTCTTGTCAAGCTGATATTGTAACAACTGCTTTTCCTTGCACCTGTTTAGTACCTGAGTCATGAACTTAAAACTTGGTTTTCTTCTCACCTTCAATCTACAAAACCTTTTAATGAGATATTGGCAAAAAAGGAAATCTTCCTTCTTCTCTAGTCCTTTAAAAGCATTTGTATTGGCAGAGGAAGAGGAGAGCACGGGAGGAAGAGAAAGAGAAATCAACCTGCATTAGTATTATAGATCCTTCTCTTGGAGGAGGGAGGGAGGAGTGGTACATTAAGGACATAAAAGTAACAGTTCTAAATTTCAAATCCTTGCAACAACAAAAATAAATCTGTGCAAAAGTAATGTGGGATTCACTCTGCAAAGCTCTCAGAACAGTTTTTCTATGTACACACAGCATCTTGCTCCTTACTCCCCCTTCTGAAAAATAATTATTTCTACTTCAAAACTGTAAAATGTAATAGCACATTTTTTAACCTATAACCATTGTGCTGAAGAGTGACAAAGAATATTCAGTTATAGCTTCTGTTTCTTACACTATGCTTTAGGATTAGCCTAGGAGCGACTGCTGTAGGGAGCAAGAAGCAGCCAGCCACACTGCTGCGGCTGAAGGAACTACTTGCAGATTAGATGACTTAATTTAATTTGAAACTCAAAGTAGGGGACTATGTGCAAGAATAGGGAAGAAAAGGTCTATCTTAATTTGAAACTCAAAGTAGGGGACTATGTGCAAGAATAGGGAAGAAAAGGTCTATCTAAAACACCTTTAGTTTCTGCTTTGTCTTGTTTAGTACCTTTTCTTTCTGTAAAATACGCATTATCTTGTCCTAATTCTGTGGGAAGCTCATGGTAAGAGAAAGTCTGGGCACAGTCACTTCAAAAACCTGGGGAACTGTCATCCTGTAGTCCTTCACCTAAACTAGCTCTTAAAATCATAGAATAGTTAGGGTTGGAAAGGACCTTAAGATCATCAAGTTCCAACCCTCCTGCCGTGGGCAGGGACACCTCACACTAAACCATGTCACCCAAGGCTTCGTCCAACCTGGCCTTGAACACTGCCAGGATGAAGCATTCACAGCTTCCCTGGTCAACCCATTCCAGTGCCTCGCCACCCTAACAGTAAAGAACCTCTTCCTTATATCCAATCTAAACTTCCCCTGTTTAAGTTTTAACCCGTTATGCTTGTCCTATCGCTGCAGTCCCTAATGAAGAGTTCCTCCCAAGCTTCCTTATAGCTCCCCCTTTCCTCCTTCTTTTTCAAATTCTGTTTAACAATGAGTCTGAAAAAACAAGGCTTCAAAGGCCAGAGTAAAGAAAAGGTAGAGTGTATGCATAAATGGAAATTAACAGTTGTTCAATTTGCCTCAACTAGAACCAATAACCTAACTCCACTTAGAATATTTCCCTCGGACTCCTAATGAGAACTCTAGAAATGACAGTGAAATGGTCTATGAGCAAGAAAAAGAAAAAAAAAAAAAACAAAACCAAACAACCCAAAAAACAGCAAAGTAACACTGAAATAAAAATTTTAACAACACAAGATGTGCTTTTTCTGTTTTTTCCCCAACACACATTTTGCAGTCTACAAGTGCTGGGTGTTTTGTTGGTTTGTTGTTTGGTTTGTTGTTTGGGTTTGGTTTTTTTTTTGTTGTTGTTGTTGCTAGTTGGTTGGTTTTGTTAAAAGAGTAGGATTGGAGGTGATGGAATTGTTATTGATCTGAACAAAAGCTTACCTGTATAGCTGAAGGCTGATACTAACAAATATCAATAATGTACTTCTTACTGTAGACAAACCACCAAAAATAATATGCTAGTAAGGATAATTGTTGCTGTTTAAGAGGTAAAAGAGATTAACACTCCTGCTTTAGGTCACAAATCAGAACTTTTTACTGACACTCAGCTGTAAGTTAGATTTTAGGTTGCAAGACCAAGAGGTCTGATCTGCAGTAGTCTTTTCTTTGATTTCAGGAATTCCTGAAATTTGAGTGACCATGGTACTCCACTTTAAGATGGAACACAGAGAGAATAATAGAAGCTGAATGCAGAAAACACTGTGAAAGGAATAATAACTGTCATTCTTTTTTCAATAAGGTAAATAGTAGCGGTAATAAACTATTCTAGGAAGGTCTAATCTCTTTCCAGCAAACCAAAATTACATTTTCCATACCGCTTAAAGAGGTAACTTTATTTAATTTTGAAATACTTATTTGAAGAGAAATAAAACTATGAATCTAATTCTTAATGTTGTGTGGAGGTCTTATCACTGACCTCCATGTATACAGAATTAAGACTGAGTAACTGATGGATCATGGTGCATTTCAATTTTCAATAAAATCATAGAAATAGGTCACTAAAGTACAGGGTCAAAATAATTTTTAGACATACTAAAGACAAGAATGATTGTTTTCATAAAAGAAGAGTTTCTCAAGCAATAAGACTTGTGATAAAAATATAATACTAATCAATGTGCTGTATCCAAAGGGGTCCAAAAATGAATTTCAGTTACATTTAAACTACAACATTCCTCATTTTTTGTATAGCATGAACTACAGCTTATGAACCTACTAATCCAATAGAAATAATCAAGTGTCTTCAATAAAACAAGATGATAGGATCCTGGGGCTTTATGGAACTTCATTGATGCAACATGCATGCTTATTTCCTGACAGTAGTTCACATTACTGCAGATTTTCAAATACCTTCTTACAATACAAAGGACAGTTATAACAGAATTAATATGCTTTCCATCACTTAAAAACTATAGTGAGGAATTTATCATAAATACTTGTCCATTCTCAAAGTTTTGTGAATGGTACTTGGATCCAAAACCCTTACATTTCTAGTGCACTATCTTTGCTTTGTCTGCAGCTAGTTGCTGAATTCACAATATCTTTAGACTTAATCTGATAAAAACCACCTTATATTAGGCATTAATCAAGTATTTTATATGCTGATTCATATTAATTTTATTTCTAGATGAATAAAAAATTTACTTGATAGTTCTTGCTACTTACACTGTAAGGTATTCCTCCTGCAGTTTTCAATTAAAAAAATCTCAAACTTGCTGAAGTACATAGCAAAATTTCCATTGTCACTAACATCATGGAATTAATTCAGTCACTGATGACATCAGCATAGAGATCTTGCTCTTAATTAGAATCATAACATCATAGACTCATAGACTCATAGAATAGTTACGGTTACAAAGGACCTTAAGATCATCAAGTTCCAACTGCCTGCCACGGGCAGGGACACCTCACACTAAACCATGTCACCCAAGGCTTCGTCCAAGTTGGCCTTGAACACTGCCAGGGATGGAGCATTCACAGCTTCCTTGGGCAACCCATTCCAGTGCCTCACCACCCTTACAGTAAAGAACTTCCTCCTTATATCCAATCTAAACTTCCCCTGTGTTTTAACCTGTTACCCATTGTCCTGTCACTTCAATCCCTAATGAAGAGTCCCTCCCCAGAACCCTTATAGGCCCCCTTCAGATACTGGAAGGCTGCTTTAAGGTCTAATTGAAGTAGCAGGTGGGTTAGCTACTTGTAAGAAACATGTCACTCACTGGTAACTAGTGTCCCACTTATCCTCTCATGTTTCTCATAATGTATGAAGAATGTCTTACTTGAGAAACCTTCATGTGAACTTCAAATCATGTTGTAGCTATGTATCAAGGAGCAGTCTTAACCTGATAATATGTTACTGAAAAGTCAGTAGAGCTTTCAAGAGTATCATAAAAGGTGAGTCACAAAACTAATGAGGTATGCTATTAAGCTTAGGCATTTATGAAAATAAGATTTAGCAAATGTTTTTCATTTTTACTTCTTTCATTTGGGAAAGAACCTTCCTCCTCAACACTGGAATGTTGATATAAAGAATTTATATTGAAATGAATCATCTCCTAAAATATTTGTATGTCATCTCAAGTTTCAAAAAAAATATTATAAGCTGTAAAACGTATTGGGTATGATGTCTTTGCAATGATAAGATCAACAGAATATATTAAGTGCATCACAAAACTGCTATGGAAAAAGGATGTGATTATTTGTAGTCAACACTAATATTCTCAATAACAAATGTGAAGTATTCTATAAAATTCATTATCCGTATACTTTTTTCCCACATGCACCTGAAAATTGAATGATTCAGACTGCCTAAGGTATTTTTGATGTAGTATGTTATCCTGTTATTAACCTTCTTGCTAATTGTACGTCAATTGTGTAACATCTTCTCTTGACGAATAACATATTTTCTTTGAACATCTCTTTTTTCTCCTCTTTTATTCCTGAATACTTGAATAGAAAACAGAGATTTCCAGTATTCCTACAAAACAAACTTTTTCTCTGCAGATGAATTTTTCAGATGAAGTCTAAATTTCTAGTCATTGTACCTCTTTATAGGCAGTTTTATGATGAAGGAAATTTGGTATTCAATGAATGGATGCATATGTCCCTGATAAAATAATTGACATGGGTTGTGAAACAGCATCAGAAGGAATTGTCCAGGTATAGAATGCACACTTACAGTAATAGCATTAAACACCTATCCTTATACTCATAATTGAACTTAAGGTCCATTATTAACTGAAATCCTGCAGTCATTTACTCTGCTCTTGTGAGACCTCACTTGGAGTATTGTGTACAGTTCTGGTGTCCTCAACATAAAAAGGACATGGACCTGTTGGAACAAGTCCATAGGAGGGCCACGAGGATGATCAGGGGGCTGGTGCACCTCCCGTATGAAGACAGGCTGAGAAAGTTGGGGCTGTTCATCCTGGAGAAGAGAAGGCTGCGTGGAGACCTCATAGCAGCCTTCCAGTATCTGAAGGGGCATATAGGGATGCTGGGGATGGACTCTTCATTAGGGACTGTAGTGACAAGACAAGGGGTTAAAAGACAAGACAAGTTTAAAACTTAAACAGGGGAAGTTTAGATTGGATATAAGGAGGAAATTCCTGTTAGGGTGGTGAGGCACTGGAATGGTTTGCCCAAGGAAGCTGTGAATGCTCCATCCCTGGCACTGTTCACAGACATGTTGGACAGAGACAACCTGGTTGGCTGTAGTTTAGTGTGAGATGTCCATGCCCAAGGCAGGGGGATTGGAACTTGATGATCTTAAGGTCCTTTCCAACCCTAACTATCCTGTGATTCTATGATTCTATTACATAGTGTGCTTTCAACAAATGACTATAAATGAGGCCATAAATTATTCTTCTGCATCAAATAATGATTGCATAAATAAAATTCTAGTGCATTGTTATTTGTTAATAAATGGGATTGCATACATTTTAAGGATGGAGCTGCATAAACTCAGTTATGCAGGAGTGTCAACTTATGCAGCCCATCCTTAAAATTTATATTTATACTTATGTGTAAGTATGCACTTATACAAAAGGACTCTTTGTATAAACTGCCACCCTTAGCAGTAACTACTTATAAGTAGAGCCTGAATTTTGCAAATACTTTTAAGCCGATTTAGATGGGGTTTTTTTCCAAAATATGTTAACATTTATACTTAGGGCTAGATAAAGGTTTTTTTTTGTTTTTAACTTCAGACAAAGAGCGATCAGTTGTTCCTACAGTCCTGGAGGAAGATCTTTGTCTCAGACAAAATATACACAGGATTTTGTATTTATACAGACTTTATATAGATGCTATATACATGATACAGCATGAAGGACATGGTGACAGAAGCACTAGCAGGGCTTTCACATACCTACTCCACCTGGGAAAAGAATAATTTGTGGTGAGGGGATCAGGTCAATATTGTTGTCAGTATATTTTGACACATCTCTTGATGAATCCCATAATCTCAACTGTTCACCCTTTTAAATCAACAACTTCCAGGTGCTTTTTATTGTACAATTGCAACTAAAAGCTTTCAGTTTAACGTTCAATGGAAGTAAGGACAAATGTTTCTGAGGAGTAGCAGAAGAGAGGCTTATAGAAACATACATGCCTGTTTAACCACTTTACCATGCCCAAAACAGTCTGAAATAAGCTGATTACAGCTTTTCCAGATCACTGTTTTTATCTATCCTAATAAAATTACAGAGCTAGAAAAGGCATCAGCCCAAAACAAATAAATAAATGAAACACCAAAAGACTTGTGAGGGTTTTTCTCTTTGAGTCACTACTTGACCGCCACAGCCATAGCACTGTAATCCTGATCCATGCAAGAATTTGTTCTTAAAAGACAGGGTAGTAGCCACAGATCTCACATACTTTAATTTAAAAGAGCAACTTCAACAAAATGCTGTACTTGAGCAACTGTCAAGATACAGAGAATGGGAGCGAATCAGAAGACACTGGTGTCAGATGTATCAGGCTGATGTGGGAACAGAGCTTTTAAAGTCAACAGGCCTGCCTTCCTGCTGTCCTTGTGAGGTTGTTTTGTATAGTGTGCAAGTAAATGAAATCAGAACTGGAAAATAGCGGGTTTCACTGTAGGGACACAAGTAGCTATATAGAATATAAGGCAGAAAAGAGACTGTTGCAAGCAGCCATATGAAACAGGAAACAAAGAACTACTAGCAGGTTCTGTATAGAGGATTTGCTTCAGACTTGCAAAGCAAGAGATGATTTGACACCACGTTTTGCGAGTTAGACCCCCTGCACCATTCTTGAGAAAAAGAAAATATTTTCATTAAATCATATGGCATCACCTAGGATTTTCTCATCTTTTAGTAACTGTTAGCCTCACCAACGCGTAAACTCCTCCCATTACACACTTCTCATTCGCTGTGAAACAACTTTTATAGCAACAACAATAATGAACATCAGGATGCAATAAAGATATTTAGCTCATCAGTAGTTCTCGGATGAGACCACACAGTATGGTAATCAGTTTTCATGATTGATTCTTCATCAGTCTTTTACCTAAAGATGCTGTAAGGCAAGAACAAAGATGATAGGCAGGAACTCTGCTATCCTAATAACAGGAACAAACAAATATGATATCACTTATTACACATGTGCTGATGATGGTTCCTCTTGGCTTTTGACTTTACATGGATCTTCTAACCGTAGCTACTAGTCAGATTATAGTAATACCAATTTGGGGGGGGTAAGGCGGAAAAAAACAACAAACATAAAAAAACAACACAACAACAAAACCCCAAACCTGTTGTGATGGAGGAACATGAGAAGAAAAATGGCATTAAAAGAGCTACCCAGCTTAGGTATGCTTTTAGTAGTTGGCAGAAGGAAATGTCAGCTACCAAGTTCTGATGAGAAAAGGCTTATATGATTGAGTCTTTAATGTCAAATAGCATACATACATTACCTCACACATATACAAAATTACTTATTAGCTATATAGTTAACATGAGTTCTGATAACTATTTAAAAAGTTGCTGGAACAAATCTACCTTTTATCCTATAAACACTATCTATTCCACTCACGGCTCTGTCTACAACCCACATTTGCACCAGGATGGCTCTGTCTTCTGCAGAACCTTTCTGAGCACTGGTGTTAAACTTGGGCTGTGTCACCCACTAGTTCAGGTCTTGCTTTTTGGAAAATGCCTGAATTTAAGAAGGTTTTGTCAGAACAAATTAAACCCACATTTTTGCCAGGAAAGCTGGTGAAAATGTCAAGACAAATAATATTTAAACGGGATGAAATTTCAGTAACATTACACAAAGCCTAAAAACCCCACCCCAAAACACAGAAAAGGAACTGAAGAAATCAAAACCCAAACACTTTCTATTCCAGCCAAGTTACTGATCAACTAGTTTTCATAACCCCTATGAAAATTCTGAGTTTTAAACAGACAAAATAATAAATCTGCTTAATAAACTGAGCTACTTTCTTACTTAGGTAACAGTCCCACTATATGACCTTGTAGCCTTACCAAGTGAGACAGACAATCTGTTTTATCTGAGTGGCTTTTTCTTTCTGCTAACTTCCCTATGTTTCCACCCACATAATTTATTTTTTTAACAGAAGAAAATAATTTCCATATAAAAATTATCATACTTGTTTTTCACACGACCCATTTTTCACACGTTTCAGTTTCTAAATCAGAACCACAGCTCTCTGCATCTCAGAAAATAACCCTTTTCTCTCAGGTAAGATTCTGATTCCTTTTTTTCCTTCTCTTACAGATTATTTAACCATTTTGCTGGCCCTATGCTGGTTTCTTCAGTAATTCAACATCATTACTCTAGCTCCTTCCAGTGGTAAATCATAATGTGCAACAAGAAAAGAACAGGGCTTTCAATACACCTCTTATTATTTTGCTCTGCAGAAGCCAAATGACTATCTATTAAAACAAGTCTTTCTGCTTTTCTAGTTGCATCAAAGGTAAAGGCAAATTAAGCTCCAAGACATAGCTCAGCCTCATTCACAATTCTAGCACATTTTGGTTAAGTGTATATAATATATATATATATATATAAGTATATATGATATATAATAACACTGCCATTTCATCTGCATTTTGGCTTGTCTGCAATAACACTGTGAGGGTAAGAGCACAAACAGGATAACAGGAAATCTATGTTTCAGACTATAGTTTGTCTAACTCAAAAGGGGTGGAGCAATTTGAAATAAATTCATGGCTTTAAGAATTATGTGCTTTTTGAAATATTGTTATCAAATAAATGAATAGAAAGACAATCAATATTTAAGTTAGAATTAAAATATATATATCAATAGTACCTAATTTTAGATTAATATATATTTGAGAAACACTGCATGAATTGAAAGATGAACTCTGAAGTTATCTGTGACTGTCTAGAATTGAAACCACACAAAATTCCCAAATGCAACATATGTGCTACAAATGCTGAAAACAATCTTATCAAGGGAACTCTGTGACATCATGGGGAGAAATTTGGTGTACTGCTGATTATAGCTCTGACAAATATTAACGTAAAGTTGTTAAAGACATAAGTAAGAAACTGAAGAAATAATTTGTTACAGAACTCTAGGCGCATTAACAATATTCAGCAATTCTGCAATCACAGCCATAAACTGTCAGCAGAGAATATGTGTGATCATTTATTTGATTATAAAGTACCTAAGAGTGTTCAGCAGGTCAGATTTTTCAGCTGGCTGAGTTTTGTAATAGCTCTTCTCAATCAAGGGATTGTGCTGCACAGTGGAACACTGAGCACAGATATGAGGATGATGGAGGTCACTGACCCATCTATTTAAATAAAAAGGGACTGTCCGCAGCAGCTCTACAAATGCTGTTTCCTACAGGTTCTTGTTCAAAATCTTTGCTTTTGCTGTTAATATATAAATTCAAGCCCTTGTCATTAGGTGCCATGGAACGATACACAGGAGTTGAACAAATATATAGGGAATCATAAGTCTGAGCACTAATTTGACCACTGCATGATTCAGACCACCATTTTTCATAAGACTACACATGTGCTTAAATCTACCTATGTGAAAAATGCTATTACAATTAATCACCAGGAGCAAGTTGTTTGAGGGAATCAGTGAAAGAACATTTACTCCATGTCTCATAATTGGTTGAATCTGTTTCTTACTAATCAAACCCTACTTAGCACTTCAGTATTAGTTATGCTTAAATTAAAAAGCTGTCTGCTTATTTTGCTTCACAATTCACATTACTCTTCCACAAGGAAAATTGTTCTCTGTTAACTCCCTGGTCTCTCTAAGGAGAGGTTATTATCAAAATAAACAATATAACCAAGGGAAATATGAATCTCTTGTTGTACCATAGTGCCTTAGGGGCAGAGTCAAAGAAAGAAAGATACAGACTTGTAAATGTGACACAAGCACCTAAATGTCCCATGAGTCCAAAATCATGATCTTGAAAACTTGCTCTCCTGATCCTAAACAGGAATGAACTCCAAAATTCCTACAGCTTTATTTTAAATTTAAAGTTGCACCTTAACGTGGATCAAGTTTGGGTAGGACTGAGTAAAACAGCATTTACCATTAAACACTGCTTGAACATAAATTAGAAAGATCATAGCCCCCAGTTAACAGATAATGTTGTAGGCAGCGTTATATTATGGAGTCTGCTCAAATCTACAATGGCCATCACTGAGGACTGGAGCCTAGTTAGGATGCGTTTTCCTGCTTTCATCAATAAATCTAAATAATTCTTCCCAAACTAACATGTGGTGAGGAAGAAAGACAGGCCTAGCCCCTACACCCTAGGAGGGCAGAGACTTCAAAAAAGGCTCTGGCTGCTCATTTGCAGACTCATAGTATCATAAAACAGTTAGGGTTGGAAAGGACCTTAAAATCATCTAGTTCCTACTGGATTAACTGCAAGAAAAATTGTGCAGATATGATTCTCTAGCCCTCTACTCATCTCTCTCATTACTGTATTTCCACTTTCTGATGCTGTTAATACTGCTTGCCTTCCTGCCCCGTGGCACAGCTTCAACAGACAACACCTGTGAGGAATGGCATTATGGGCTGCCTCAGGGAAGGGGCAGAAGTGGGTGTGCACACGAGGGAGACGTCATTTTCTGAGTGAGTGGAGATTGTCGCTGTTACTTTAAGGAAATGCTTCACAGCCACAGATTTCTGCTTTTCTTTCGTAGAATCATAGAATCCCAGACTGGTTTGAGTTGAAGGGATCTTAAAGCTCATGCAGTTCCAACGCCCTGCCATAGGCAGGGACACCTTCCACTGAGCAGGGTACTCCAAGCCCTGTCCAAGCTGGCTTTCAACACTGCCAGGGATGGGGCAGCCACAGCTTCCCTGGGCAGCCTATGCCAGCTCCTCAGCACTCTCACAGGGATGAACTTCTTCCTAATGTCCAATCTAAATCTACCCTCTGTCAGATTAAAGCCATTCCTCCTTGTTCTGTCCCTACAGGTCCTTGTAAAAAATCCCTCTCAGATTTCTCGTAGGAAAGATGTTTGCACATTTCTTCCTAAAGACAGAGTGAGGCATTGCCTTCAGAGTAGGAAGAGACATTGAGCAAGGTGAGGTTTGCTGTAGCAACTCACTGGATTGTTTAAATGCGTATTTTTGGTTGAATGTCTGTGTTCTCATGGTTTGCTGAGGAGGGTGAGCCTGAGGGAAGATGAGGTGATTCTAGCTTTTTCCTGTCCTGAAGTGGTGGGAAGAGTCTGGCTGTCTCCTTGCATACAGTTGGCAAGCAGAGTGCCTGCTGGGGCTATTGGTGACAGGAGCAGCCTCTGAGAAGGGAGGAATGGAAGGTGGTATTTTCAGAGCTTTTTTTTTTACGGAGTTCTGGGGTTTGGTTTCCCTGAGTTTATGCCTCAGGTTTTAACAAAATGTAACTGCAGAGAGAGGCAGTCTGAGATACTTATTTCGGGAAAGGTGCAGCTTTGCCTGACCTGGGTTCCCACTTCCCACTGATTAGATCAAAACAGCTCCCCCACTCATCATAATAGCAATGTTTTATAGAACAGCAAATTGTCAAAGTCTCTTTTTGACAAACAGAAACCACAACTGTAGAGGCTGCCTAATATAAGGTTCTCAATTTAACTCCCAGGGTAAAGAGTTTAATGTCGAATGGATCTAGGTCTAATAAACTGAATCTACTAAGAGCTTTCTGTATACACAGTTTTGAAGATGTAGGATTGCCACCTTTGAAAGCTTAAAAACTGTTGAGGAGGTAGAATCATTTTGTGAAAAAACAGAAGCCACCAGTTTCCATCTGGTTCCTTATCCTTCTCTCATCTGAAAAATCTGGTAATAATGTGTGAGGAGAGGGTGCTGAACAGCTTGAAAGGTTAGAGTGTGATTAATGGGTTGATATGCGGATACCACGTGGTAATCCCCCTACACACTATCCAATTCAATTTGGCCAATATCGTTGCTGTAGAAAAGACTTAAACAGTCTTTCAAGGCCGGAAGAATAACATTATCACAGTCCTCTATTCCTCCTCAATATGATTCTCTCAGAACTAAATTTAGCATAAAGAAATAGCTTCAATAACAAATAGAAATCAGTTAAAAGACTGCACCACCCCAATGAACAACTCACCTGGAGAATTGTTTATTTGTGAGTTAAGCTATTATTCACAGTCAGAAAGTTCTAGTAAGGCAAGTTGAAATTTAGGAATTTTGTAATGCTAAAATACAAGCTGTTAACAATTGGTTTCCTTACTAAATGAACTTGCAGAGGAAATTGCAAAGAGAACTCTACATCTATAATATTGTCAAGAACCGTAACTAATCAGTGTTTTTTAGAATAAGTTGGTCATGAAAAAAAAAAAAAAAGGATTTGAAGAGCTTAAGGAGGAACAAGTTAACATTTCCAAGTGTGTGAGTGTGAGTGTGTGTAAGTTTACATCTAGATACTTTTTTTTTAAGCCACAATCTGTTTTTCTTCTGACCTTGTTCTATTCATGAACTTTCATGTTGATCAGAACGCCAGTAGTGGCTGGATCCTTGTGTAAGCATTTTGAAGAAAATGCCAAGAGTGGAGTTTGCCACTTAGTAATCACATAACAGACCAGAAGTGAATTACCTGAGGAAATATCCTGTTCCTCTGTGGCCGTGTATATCAGACCTTTTTTCTTTTTTATATAACAGTGGTATACATTATGATTAATTTTTTTCTCTGAAATCATTCATAGAAAATAAAACATGTTTTCATGGATGTATCTTGACATAGAATCATAGAATAGTTTGGTTGGAAAGGACCTTAAGGTCATATAGTTCCAACTCCCCTGTCATTGGCAGGGACACCTCACACTAAACCATGTCACCCAAGGCTCTGTCCAACCTGGCCTTGAACACCGCCAGGGATGGAGCATTCCCAACTTCCCTGGGCAACCCATTCCAGTGCCTCAACACCATCACAGTAAAGAATTTCTTCCTTATATCTAACCTAAACTTCCCCTGTTTAAGTTTGAACCCATTATCCCTTGTCCTGTCACTACAATCCCTGGTGAAGAGTCCTTCTCTGGCACCCTTGTAGTCCCCCTTCAGATAGCGGAAGGTTGCTGTGAGATTTTCATGCAGCCTTCTCCAGGCTGAACAGCCCCTGCTCCAAGGAGATCTTGAATATTGGTGAATTCATTGCAGCAAGTAGTCCAGCAATACACGAAAGAAAAATAAGACTAGGTGGAAAAAGAGCTAAAAAGTCTTTTCATAGTCTTAGTCAAGTTTTCTTTGTTAAAAAGTCCCAATGAAATTGTAAGGCTTTCTTAGCCTTGAACTCACAGATGTGGTTAAGTGATTTTTTTGATCCAGATTTCAGATATGATGTATTTCTTCATTATGAACAAAACTAATTGCTGCTGTACATTAAATAGACATTTTGAAGTAGAATGAAAAAAGTGGCAATTTCTCAGTTCCTCTGAAGTCAAATTTTCCTTATTTCTTTTAACTCTGTTTTGCATCTTCCCTCATTATCCAATCACCTTTCAATTCACGACCTACAGAGAATGTGAGAAGAACTTTCCAACATTCAACTGTCTGGCTAATGAGCCTCCATTAGATGTGGAGATTCACTTATTTTAGTGTTTCTTTGCTTTCATCAGTTGTACTTTATTATTCTGTATTCTGTATGTATGCCTTACATGCATGCTTCTTTTAAAGCCTTATCTCTCCCATGTAAAATGCACATATATCAGCAGCATAAACCCGTCATCCTCACCTTTCTCATTCTGTTTTGTAGACTTAGATCTGGCAGTGGCAAATGGCAGACAATTCAGAACCACTGAACCAGTCTAACCCTTTTCTACCTTTACAAAATATAAATCTGCTTACTGTCTTCATGTGGATTTTGGCTTGTAAAATGGGTGCAACTGCGCCAGAGAGTGTTCTGGTGAATATGCCACCAGTACAGCCATTTAAATAATTTAACTACAAATTTGTTTTCATTATTTTTTTCTATGCAGTTAGTTGTAAAGATCCTCAACGTTATTTAACGCATATCTGCAAACTCTTCATTCTTTGCCCAAAGTATAAATAAGATTTATATATTTGCATTACTTATCAATATGGATTAATTCTTTATTTAGATTTGTTTGTGATTTTTAAAAAAGCCTATATATGTAATTCTTAACAAAAATACAAAGTGCATATATGCACACAGAAATACTCTGCAGATTATTTATCCAGAGCTAGTTGTTGCAATGGTAAATTTCCATATGTCACAACTTTGTGTTAGAGTACTGTTATGCACTTGCCAATTTATGTGTGCACTGTCTGTTTGTAGCAAGGATCGAATTTGAAGGCAATATTCTCCCATTTTCTGCTCTGCAAGAAAAGCAGTGGGAGCAAAGAAGGAAAAAGGACCTTGGGAAATGACATGGGGAAACAGGAAGGTAGATGGTATTTTTAAAAGATCACAGTGTTGTTGCTGTATATGCGCCTCAGAGACATCATCGAATAAATAGATGTGCACCAGCAAGAAGGACAAGATTTCCTAAATATTTATGAACCAGAATCAGTAATTTAATTTGTTGGTATGACATACAAGGAGGCATTACAGGCCTTTGTCTGAACCATTGCATATTCTGATCACTGAGACTCTTTACCTGAATGCTGCAAAAACTGGTTCTGCATCTGGATGTCTTTTAATTGTTGCCAAATTAACTGTTACCTAGTCTCTGGTTAGGAAGCTGCCAGTTCTTGTTTCCAGAATAGATAGCATGAACTGGCATGTACTCCTTCAGCACTCATAAAATATGCTAATCTGACCCAGTCAGAATGCCATGTTATGATTATGACAAAGCTTCAGTTAAAGTAGGGAGAAACTGCAGGTCCCCTTCATAACAAGACTGCGGGATGAGAGTACTCAAATTCATGTCTGGGTTATGTGTGCATTAGTGAGGGTTAAGCTTCTACAAAAAATGCACCTCACTGACAGGAACAATTAGCAACGCAGCATCTATTTCGCTAGTGGTTCTGCACTGAAATAGGGATGCAGCATTAGCTAGGTTCATATATGTCTCATTGATATTTATCATGCTTCCTTTAATGATTTGTTTGGTGCTGCTGTAATGCTGCTACAGTTATGTTACTTAGACTTATAGATTCCTGATCTTTGCTATGAACCATTTATATAAATCTCATTTTTAAACCTCATAGAACAAAAAGGTTGTATCTGCATGAGAAAATTACTAGGCTAGAATTTTCTGTTCTAGAAAAAACCACATTTTTTCAGTATTTCCTACCAAATAACTTAAAATGTTGGGTTCAGTGAAATTGTGAATATGATCAAAATATTAAAACTTAATTGTTTTAATTGTAAAATATTTCATGCATAAATAAGCATGCCTTTAAGTAGTATCAGTGAAATAAAAAAAAAGGTGAATCAGCTAAGAGCTCAGGAAAAAAATACACTAAGAGAATAAGCAATAAGTACAGCTAATCTGCGTTTTTAAAGGCAGTTTCTGAATCAGCCTTCTAAAATACATGCACTTACATGTAGCTCAGTGTTTTGTGTTGTTTTGTTGGGAGTTTTTTGTCATGGTAATGGCTAAAAAAAAAGCTCTGTGGTATAACACTTTTTCTTCAGTTTGTTGGAGTCATTATTTGGAGTCAGTAAATAAGTAAATAACATTACTAACTTCTTCCCACCAGATATAGTAGAAACCTGGTGTGAAACTAACTTGTGCTTAATATCATGTCTGATTTTTATAATACAGACATGTAAATTACTGAGAAAGAAATTTTAATTCCATTTAGAATTAATTGATTCTATTTAGGAACTGATAGGATTGTGTGTTTGTAACAGAGCACCTTATTCATTTTGTATGAATATTGCAAAGAAGTTAGTGATGAAGAATTGGCTCTACTGCACTGTTTGCTTTTCGACATAAAGTTTTATAAACTGACTGGTATCAACCTGCAGATGGTAACTAATGGAGGAAGTAAAAATATTTATGCAATAAACAGATGGTGAAAATAATTTGCATTGCAGTATACTTCCCTTGACATATTAGGTTATTGTCACATGATTAGAAGTGATCAGTTACATAGTTTGTCAACGTATTGCTCATAGTTGAGCCATAGTTGATCATGTGCACAGTCATTATCTAACACCAGCTTCCTATCTAGCATGCAGTGTCTAAGTAGTAGCTGTTGTTACTATTATATCTGGTGACTATGGCCTTGTTTGCAGGCTGGTATTTGCCAGTTGTAGGTAGTTCTCTTTCGCAACTACATAGATAAGTTGCTCTACATCCTTCAGAATTACTCCTCCTGAAGCAATTCTGGGAAATGGTCACAGTGTTAATTAAAAGCTCAGTCCCAGAAGTATATCAAAAACAATGCAATGTTAATGCGAAAGGCAGTTACCAACCTAATAGTTTAGGTAGATGTCAACAATATATGCAGACTCATGAACACCTTGTATTCAGGGGATCATTCTTTGCTATGTTTAGCCATCTTGGGAAAGAATTTGATTTGCAAAAGAAAGTACAGCATTATTTTGGGGGTTTTGTTTCATTGCAGAGCTGGATGTTGGTTAAACAATTCTAGGCATCACTTATCACATTTCCATGAAAATCTACACAAAGCTTTTCATTTTAAATTGAGCATCAGAATAACACTAAATCCTTTCATACTTTTCGGTAAGCTCCACTGTGATCAGCACCAGGAATAACCAAGTGGCACCAGGAGCTTCTCAAATTCTTCCCGGGAAACATGAGGCTTTGATTCAGCCCGCTGCTCTAAACTGGGTCATTTTTCCCATCCCCTTGCTGCTCATGAAGATATTTTATGAAAGCCATCCAGTTTATCTCTAGTCTTACAGAGATTAGGTGAAGAATACAGAGGCATTGGCCCTAAAATGCAATTAAAGACTGCAAAAGCCATTAGTTCATCTTTTTGGCAGTCTTTTAAAGAATGAAATGCAGTTTAATACAGTCATGCATTTCTTGATGTTGATGTTTTGATTTCAACAGACTAATTTTCATGCTATAAACAGCTTACTAAATAGTACTACTGAAAATAATACATTGAGATTTTTTAAAATAAACTTTTCTGCTTGCAAGTTGCTCATTGGTATAAACTAACTCTAAACTTACATAAAAACTACCAATGTAATACTAAGGCCTTTTTTTTTTTTAACCTTTTTTTTGTTGTTGTTATAGGTGTCATATAGCAAGCTTTTATAGATAGAATTTTCTAATTAAAATAAAGCTGATTAAAAAGTAAATTAAAAGTAAACTCTCAATGATTGTTTTATATTGTAATGTTTTTAATCACAGAAGTTGTATCAGCTGGGTATATGTTTGCATTAGGCTATCGCGCCTCCTATGATGCTGGTGTGTTTCTGATTGCATACCCCACCGAGGACCTCAGCTGGCCTGCAGAACTGCTGAAGTTGGATTATGATAATTAAATTCACACATGAGCATTATTAAAAATGCAGTCTGCTTCAAATTATAGTTTTTAATTTTTGTTCCGGGAAATCAGTATTCTTTATCAGCAGGGTTCCAGGTACTTTCATTGTTCTTTGATTTCAGAGAATGATATCAAAGTTGCTGTTGTTTAATATTTTTTAAAACCTTAGATTTGAGGAAGGTAAATTACCTTTAATCTTTATAGGTTGTCACTTAAGGCATATAATTTGTTTGTCTTTTAAACTGTAAAGAAGGCAACTGAAACAGCTGCAGTCCTATTCATGGTTCTGTATTCTCCAAATCACAATCAATAATTTAAAAGAGCCCACACACTGTGAGAAAACCTTGCATGTCAGAATTAATTGTTCCTGTGCCAGTCACTGTGAGTTAGGGAGCTGCTTCTTGTACAGCAGGATGCATTTATCTAGAAGGTATGACTGTGAACACTGGAACCATGTTAAGCATTGCTCTGACCAAGCTAAACTTCTGTCAGAAAGTGCAAATGCATGCATGCAGTCATAAGGAGCTGGTAGGAATCCATATACTTCCGACAACTAGTCACTGTTTGTCTTCTTGTAATTCAATGATACTTCTATGGATGCAGCTAGCTTCCCAGCTGGGGTCTTAAATCATTTTAGCTCTTGGTATCTTCACTGAAACAATGTCTCACCTCCAAAGCAATCTGCTTGTTCAGCAGTTAAGATGTGTTGGAAGACAGAGCTGAACTAGATGGTGTATTTCAAAGCAGCTGTTCTCTAAATAAGCACTTGAACTTACCTTAGGTTTACCAGACCAAGCAAATAAAAAATATCACATTAACTAGCATGGAAATAAAAATCAAACTCCTTTTAGGTCTACTAGACAACAGTTCAATGTGACATCAGAGTATCTTGTACAATCACCTTGTTCTGCTTGTATTTATCTCAGTTTGATTTCTGTAGCACATCAGCTTCCTCCACAACTTTATCTCCTGTGGCAATGTGTCTGTCAGCATTGGGACAGACACTGAGGCCACACAGATCTTGAAAGAGCATTGAGCAAATATGAAAAAGCTGCTTTTGAATACTTGTTATACCGTTACCAAAAGGTAGACCCTGCTTCCTCTCTTCTAGAAAAAGCTTTGTCTGAAAGGATAAAAATATCTTCCTTCCCTTATCTGCTGCCTGCCCTAGGTGGGACTGCAAGGAATACTCTGCGCACCTGACTGCTAAAGCTGGCTTAGCAGACCAGATCTTTCTTTTCAGAGTTCTTAGAATTTTTCTTTATCATCAAAGGAAATATTACAGTGCGTATCATATTCTCTATTTGTGTTGAAACATAGCAAGTCCTAAAGACACTCTCTCCTTCCCTGCCTTATAATCAATGCAATCCTTAAATTAAAAAATAATATATTCCTGGGTCAATCATGCAGACATTTTCTAACATACTGGCACATTCTGTAAAACTCTTTATTTTTCACAGAAGTCTTTATCAAGTGTGTTTTATGGTGAAGAATAATGGACATTTTTCAAAATGTACCTAGATGTATATCTATTTACAGCTGCTATGTTATGTTTGGTTAAGGAAGCAGGAGAAAAAGAGAAGAGGAGAGCTGGGTGGATGCTTATTTCTCTGTGAACTTCACTCTACTAACACAGCACAGAAAATCAACAGCAGTGTGCCTGGTAGTGGTAATCTTGCATATTGAGCTCAGCCAGTGACCCAGGAGCCAGAGTGAGTGAGGCTTAGCTTACTCTACGGCGATTTCTGTTTTTCATTGTGTTTGACGTTTCTGAGGCTGAGGTTTGTTACAGTCTAGAAGTTTACAGCACAGGGCTGGAGAGATGAAATCTTACAGCAACATAAAAAAGAGGTTCTGAAGGAAATGAGTGAGGAATTGAAACAGTCAGGTTTTGGGAGCTTTTTGTTAGGTAGTTGCAATGAATTATTCTTTTGTGATACAGTCAAATGAAATATGTATACAGAATTCTTAGAGCTTCCAAATATAAACAAATAATTAGACTTTACTGTAACTTAATATGAAAAAGCTGTCAGAATAGCTTTTGATGAGTACAATTGCATTGTGCAACTACTGAAGATGCTACTGAAGTTTCATACACATTTTTACCTTATTTTAGTAATCTGAAGTTTTGACTTCTCTATCACTTCATGATAAATGAAAGTATTAAAAATAGGCTATAGCTTTCTTGTAGCTTTTAGTTTTATTTTTTGTAAAGGAACTGTATTATCTTTGTGAATAACCTTTTTAGTATAGGAAATATTCTCAGTGTTCAAAGGTAACAAAGAGAGTGTCATTCCAGTAATTATGTGCTGTTTGCTACAATTATAGCCTTCAACCTGTAATTCAATCTGTGTGGGTAGACCATACGTCCATGTGAAACTCCATTGACTTAATGGGTTTTACACTGGTATAAAAACCAATTTGCATGTCTTAGATTATAAAGTCAGATTAATGTGCATATCCCATAAGCATTTAAGGACAGATTCCTAAACTATGACAAGCATAGAAATTGCACTAAAATGAGCAATAAATATGTGTTTATCAGCTGCACGTTTGCTCAACAATATTGACATTGTAGAGCTCATTGCCACAGGTTGCTGTGGAGGCAGAGACTACAGAATCATAGAACAGTTTGAGTTGGAAAGGACTTTGAGATCATCTCATGGTCAGTTTCTCATTGACCAACACCCCCAAGTCCCTCTCTGCAGGGCTTCTCTGAATTTCTTCTCCATTCAACTTGCAGCTGTACCTTGGATTGCCCTGAGCCAAGTGTAAGACCTTGCACTTGGCTTGGTTGAACTTGGCATTGGCCACCTCTCAGGCGCGTCAAAGTCCCTCTGGATGGTATTCCTTCCCTCCAGCGTATCAACCGAACCACACAGCTTGGTGTCATCAGCCAACTTGCTGAGGGTGCACTCAATCCCACTGTCCATGTCATCAGCAAAGGTGTTGAACAAGACCTGTCCCAACACTGATCCCTGAGGGACACCACTCATTACTGGCCTCCAGCTGGACCTTGAGCCATTGACCACAACTCTGTGTGTGGCCATTCAGCCAGTTCTTTATCCACTGAGTGGCCCATTCATCAAATTGATATCTCTTCAATTTAGAGACGAGGATGTCATGTGGGACAGTGGCAAACATTTTGCACAAGTCCAGGTAGATGACATCAACTACTTTGGCCTTATCCATTAGTGTTACACAATTCCATAGAGGGGAAGTCCATCGGGCTATACAGCCTCTGAATGAGTCTTTATAGGAAGCCAACTAACTGCAGATACTTTCAGGCTGGGAGGTTATATCTAGATTATATATAATCTATGATTATTTTGGTTTTATTCTCTTTTTGAAATCCACTGTGGGACTTACTGGATACTATGAAGTTTCAACTGTTATGAAAGGAAAATTATCAGCCTTTCAGAAGAATATAGAGATATAGAAACTGAAAACAACTTGTCTAAGGAGGAGGAACAAGACATGAAAAAAGAAGATGGGTAAAGTTCAAAGGATCTAAAATTTTAAATGAAGAACTAGAAGAGAGTGCAGTAGAACTACAGGATTGGACATAGTGTTGATCTTGTCTCCTATGACGTTTAATTGAAAGAGTGCAAGCAGCGAAGGACTTACTGTATTAAGGTAACTCTACATTTGATTTACAAAATTACTGTTTTCAGAGGTCTTAAATTCCTTACATTTTCTTGAAGTACAGTTAGGAGCTTATCACCTGAAAAGGAAATAAGAGTCTATAACTTGGTGAGTACTTCAGTCATATTTTTGAGCAGCACTTTGAATCAAAAGAAATGCTATGTATTATTTGTAGTAGCATTTGTACTTTACTAGCTGCTTGGAAGCTTTAATCACAGTTATGTGGTAGATAAACAGAGTTTGTGTACTTACATTTTATATCCCAAAAAGCTAAGGTACATCTATAAAAACAGAAAAAATTCTTCAAAAAGTGCAGAGAAGGAGTTGTTAAAATATTTAGCCTTTATTTGAATAATAATGTGTTATAAAGTAAAATTTGAATGCCATCAGCCAAAACAGTCATTACAAAGCATAGAGGCTTGGTTCTGAACAGTTGAGGGATTGTACATACCCATCAGCAGCTTACTAGAAACTGACTGCAGAGTCTATAATTATCTGAGGCTGAAATTCTAAATCTATCATTCCTTATCATTTAGCATTTGCTATCACACAAAATAGGTGACTTGTGCATTACTTGTTAAAGCAACTGAGTCACTTGATTGCTGCAGCAGTCGTGTATCTATAGGTCTGTCCTACAAATAAATAATGGCAGTGTATTGCAATGTGTAACTGCATCTTGATACCACAAGTACCATAGCTCACTGCTCACATTTTTGTGTTCTAAGATGCTTTGTGAGTTGCCCGAGTTTGCCTTATTGGTGAAGCAGGAAGGAAAATGGAAAAATTGTGTTTGAAAATGAGTAGAAGATTAGTAGCTGGAAATAGAACCTCAGAACTCTGAATCAAAGTCAGGTACTGTAAGGACTTGAATGTACTTTCATCCAAACCAAAGTCTAAGACAAAGTTGGAATTGAAAAAGCTTTCCATTGGTTTCAGAACTTAGAGTTTAAATATCTTTTTAATTCTTGGGTTTTTTAATCTTTTTTTCTTTTCCTTTTTTCTTTATCTATTCATATTTTTCTGAAAAATGTAACATTTTTTTTTGAGAAATGTAAAAGTTTTTTTAATCATATTCTGTTTTTAACAGAAGTAAAAAATGACCCAATTTTCTATTTTTTCAGGATTAATAACTACCTTCTTTTGGTTATATTTAAAGTAATATCTCTGACACTTAATGGAGTACTAGACATAGGTATGGAATGACTTAGATTAGATTCTTCCATTTCCTGCCACCCACTGTTGATGCTGATATTAATGTTTTTGGAAACAACTAAACAGGAAATACTTAATGCTAGCATGAAAAACAATATACTTTCAAAACCTAAGAATATTTTTTAAGCAGAAGATTTTTGAAATCTCATTGTAATTAGTTTTGTTAAACATGTCAGAAACACTTCCTCTGCATGGTGTCATGAAACTGCTTGATTTCCTTTTACTAATTTTTTATGTCACTTTGGGAAAATAGGTTAGCTGTGGGATGCCTACACTGAAGTGCATAAGTGATCTTTAGTCACACGATTCTGTTTTATGATAAAATTGGTAGCTAGTAACTTAAACTGTGCCATGAAGAAAATATAATAAATTGGTTTTGTGTGCTTACTTAAGCTTTTCTTTCTTAATATAGTCTGCTTTTCAGAACCATTTTATGATGTAGAAGGTTCTATCGTGTACAGCTCGTTAAAACATTTGTACCTTTCCTAAACTCTTTCATATTCAAAGGAATCATCTTGGTGAAATGTAAACACTTTTCATGGCAATCTTTGGCCTCTGAAGATTTTATGAAGTACAAGAAATGTACTAACTTGCCTTAATTTTATAGAGTACATAAGAACATTTAAAATGAAGTTAGTCGATGAACTAGGCTGGTGCAAAGTACAAGATCAATAACGGATACAGTTAAAATCTATCAATCTCAGTTACTGGACAGGACAAAAACAAAAAAAATGCACATCCATGAATATGTGAAAGTAACATTATGGTTGCAGTAATAATGTATCATTTCAGTTATTGTAAAGGCACAGCAAGTACAGCTAAGGACTATACTTTCAGGTTCTTAATCTAGCAAATCAGTGACCAGCTTGAGGCTGGAGCAGAGTAGTGGTAATGGTGATCTTGCAGAACACTTGTGTAGCAAAACTAGTAGCTTGCACATCCAGGATGAGGCAGAATATGGCATAAGTAAAACAGGAAGTCTCTAAGGGATGATGAAAGAAAAGACAAATTGAAGTCTGAATGTACCTAGAAGTCATGATCCTAATGTGTGGTTTATGGTCTAAGCTGCACCCCCAGTTAGTATAGCATAGTGTTTGGGAACCAAAATGCAAGGTTAGGTTTTTATTCTGTTGTGATACTTATACTTTATAATAACAGAACCTGATGTTAGACCCACTCATTTTCACACAAATTTACCTAAAACAGGCAAAAATGCGAATCAACTCAGTCTCTTCCCTAAGGAGATGATGGTCTAAAACAGGACCAGGCACAAAAGTGCAGGAGAATGGAACGGTTTCCTAAAACCACTCAGCAAAGAGAGCACAGGTAGAACCCAGGCTCCCTGGCTCCCACACCATTTAACACGCCTATAGGCAGTCCTTCTGTAGGAAGCCCTAGCAAAACTGATTAAATAGCATGCTAATGGGAAATGATATTTCATTGTAATTTATTTTAAAGCCAAAAAAAAAGAAAAAAACAACAAGAGGAGGATCGTACACTTGTATCTCTCTATCAGCAGCTGATTTCAGGCTCCATTGAGGCCAAAGAAAGAACAAAGCTGTTTCAAACAGCTGCTTTTCAAACAACTAAATTCATTTCATGATCAGAGCTGAATTTTAAAGTTCTTAAAACATCAAATTCCATCTGAAAATGAGGTTAGGAGCAGCCAAGAAATTAAAAGATTTACCACCAGACCATTTTATTAGCAAAATGCCTCCCCACTAGCAATGCAACTTACGAGCCTGAAGCAATTCACTTTTATTCTCTAATAGGTTCTTTTCATGACCTTAGCTCAGAACAGCCAAAAGCAACAGAGGGAGCTTGTGCCTGACCTTTACTCCTAATAGGAAAGAGACAAAGCTATAGCAGTAGTTTCTTGCAGTGGTTTTGCAACATACTGCAACAGCTTATTACATATGGCAGGCTGACCTATATATCGAATAGGTCAGTGTTTCAGGCAACTTGTCTTCAGCCTTCCAAAATGTCCCATCAACCTCTGCTTGTCATCTCTTGTTCTGCTTTGTTTCTTATGTTGCTGTGTGTTTTGCATACCGTGGCATTCTCATGTGAGCAACTTTCTGTGTCTTTTAGGTCTGCTGTGCAGTGTTGTCACCCCCAGATTCGCTCCCTTTTCTAGTTTCACTGTAACACCAGTTAAGGAAGGTGTTCTTCCCATTCTCAGAGGGGGCAGAACTACATCTGCAACAGTACTGATACTGCAATGGCTGCAGTTCCATTCTAGAGAGAAAGGAAAGGATCTACATATGAAGCAAAGATTATACGTTCATTTTGCTCATTCATTTGTGATAATGTGCATTAGGGGATGAGAAAGGAAAGAGGTGAAAGGAAGTGTTTTTTCAGTATCAGATTGAAACCAATTCTTTATCTGAAAATTTTCACATGACTTGGTGACAGTCACACTTCACAAGCAGAGATTTGGTGAAATTACTACTGCATGTTTTTCACAGAAGCACAATATCTGCTGGAAAAGCATGACAGAATGAAAGCAGTACTGAGAAATTTGCAATAGCATCTCTAGATTTGTCTGCTGATGGACTGAGTAAGGAAGGTTCCTTTTTCCTCCTCTACATTGCTCAGATCTCAGGACTTCAAGATTTGGGGTTGATGTTTGAAAGCTGAGGCTTTGTCTATAGATTAAAACACCTCCTCAGGTTCTTGTTAACTGCACAAGGGGTCCTTCTTGTGGAATATTGTCTCTTAGTACAGTAAGGACTGGCCTCAGAATAGTAAAGTAAGGATTTTCACAATGTTTTAATGAAATATTTGTTATTCCTTCAGAAAGTGAAAGGATGACTTAAAAAAACAGAAAACATAAGTTCTTGATGTATGTGGGAGTGAAGCAGGAAAGGGGAGAAGAAAGTAGGATCAGTTTCATGATTTTTGTCTCTTCTAGGGCACCTCAGAGCTGCGTTCTTTGAAATGCTTTGGGATTTATTTAGAAAATTATTGCAGTGCAGCTTGTGTATCCTGACTTTTACCATTAAGGATTTACTTCTTGTCTGTGGCCAAAATTAGACTACGAGATATATTACATCAGTGAGTCTGAAACTTCTGTCATATCATAGTTACTAATCTTTAGACACATGCTAGCAGAGTTATCGTGCTACACTGCTTTCTCTTTAAACAGGCCTAGTAGAATATTGTTTCCAGCCAGCAAGTACAAGTTAAGCACAGATGGGAACTTGGCCTGCAGCCATTTTATTGACCTGAAAGGAAGGTGCTTTTCAGAGCTTAACTGGAATCGTTTAAAGAGCAAACCCATATACAAGAAGCAACCTTCTTTCCCCTGCCCTCCTTCTTTCCACCACTAAAAAATCAAGGCAGTCAAATGCCCAAAGCTCTTAATGCTAAGGTAAGAGGTAAAATAAGAAAATCAGGAGCTTTGATTGTATGACCAAACTTATATTCACATTTATAGCATTCCCTGTCTTTGTTTTCTGATCAAATATATAAACACAGAGATGACAAAAGAAAGATCTCTTGCAAGTCTGTCACATCACTCACTGCATCAGAGTTGTAAGCAGTTATGCAGCTACTTGGCAGGTCTTTTCTATACTTCTTCATGATGGAGATGAGTGTATAATCAGCAACTGAGGTGATTGGGACCTAGAAGTGAAGGAGACCATCAGGGCAGGTGGCTCCAAGACAGAAATCTCCAATATCTCCTGTAGCTGTCTTCATTCCATGTCACTTTTGACCAGATCCCCAGATAACTCTCATTTAGGCTCTACCTCTTAACAACTCCACCTCAAGGCAGATTACTTACGGAAGTCTCATATTCATCCATGTTTGTCCTGGGTTTAGCAGTGGCATTTTTCTCTTTCTTAGTAGCTGGTGCAGTGCTGTGTTTTGACTTTCAGCTGGGAACAGAGCTGAAAAACAATGATGTTTTGGTTTGGCCAAGGACTTTGTGGGCCTCATGCTCTACCAGGGAGGAGGGGAGCCGGGAGGAAGCCGAAACAGGACACCTGACCCAAACTGACCAAAGAGGTATTCCATACCACAGCACGTCATGCCCAGGAGGTAACTGGGAGTTACCCGGAAGGGCAGAGTGGACTGCAGGGTTGGAGGAGGTATCGGTCAGTGCTTGGTCGGGCTGGGGGGGGCGAGTTATCGGTCGCCTGGTGATGGGGTGTTGTATTCTCTTTCCTTGTTATTTCCTTTATCATTACTATTATTGGTGGTAGCAGTAGTGATTTGTGTTATACCTTAGTTACTAAACTGTTCTTATCTCAACCCGTGGGAGTTGCATTCTTTCTGATTCTCCTCTCTGTCCCTCCAGGAGTAAGGGGAGGGCAAGAAACGGGGGGGGGGGAGTGGGTAACAAGCTGTCTGGTTGGGTTAAAACCACGACAATGTTTTAGACAGATTTGCTTTGCAGAAGATATAGTCACAATACAGAATCTTGATACTGAGGTGACACCAAGAGCCTTCATAAAATGTGTTACAACATACCTCTAAAACTTTTACATTGTCCATGCAATATTTTTTGCTTCCAGAATTTTGGCTATACGTTGCACGTCATTTTTAAGCTTTCACAATCAGAGAGGTGCCCAGGGATGCTTAGTGTTTTCCCTGTGATAAAAATACCAGCATATTCTCCCAGTATTTTTCCAAGATACCTTGGATTATTCTTTCTTAACTCTCTCAGGCCATGAGAGACCATGCAGTTTCATAGCCAGTCCTGGATCCACAGCACTGGGTATAGCAAGTGATATTTGTTTATTGATAAGGCCTTTGTGCTGCCTTGAACAGTGACTTTTTGTAGAAACGGAGAATGTTTTCTGTATTTATAATGCAGAAAGACTAAAAATACTAAATAGTAGGAAGACTAGAAACGCAGTGACTCAGTGACTCACTTGACTCTGAATGTGAACTGGAAAACAAAATGTTTAACTGTTCCTGAAGTAAGATAATGTATGACAAATACAATGACAGTATTTCTGCTTAGTTACCTCCCTAAATATAACATAGCATATATGAAATGCAAGCTGATTTGCTAGTTTAGTTTTTATCTGGTCTGTGTTAACCGATTTAAGAAACTGCACAGATCCAGAAAGGAAACCAGCAGTTAACACCTGAAGCACCATACATTGTGTATAGTCAGACTACAGGGCCTTTTTTTTTTTTTTTTTTTACACAACTATTTAAATTTGAACATGTATTTCTAAAAATTAAAAGGATTATAATCAAAAAAGTGGCTGATTAGTATAAACAAAGAAAGGTAGTTTTGCTTAATAACTCAATGCCAAAGCCAGTACATGAAAACAGCTGATTGACTAGGAGATTGTGAGCTGGAGGCCTACATATCCATTTTCTGAAAGTTCATGAAGAGTTGTTATTACTGACAGCTGGGAAGAGGCAGGACTTAGGCTGGGGCAGAATTTTGGCTGGCTGAGTTGGAAAAAGCAGGTTTGCACATTCATATGGAGTTAGGGGATTGTTATGCTGAATATAGATTTAGTAGTCTGAATCTCATCATCTGAAAAACTTGCGATTGTTTGAAGCGCCCATTGCAGGACACATGGAGGAAGTGAGTATTCTCACAAAGCAAGGGCCATCAAAGAGGTTTAAGGAGATCTCTGTTTAGATGCTCAGAAACCTCATGAGTCTCTGAAAGACTTTAACATTCTTTTCAATTGTGCAAAACCACTTTTTGTAAGCATGACGTAATTCTGTGTAATCGTAAAGCTTTTACATCATCTACCTTTAAATAAAAATGTGCCTTATGGCAAAAATAATGTTACAATGTAATTAGACTCTATAGTCTGGAAATAAACCCTCATTTTAAATGCAGTATTACTGGAAAGCTATTTAAACAGCAGATGTTGTGAAGATATCTGCTGCTTTTCTGTTTTGTCAGCTAACCTTACTCTGACAGCACTAGTTTGCAGACATACAGACATAAATTCTCCCTAAGCGATCCGTAATGTTAACAGCAAAACTATAAATTGCAACTAATGCGAGATATATCTGAAATGTTCAAGCATTTTCTGATAATATTGCCTTTTTCTTTGCATTTAAACAGATCCTTACTGATCTCACCTCCTCCAGTCCCCAGTCAGAAATATTTGTTGTGCTTGACTCTATTGGTTTATTCAGCTCAGGAGTAGTAATCAAGTGTTTCAGTTATACTTAGTGAATAGGGTAAATAGTCCCTGTAGTTGTTCATTAAAACCTCCATGATGTATGCATCAATTACCAAACAGCTTGAACAAAACAGAGGTAAATTAACTTTCTGAAACTCACTGTCATAGCCAAAAGGAGTGTAAAGCATTAAAAGTGATTTCATGGCTTAAAGTTCATCCGAAGTACTATTAGCTTTAAGTCCAATTTTCAACTGTCAAGGGGAATATTTACAATAGTAATTTCAGATCATTATCTTAGCATTTCAATGCAAATAGCCACAATTTAATTCATTATTACTCACATTACATCTTTATTTTGCCACCAACTGGTGGCTGACATTTCCCAAGCTACTAGGGAGAAATGCTAATTAGACTGGTGTGCACTCTTACCCTTTCTTAATTTCATCATGTTCGTTCTTCAGTGACACGAAGCATTTCCCTCCTTCTGGTCAACCATTGCCTTTTATCCTCTTCCATCTCCTCAGTGCTCCAGTTGGCAAATTGAAATAGAGATAGGGCAAGTAAAATAATTGCCTGCTTTGTCTTTTTGGTAAAGTATCTAAGAATATTTGTGCTAGTATGACAAAAATGACCCCTTTCCCTCAGCCCACCCACCCAACTTAATTTAGAAAATCTGAAGTGATCTCTGGAGTGGAATACTACATGCATTAATATGCAAATGAACTGCCAAGAAAGTTCAGATTTGCATTTAGACTGGACAAAGGGGAAGGAAATGGCTTTCTCATGCTGTTCCCTTGCATCACCACAATTTCACAAATTACTAATCCCAGAAATGATGCCAGAAGGAACTTTCTCACTACATTTCATTCATGCTTAGATGATTTTGATTCATCTCAATGTGCCTGGCATTTTACAGTAAACCTGCAAATTTAAAGTGCAAGCAGAACCTCAATGGCTTTGCTAAGAACCAAATGTGTTTGAACTAAACACAATTAGTAAGCATAAAATAAAAGATCCACTCCTGCTAGGGGTTAGAATACTGATAAGCAGGGGGTATGCTAATCTTAGGAAAGTTTTCCTAAGAAATAACAGTTATGCCAATGAGATCATCATATATCCATTAAGAATAACATTATTCCAGTCTTCATATATGCCATAAATTATAGATTTAGCCTGTGGTTTCCAAAATTATTGAGGGGAAAAGAAAAAGAAACCTATAAGGCAAAACAATAATCTAGTTTGCTGATGGATGGAGTTTAATCCTCCTCCGATTTGCAATATGCAGTTTAGACAGCTTACAAAATGAGGAGTCATTCCTGGGTGAAAATTCAGGTCCTTTAAAATCCATTGTTTCCCTCATTTTTGGATGAAGGCCCTCCAAATTAAGTAGTATTTTTCAACAGATGTTTTCCAAAAGACTTTTTTTGTACGTCTAATACTTGTTTTAATCGGGGGAATGTTGGTTAATTTATTTTTTTTACCAAGAGAGTGTTTCCGTATCTGGAAACAAACTAGCTTTCAGTAGCACAGGTGCCCCAGTAGGCAGGTACTTTTCAAAAATAGGTATAATGTTGAAAAAGTACCTGCCCTGGGGCATCAACAAATATGAATTTCAAGATCAGTTTTATGTTTGCTTCTTAATCTTTCTGGGGGATTTTTTCTCCTCCCAGCTACTGTAGCAAAGAAAATACTGTAAGTCATCACATTTCTGTTTGCCAACATTTATTTGCCCTTTGGTTTAACTGCGTACAGTGGGAGGGGAATAGGGCAGTGTCTTTTACTGTTGGGGATACATTTTGCTGTGTCTGTTTTTTGATGGCTAGAAATGAAATCTGTTCATTGGAGAAATGCAGCAAAATTTTTCTGTGTCAAAGAGATTTTCCCCTCCTCCCACCTCATCCTGCTATCGTTTCCGGAACTTTCCCCTGTAGCTGTCTTCTAAGTGAATAAGGGGGCATCTTATTACAAAAATAATCTGCTCATTCGAAACCCTCCCCCTGTCTCCACATGAGAAGAAGGCAGACCACTGCAGCCTTCATTATTTTTCTTTACATGCTGTGCAGCAGAGACAGTTAAACTTTTCCTGCCATGCCTTAACATAAGACTTCTTGCACACACAAGTCCCCATTTCAACCTCCTGCTTATATCAAGCAGAAACTGAAATACAGGCTTATTTTTAGGACCCTGATTAAGTCCTATTGTTGTCTGACGCTTAAACTGAGGAATTTTCCTAAGTATTTTCTAAAATGCAAATGGACAAAGGAATCTGCTTAAATACTTAGTTCAAATGAGAACAGAGCAGTTAGGGGGGAAGGTGCTTGGTGGCACTATGTAACAAAAGCCAGTCTGACACATGTATTCATGCTCATTTAGATGGTGGAAAAAGCCGTGTGTGTGTGAGACACTGACCATTTGAGTCAGGCTCTCAGTCGAGCAACATTAATTTTTCTAAACCTTCTTTATTCCAGGTTTACCATGACAGATATTCAGAGGTACCAGATCAAACTCTCTGAACCTAACTTGCCATCTGCTTGCATTTTGTGTCATTAAGCTAAATCTATAGTCTCATGGTGCCCAGGAAACCTGTAGTTCTCACTACTATAGTTTTTTACTTATGTTTTCTGTAGTGCACAGGAGGATGATGAGTCCAGTTGCCTTATCTAGTTTAAGGCTTTTTTTGAGAGGTTTACAGTGCCATGTTGTTTTTTCCCTTGCTAAAATTTTATTTCTTGATATCCTTCTGATTTCTTTTGTATTTGATTGGTACTCCCCCATAAATTGCCCACTATGGCTCTCTGTGTTTGTGTGCTATTCTCAATGTTATCAAGCATCCTTTTCTCTTGCTTTTAGATGAAGCAATATTTTTATTCAGGGGACTGTTTCTTACACTATTTTTGTTAGTTTTCTTTTGCTTTCCAATGAAGAGTGTAGTTTTTTACCATCTCCAGTGCTGAGTCTGGAAGACAGCTGAACCATAAGCATGGAATACAGCTGAACCACAGTGCAGCCAATGTTTTCTATGCAGGTGTTTAGTCTACTTTAAAACTTTTGAAGCTCACTGAGGTGATGTTGAAGACGCCATTGAGAGTACACATTTTCAACAGTTTAAGGAAGAGCAAAAGACATAAGAAATGTCACCCAAGCACTTTCATGTATGTATCTTCTTAGGAACCCACCAGTATTAGCCTGTTTAATGGACTTCATTGATGAATCTTTGCTGTCCTCATTTGAATGAGGCTTTGGCAGTTTCTGGGTTATAAGCTTGTTCGTACTGTTAATAAAGGGGAGTTAAGTAAAAGTGGAAAAGTTAGGCATGTTATCAAAATACCCTTAAAAATATGTTCTTGATCTCTTTAGTTATGGCAGGGAAGCTTGTGAGCTTTGGTTACAGATCTAGAATTCTTAAGATGTTGCAACAGACTAGCAGATTTATAGCTTGTGAGACAATCTGCTATATGACTCCTGTTCACACAGGGATTTAATGCATCTTAACTTCACAATTCTCAGAATTTTACCTTGATTTTCTATTTAGACACCAATATGGAGGTAATGATTAATGGCAGTTTTCATGCAGACCAAAGAAACAAAGCCACTTCTCAGCTCATGGTATTTCCCATCTAAATTGTTTGTTTGCTGTTGTGTTTTGTTGTTGTTTTTTTTGTGATAGGTCACAAATCACTATGATCTTCAAAGTCACTCTGGTCCATGCTGTGTCGTAGTAACAACAGAGCCAAGTCCATTACAGAAAACTGGACCTAGTGGCTCTTTCAGAGTTACCACTTTTGGCTGTGGCTAATAGTGAGTCAATAACTGAATTTTGTTATAAGAATGCCTTATTATCTGTTTGCAAAGTGGATTAAGTAAAGGGTACTCTACTTGTGGAATAAGAACATCTGTCTAAGTGTTAAACAAGAGCATCCAGAAGCAAAGATCACAGAAGAGCATTATAGGATGCAAATTATTTTTAGCTGAAAATACGCAAAATACCAGAGAGAAAAAGAGAGAGTAAAATGTCCATATCAAACGAGAAAAAAAAAAAAAAAACAGCTGGAAATAGCTCTTCTTAATGACTAGATCAAGTTTGCCATAGTATTCAGGTGGCCTTTCAGACAGGAGAGCTTCTGTATATAATGTATTCATCATTACTCTAGAAGGGCAGGGATTGCAAAAATAAGAAGAGAGGGTTTTTCACCCAAAAAAGGTGGGGGCTTTTTAACTTCAAGCTCCCTGCCTTCAGTCCTGGGACTTGAAAGAGACAAAGCATTTTCTCACATTCACTTTCATTTTCTTTTTCCCCTTTTATTAATAATAAGCAGTTTCAGAAACGTGATCACACTTTATCCACTTTATCTTCACCTTTGCACACTTTCACAGAGCCTTCTATCAGAACTTGGCAATTCATTTAGCACCACCATTAATTGTTTACTAGATCTTTCATTTTTGATAAAGAAGTTTTCTGAGCTTAAGGGACTACTGCAGTTTCTCAGCTGCGCCAGAACTGAAGAGCACATTCACATTACAAATACAGCTGACAATCCTGAGGACTATATATCAGATGGCATCTCACAGAAGTAGAACACTGTGTTGGGGCTGAATTCAAAACAGCATGTGTTTGGATTTGGGGGAACAGAAAAAGGGCAAAGGAAGATACACAACATTGTAGGAGAGAGATTACAAGGGATGATAGGCATGGCAAAAAACAAATGAAAACATGAAGTATTCTCTCCCTTGGAAATTCAGAGGGAGTTAGGGAGAAAGTAAGCAAAGACACTGAACTAACCTTGACCTAAAGAGACATTACCCCAACACAGACAGTTGCCAGGTATCTGGGTCATGTATAAAGATTTATGATTTGCATTCGAGCTGCAAGGTGTTAAAAAGGTGCTTCTAAAATGCTTTTGACCTTTTACTGGGGCATAGTCATCGTGGTCCAGCACTAATGTATGCAACACAGCAATAACATAAACTACCACTGGGCTAAGGTTGAAGATTCCCATTAGGAGTCTCATCTCCAGTGTTTCCAAACACACAAAAGAGACTTAATGGAAGCTTCCAGGCTATGACTCAGGTGTCCTTTTTCTTGCTGTTAGATAAAACAATCAGAAAGACAGTTGGAAAACTGCAGTGAAATCCTAGTTGTCAGTGACACAGGTTGGTTAGCCAGTAGAACCAGGGTTATACAAGTTTTGGAACATTTACCTAAAAGTTCCCTTGGAATTTTGTGACCTATCCTGACAGATATGTCAGTAACATGCCAGTCTGCAGAAAGTAGGAAGTTGTTGTGTAGGCTCTTAAACTTCGCTGGTTTTGACAAGCCCTTTGAAGGTGGCTGTAACAAACCAAAGGAGAGTATAACTTTGTCAGCACTCCTAACATATTACATGGACTGTGTTAAGGCAAACCCCTTAGTATTCCTGCTTAGTAAATTAGTGAGGAATTGCTAGTGCATATTATGTTCATGTCATAATTTATGCTCAGTAATTTCCTTGTGTAGTCAAGCTCTTAAGGTTAGAATATCTCTGTATGCTTTCTTGAAAAGCTTTATCTTAAGCTTTCTGGTTTGCTGCATAATCAGGCTGATTTTTAAGCGTATTTATGCCTTTCCTTTTGGCCTAAGCCTTTTTTTAGGCTTTCAGCTTTAAAGAAAACAATCCTGATGAGCAGCAGATTAGCATTAAAAAGCTTTCCTAAAAGAATGGCTGTTAAATCATCACAATTTTGTTGTGATTAGTTCCTGCAAATAGTGAATGTCTCTGGGCTAAGCAATTCTCTTTCCCAGTATGAGGAGTCATTGTCATCCTCTTTTTGATTATGGCAGCCTGAATGATCTTTGTGTGTCCTTAGGTCATGCTGTAATTCTTCCTTCCAAGTGCATTTTTTTCTTCTCTTTGCACAGTAGCATACTGCACGGTGAAGTGCTAAAGTCTCTATTGTAAGTTCAGAATGGAGGAGAGTCACGTCCAAGGTTATAACATGTTGCTTTGTTTTGTGCTCTTGGGTAGGCCTAGTACTTTCCAGAATGCTAGGCTTGCTCTGGCATCCCTCCAGTGTAGGGGTTACAGTATCAATGTTGGTACCATCTGAAAGGTTGTGTCAAGTCTAGCTTGTGGAAAAAATTGTAGAGGTTTACTCATGTACGTACTCTGTCCATACTCTTACTCTGCCTTTTATCTGTAGTGGTAAATAGGAAAAGTTGCTTTTTAACTGGATAGCTCTGAGTCTTTGTACCTATATTTTATCATTTATGATTCTATCAGAATTCTTTATATACAGAAACAGTATGATGCCTTAGAACACAGAGAACTTTTGAGATTTTGATAGTGTTCAGTACCTGCCCTGTTGTAGCAATGTGCTGTTAGAAAGGTTTTGTTCATTTTTCATTTGGGGTTCTTCTGTGGGGCTTGGGGAGGGGTGGGGGGGTGGCTTTGTTGTTCGGTTTTTCGTTGTGGGTTTTTTTTGCGGGGGGGGCAGTTTTGGGGGGAGTTCCTTTTAGAAAATCTGTGTGTTTTGCTGACGCTAAAGGCTCTCTAAAAAAAACAGCAGTTCTACAGAAATCACTCTGTTGATTGGTTTTAGCAAGTTGGACTTCCAACCAGCTACTCCATCAGTGTCTGTGCTCACCTTTGCTTTAGTCATGATATGTGAATATTCTTCTCTATACACTACTTTTGGCTGTGATGAAATGTGATTCAGTGACTTTGCATTATGTAAGAAAAATCATCAGATCTAAGAGAGTCACTGGGGAAACTGGTGAAGCTCTTTGTAGCCTTCTCAAGTTCCTTTAACTGGCACAATAGGGAGTGGAGGGTTTCTGGACATCATGAGGAATAAAATTTATTTATTCTTGCTTAGGACAGGAGGTATACTTTAAAACCTTGAATTCTAAAGTAACTCTGTGAAGAGAGAACTCCTCTGCAGGACATCAAAGTGCCCCTCTGCTATCACTGGATTACTCAATTTTCCTTAAACCTACTGAAAGGGAGTAGCATTCATCATGGAATGTCAGTGACAGGAGAAGTCTTTTCATCTCTCTATTAGAAAAAGGACCACTTGGCAAGTACATTGTAAGGTATCCTTGCAATAGCCATTTTAATATTAATAAAGGTAGCATACAAGTGCACTTTCCATCTCAGTACTGCCAATTAAAGAATGGTACTCCTACACATTCTTTCTGCACTCTACTTTTTTGTAGCGCTTTCACCTATGCCATCTGTGATGTTTGTATTTCTTGATGACCTTTTCAATAGTTTGTTGTTCTCATTCTTCTGTCCATGTGAGAGAGAGAGAATTCTCCTAGGAAAGCTACTTGAACATATGGCAAGGTACAATATTATAGCATGTAAACTGGCATTCATTACTGCCTTTCTGTACTGTTGACTCAATTTATTTTTTCTCTATTTTTTTGTTTGGCAAAAGGTTTTGTTATTAATAAGAGTTCTAACTTGGGGAAAGAGCCTCAGTGAGTACTGGATTGAAGTGGGAAGTGAGTTCATACCAGCTGAGGAGATAGGCCAGGCTGTGGATGGAATTTTCAGACATGCAGAAAGATGACTGTGAGCAAAAGCTAATTTTAAACAAGCTAAGGTATACAAAATGAAAAGCTTAACTTTTCTTTCCTTACCAAACCCTACCAAACATGGGCATAAGAAACGTATTTGAGTACTAGGGGAAAAGCATTGCGAGTTAGGGGTTTTACACTTGGGGCTATTAAGGCCAAGACTGAATGGAAGAAGCAAAGTCACAAGGTAGGAAGACTGCCATTAGTTAGGGTAAACATCAGTTAGTTAGTTAGGTAAACGTCAGTTAGTTAGAGTGTAAACGTCAGGCAGCTTCTCACAGGAAAGGAGTGTTACAGTGTAGGCAGGGAAAAGCTATGCATATTGTGAAGGTAATAAAAAATTTGGTTCGATGAGATGTGCCACAGGTGTAGTGAGGGGGCTGAAAGATAGACCTACTATGGGTTAAATAATGGGGCTATTTTTGCAGCTTGGATTTCCTGATGACCTTTTCAACAGCTGCCTGCTTTTGTTCTTCTGGCCATATGAGAGAGTCAGAATTCTCCCAGGGAGGCTGCTTGAATGCCTGCCATATCCATCCATTTATATGAATTAAAAGGGTATTGTGTGGACATCATAAAAATCAGAGAAGAGATGGAGGGTACTGAATTAAGATGGAAAACGTGATGCATTATCAAATAGTTTTGTTGTCAGAATGAAAAAGAAGCGTGGCAGAATTTCTAAATCTGTGGATGAACAAATGACAAAACTTCATAAGACTTTACATATGTTAGAAGAAAGATGAATGGACACTGATCTGACTGAAGGGAAGAATAGTGAGAAATCCCCAGGGCAGTAGAGAAATAAAGACAAAGAACGTTTCTCACTTTGATAGAATGGAAGTTTGACTAAAGATGTGAAGGTAAAGGCAATGTTTGTTGATCGTGAGCGAGATGTAGGGTGAGGTGTGGGAAGATTAACCAGAAGTGAACCAGCAGCATAGATGGCTGATAGGTGAAGTCAGTTTTGAGGAAGGAGCAGAGGAAAGTACATGAGACAGGATGAGGAAGAGATTAAAAGGAAAGAAAAAAAGGAGGGGTGGGTGTGTAGGAACTAATATTGCTGCTGAAAATAGCTAGAGAGGATGTCACTATTTACAGCTTCCAGCTTCTGCAAGGTCAAGAAAAATCCACAGATGCAGCTACTGAGGGTTTCATCAGGAAAGTACATATTAGCAGGGATATTTATGTTAACACATAAAGTGTAATTGATACATTCAGATTTAGAGCCCGAATTCTGGTTATTGGAAATCTGTGAAAGGGGAAAACAACCTCACTATTTTTTGCATAGACTTCCTTTGTAGTACAGTTATTTCATATGCCCTACCATTCAAAGATATTATCAGCCTGACAGTTACAGACTGAGGTTTGCTGTTTAGCCCACACAAGTTGTTACACAAACCAGTGGTGGTAAAATAGGATATGTCACACTGCCTAGTCACAGAAGCTGTAGATTGCTGTGAAGCATCCACCAGTGTGTGGAACTGTATTTGGTGATGTTACAGCCATCCTTAGTAAGGCTTCCAACCGATAAGCATTTGGAGCATGAGAAATGGATTCCTGATGATCTAGAACTGGAAAGAGCTCCATCAATTCTTTCAGGTAAGATACTGAGTTCTTGGATTATATTCACAACAATAGAGGATCGCCACTCACAAGCCCGTGGTAAAAGGCTCAGTTGAATGTTGTAGTTTCAAATAAATCACTTCACATAAAAATACTTGGGTTTCTGTCTGTGTTTACTGTTCAGGAAGCCATCTTAAAACTTTAATCTTTGCAAGGAAGTCTTTTCTCCTTATTACATTCAAAACCAGTACATTTTTAATCAAGTACTGTGAATAGCATATCAAATGAAGTGGTTGACCCTCAGATCAATGTAGCAGATAACCTAATCCATTTATTATGTTTGAAAGAATAAGTGCTTCTGTCAACTTTGATAAAGAACAAAACCAGTAATCTTTGGAAAGATCTTCAGCACATGTCAAATATTTCACTCCTGTTTATTTCAGCATAGCTGCTAGCAGTTCTGTAATACCAAATTCCAGATATTAGAGTGAGTGGGGAGCATGTACCCTAGGAAAGCACGCACAAAACCAATTCTCTTATTCTATGTTTACTTACTCTGCAGAGTTCTCTCAAAGCACCAACTACAATCTGCAGAAACAAGATTGCTTTCCTGTGGACCCAACTTGCATAAATATTTCAGTGAATGGATGCATAGATTAAAAAAAAAAAAAATCATAAATAGAAAGGAGGAAAAAACAAATCTGAGACGGACTCATTTGTAAGCCAATAAATATTACATCGTCTTTACATAATAAAGTTCTATAAAGGACATCAGATTATCAAAGTTATGAGAAATCCTTACTAGATATGAAAAATGATGGCTCTCGGGATCCTAAACAACAACTTGTAATTCAATTATTGGTTTTATTTGGTGGTAGCCTCTTAATCTGGCATTAGCAGTTTGACACTTTATTATTTCTTTATTTTCTGTTATATCCTGTTATCTTTGTCATAATCATGCCTAAGTAATTATTCAACTTAGAAGGATTCTGCACTGAGCATTGCTAATGCCCTGTGGTTTCTTTGCCCATCTGAGCTGTCATATGGTGCTCTTTCCAAAACCACATTTGTAGAGCACAGCTTTGGAACTGTTTAATTTTCTGGAGAAGAGTTTATTATTAAACACTAGACTGTCATCAAAACAATTCAATATGCAAGACCTAAATCTATTTGTGGTTAAATAGTAAGGTCTGGAGGTTAATAAAAAAGAACTGCAGCAAGCTGCTTACAAGATAATTCAAGAAACTTATAAAAGATCACAGAACTCCAGCCAGCTTCCCATTAAGCTTAGCATAAAAAGTAAATTTAAAAATAAGATGATAATTCTATATTACTATGTCATTAGAAATATTGAGAGAGATGCCATTGTTTCAAAGATTAGGTAAGAGAAAGGGGAACTATGCAGTAGCTAAAAGTTACCTTTCTTCCTAAATTCATCAGAATGATTTTTCCTTTCCCCTTATGGTAACATTTTATTTATTTATTTTTTTTTTTTTCCCCCATGCTGTCCTTAGCCTTTTGAGCGTGTATTGCTGGAGTGGGAAGAAGAGACCTAAATCAGCTTCCAGTTCAGCATTTAAGCAAGCGCAGTCACTTCTCAAGTACTGCTGAGTGTCACAGCAAGACAGGGAAGGGAAGAGGCACTAAACGACTCCTGAAAAGTCAGTAGGCTTATTAAGTCTTACTTAAAAAGTTGATTGCGGAGCTAATTTAGAGCTCCCCTGTCCTGCCTTTTAAGTATGATGAAAACCCTTAAAAGACTCTTGCTGGTACTAACAGATTCAGAGTGGCATTGAGTGTAGATGTGAAGTGGGAGCAGGAAAACACAAAGTTAAAAGAATTGGTTACCTTTAGAGTCCATGCCTGGGCATTTTTCCTAAAGGAAAAGTGTGAAGGAGATCTGTCTGCTGCTGACACTAGTATTTTTTCTGTATAGTGGGCCAGAAACCATCAGAAGCCTCTTTTTCATCCACTTTGCCAGTGTATAGCAGCCTAATGTGGGTCTAAATGCCATGCATGAACATTCTCACTTCTTAAGCAGTATAAAGGGACTGTGGGGTAAATAACAAGCCAAGATGAATATAAGGGGTTTTGTTGGTGATAATGGCAATCCCTTATTGTTCATGTGGCAACTGTGATATCACATAAAGAACCGACCAAGCCATGAAAAGACAGCATTGGAAAATGTTGCTCATGCCCTAAAAAGCCTTTAAAACTGAATGTCATTTCATAGCAAACTGTCTGCCCTTTTAATGGAAATGTCATTCCTTTAGAAAGGTCTTGTTTAGAGGAACCATGTGGTAGACAATAGTTTTAATGAAGATCTTCTTCCTTTGTCTCTGTGTTTGCCCTCTCTTTTCTTTTGTTGCATAGAGATACCAGCGAGGACTCTCCAATTATGGGAAAGCCTTTTCATTTTAACAACTGTTTTGTAGACATTCTTGCTAATGCATTTTGTCCGCTTTTGTTTTCCAGCCTCCCATTTCTATTGGCATCTTCTAAAATGACAGGAGACAGAGCTTTTTCATTAGGAAAAGAGCTAAGATGAGACAATACAGTTCAGGCTGTGCTAAGAAAGAAAAAAGGCTTGACTGTTTAATTTTAAACTCACTGCAGGTGCATATTCAACAAGATATTATTTCTTATGGCCATTAAAAGTGTACCATCTGGAAATATTTTGAGAGAATTAATTTTTAATCTGTGACATCAATAACATGACCCACAACAGCATCTGACAGTACTTCATTATCCATGGAGTGTGTACATGCTTGCTTTTATCCTCTCTCACTCAGGAGTTAAATACGTTATTAGTTTAAACTTGATGGAAAGAAGATTAAGTTTAAATTGAAGTTTTGGGGTTTTTTTCCACATTCTAATGGGAGCAAGCTGAACAGGACATGTATACGTAGTTATAGTACCCCTTGACTTCCTGAAGAGATGCAGGCGTTATGCATCCTATGGTGTTTCCCTGCACCATGTCAAAAGGAGTGTTGATGTTGGAGCAGCCTCCACTGTCAGAGTTAGGTACCTAATACTCCAGTTATGCTAAACATTTGCTTTTGGACCCTGGAAAGAGGGCAGCACCTCTACCTGCTCTTGGTCATGGAGTTTCTTCTGTGATATCAGATTTGTTAGCTAAAATGCATCTTATATCATAATTTGTAGGCATTCTTGTAAACTTTCTTAATGTCCCCTATTGCACTTCTTTTTGCATCAGAAAGTTCTGTGGTCTCAGCTTACTGAAAGAAGTCACATAGCTGCTACTATAAATGGATAAGATAATCCTCTTTTGGGCTCTCCATCATAACTTTAAATCCATACCTACCAGCTATCAGAGAACATGGAGCATTTAGATATATGCCTCAGCTTTTTTTAACACCTGTAATTACTACTGAAACAGAAAATCCATCCATAAAATGGTATTTCCATGTATTACTGGAATCACCATTCCAATTATTAAATAGTGTAAACTGACCAAAAGCTTATTTAAAAGTATTTCCATCTCTGTCTTGTTTTCCCTGAGGTGGGAAAAAAACATTAAATTGTCTGTCCATGAGAGTCAGTGAAATGTAATACTGCATATAGATATTTATATATATATTTATATTATATATATGTATAAAAACATATAGATGGAGATCTACATGAATAGAAATTTAAGAAGCCCATTACTCACTATCTTCTTTGTGAATTAATAAGACACAAACCAGGTGGTGTTTTATGTGATATTTTTCTCCACTGAGGAATACCTTAGTCTTTAATTCTAAATGCAGGTCATTGTAAATATGTATATGTAGTAAATAAGGTATTTAATCTCTGGGGTACCAATAAGGCGAATAACAGGCTGATACCTCAGATCTCAAGGCACATACCTTCACAAATAAGCATGCTATTAACATTGTTACTATGTTACTAGTCTTTCATTGTACCAAGTTTATTGTTGAATTCACTTTCTGCTTGTCGTATCTGTAGTATAGTTATGGTGATCAGGAATTTGAACTGATTTAATTGCTCCAGTTAGAGCTTACTCTAAATTTGCAACATTATTGAACCTGTCTTGAAAGAGAGATTTTATTATTAATGATAGGCTGTAACAGATAAAAAAAAAAAAAAAAACATTATTCTTTCTGTGTTTCTAGTTAAATGCTCAGCAAACTATGCTGGATATGCAAGGCAATCCTCTAACATTGAAAGAGTGGCTTCCAGCTGAGACAAGTTTAGCATACACTTGACACCTGCTGGCTTACCAGGAGAGAAGCTCCCTTTCGGTTCTTCAGGCAGCGCTGCTGCCAAGGCACCACATGAATCCCATTTTGAGTGTAAGATGCAGTAGTGTGTAGGACAAACACACAGCAGGACACCCAGTCAGATGAGGACTCCACTAATTGGCCAGTCACCCCTAGTTTCTGACCACCCAGTGACAGACACAATAACAACATCCTGAAAGGAGGAGTTGGTGTGCCAGGATGAAACAAACTCTGATGGCTTACCTCAGTGATTTTGCTGACATTGTGTTTCATGTGTGTTCAAAGTAATAATGGTTTATGGGCCTGAACTTACACAGAGGTGTTTAAAAACTCCATGTTACTGCTAAGTCTGCCTTGAATCCAGATTCTGCCATCAGTCTGAAATAAATTGATGCTTGCAGGTTACTTCCTTTCTGCTTGGAATCTGACACAATCTAGGGATGGTTATTTTGCTATTGGTACCTAGCAGACCATAATAGCATGTAATAGAAGGGTAGCATGTGATAGAAGATGAGCCTAGGATGTTTCCCCCTACCAGGCCCCAGAATCCTTTTACTGTCCATCTCTTAGTGCCTTTCAGTTTCTTCAGCAGCAGCGATTAAAATTCAGTTACTGTGCACTGTAGCTGACTGACAGTTAAATATGCTGTACTGTCCTCATCATGGGTTTAAACAGATATGTCTCTGTAGGAAGAAAAATAAACAAAAGAAAAAAAAAGGTAAACCCCCACACAGAAGAGAAAGAGCAAGAGGCAGAAATGAGCTTAAGAGTACTTATGTGAGAGTGTGAGCGTGGGGGGATGGCCATGCCAATCAAGAAAACACAGATGTATATGGCTAATGGATCCTGAATGTGAGGGAACTTGGAGGGGAGCAGGAGGAGAAATAGAGACTGAAAGTGAAGGGGAGCAAAGAGTATCTGGAGAGCTTAAATCTGGACCCTAAACTACTACAAGGGATGGATCTGGCTGCAAGGATAATTCTCCCTTGTGAATATTTTCATCTGGGTGATTTCTGATGTTCTTGGGCTAGGGTTTAGCCTGTATCCATGGTAAAGGATAAGGTCTAGAGACAGCCAAAACCTAGCACTGCAGTTGGAGTTGCGTTGCAAAAGGATGCCAAGGGAAAGTGTGGATTGCATAAAGAACTCTCCTCTGAGACTGTTTTCATCCTTTTCCACATCCTGATTTCCTGCTGTTGCCTTCTGCACTGGAAGGCAGTTGTGGGAATTATGTGACAAAGTCAGATCATCTAAAGCTAAAAATAAGTGAGACAAAGAAATTGAAAATGCCAATATGAAACCAAAACCCTTCCCAAATAAAATGCTTTATTATATTTCTTGATATATACAGTGGTGGCAGTGACACTTTACTGCAGAGGTAGAGACAGGTAAATCTAAGCAGATTCTGTCTGCTGCTCACCTGCATATAAAAAATACATATTCAATTGCATATGTGTAAGGATCAAGAGACTTGCAAAACAGTGAATGTTTCTTGTTCATTTAAACTTGAGGGCAGACAGCAGTGAGGAAGGACAGTAGAGCATTCTCTTTCTGGAGGAACAATTTTCAAAATTTGTAGAAGGTGTGGCAGCAAATGTTGTGTTAAAATTTTTTAGTCTTTGCTGCAGATCCCATGAACATTACCTGAATATTAGCCTGATTGCCACGGGGGAGGATGATAATCCTGAAATGTAATACCCATTTATAAAGAGGAATAAAACGGTAAAAGTGAGAGACATTGAATATTCACCATGTTCACTAAAACTGTTCTGTCACTGAACATCTGTTGCACAAGTAAAGTAACTGTGTGCAGACACTTAATGTCAGGGTGCAATTAGCTCTTTATGAGTTGGATTAGAATCATGTGGTACCTGATTCTCAGCTCAGTGCTGGGCTGTTTTAATGTCCTCTGGTAGGTAGCCAAAGGAAATGTTCTTGTTGAAACGACAGGAATTCTTTGACAAAACATGTTCTGTTAGAGCATATATTGAAATTCTATATCATTTCAATGACGAGCTTCCTTTCTGGCACTTATCAATGTATGTTCATGGTAATAACAAGCAATATCTTGTCAACAGCCATCTAGTATAAGTGATTCTAATACACTTTGCAATCATTTTCAAAGCTGCTTCATTTTCATTGAAAGGATTGTTTTGTGTAGAAGAATTCTTACTAATGTGCAAAATTGCCCTTAGTTAAATCCATTGTAGGAGCTGAAAAGGAATACAAGTATAAACCTTCACAGCTGGAGTACAGATAACTACTGTGGATGTAGCTTACACTTCTCATTTTTCACATGCAGCATATGCTTGGAGAGTGATGAACAGATGCAACTAGTTTAATGGGGTAAATCACATGCATTTCATCTTCATGACTCCACATTTGGAGAGTGTACTCACTCTTTACCTATGCTAAATACAACTCCAGATAAGTGTGAATAGATGTGGCAGAATGTTGTCATGGTTTAGTTTAATCTTGAAAATAAAGGTTACATAGACTTCCTGCCTGAAGTTCATAAAAATATGCAATTTGTCATGTACAGGTGACAGCAAAAATGCAGCCTTAAGTGTTTTGACTGGGGTAAGACTGCTAATGCACAGAGAAGGCTTGGCATCTGAAGGTGCTCCCGGTTATTACTGACCAGAGCTGGAGGCCATGGCTGGCTTGATTCCCTGCTAAACACTACCTTGTACCAGTAAAAGTACTCTGTGTTTCTTCCTCCACTGGCTCTCTGGCTGCATTGCTGGGGGAAGGTAAAGACAATCCTGTCACACTAAGTGCAGAATTTTACCAGTCTGGCAATGAAATAAGCAGCTGTACTGGACATGACTTCTATTTTCAGCATTCTGCATGCAAAATACTCTCCCGATATCCTGGTGTGTGCCCACTTTCACTGAAGTGATGACCCTTCTTTGTTTTGTTCCTCTGGAGTGACAGCGAATAAGCAGATTTATTCTTTTAACATTGCTGCCCTTCTTCCTGCAGTCTAGACATCAGATAGTATTTCTATTGTGCAAAGATAGAATATCAGCCTTTTCCTAACCCTGTTTTAGATGTAGGGGAGCCAATAAGTCAGTACACACAAATTGGCATTCACAGCAAAAAATTATTTATGCAAGATAGCGTGGGGCAAATTCAGGGTCCTCTCCTTGTGAGGCTAAGGGCTGATTATTCTGATGCTTCTCAAGGTTCTTTTTAGCAATAGCTGACAATTGAATCTGATCCCAGCTGTTTACTCCTCCTAAATCAAGATCTGTACTTTCATATGGGGAGAAGGCAGTGGATATGGATATATTTTCTAAAGCCATGCATGAGGGATGCTAAATCCTAAACAATTTGAGAAAAATAGACAATTAGAATATTTTTAGCTGACTATTGGTCGAGACAATTTTGGTTTTAGGTTTTTTTGGGGTTTTGTTCTTGATGAGAAGCTGGTAACAGTGGAATACTTGAATGCAAAAAAGATTTTCTTGGCAGAAGTCCAAACATGCATCTCTAAAAAGTTATATTTTCTCTCTCTCATTTTGTCTTCTTTGCCTTCCCTGTTATTGATGCACGTAATAAAACACTAGGAAAAAAGACAAATCCACCCAAAAGGTCAAAATCAATGATCCTTTTACAGATGGCACCTTTGGGAATCCTGGGTACTTTACCATCAGCTTGTGTTTGAGACTTTTACTTGAATACTTGCTTTTTGATGACAAAAATCAATGACTTCTTTAAAGAAGACACCCTTGGGGCTAGAGGGATGCAGACTTTGAAATGTTTACTAGTCTGTGCCTGTCTCTGAAAGACTTATACACATATTTATAAGTTTATGAGCTCCTATTTAATTTTATGGATTGGAAATGGTGTATGGTTTTGACAAAAATACTTAAGCTTATGTGCCCAGTGAGACTCATTCTGTATCACCTTGCTAATTTGCACAGAAGTTCTGATCCAAAACCAAATCAAATCAACATATATGTTTACCTTAGGTTTACATTTATCCCTGTGAAAAAGCCACTGAAGTTATTGGAGTTACCTTATTAATGATTTTGATCCAAGGGCCAAATCCTCAATCAATTCTTAAAAGCATAGAAACCCACTCACATGGAGATATCTACCTTTCTCAGCAAAGTTTATTTCCTTTATTTTTATATATATGCTGGAGGGAAGGAATGCCATCCAGAGGGACCTTGACACGCTTGTGATGTGGGCTGACGCCAACCTCATGAAGTTTAACCATGCCAAGTGCAAGGTCCTACACCTGGGTTGGGGCAATCCCAGGCACAGCTACAGGCTGGGCAGAGAAGAGATTCAGAGCAGCCCTGCAGAGAAGGACTTGCGGGTGCCGGTCGATGAGAAAATGAACATGAGCTGGCTTCAGTGTGCGCTTGCAGCCCAGAAAGCCAACCGTATCCTGGGCTGCATCAAAAGGAGTGTGACCAGCAGGTCGAAGGAGGTGATCCTGACCCTTTATTCTGCTCTTGTGAGACCTCACCTGGAGTATTGCGTGCAGTTCTGGTGTCCTCAACATAAAAAGGACATGGAACTGTTGGAACAAGTCCAGAGGAGGCCATGAGGGTGATCAGGGGACTGGAGCACCTTCTGTATGAAGATCAGCTGAGAAAGTTGGGGCTGTTAAGCCTGGAGAAGAGAAGGACGCATGGAGACCTCATAGCAGCCTTCCAGTATCTGAAGGGGGACTTTAGGGGTGCTGGGGATGGACTCTTCATTAGGGACTGTAGTGATAGGACAAGGGGTAATGGGTTAAAACTTAAGCAGGGGAAGTTTAGATTGAATATAAGGAGGAAATTCTTTCCTGTTAGGGTGGTGAGGCACTGGAATGGGTTGCCCAGGGAGTTTTGTGAATGCTCCATCTCTGGCAGTGTTCAAGGCCAGGTTGGACGAGGCCTTGGGTGACATGGTTTAGTGTGAGGTGTCCCTGCCCATGTCAGGGGGGTTGGAACTTGACGATCTTAAGGTTCTTTCCAACCCTAACTATTCTATGATTCTATGATTCTATAATTATGTGTTTATTGTTACTCTGAGCTTCAGAGAACATTTACTTTTTTGAAAAAACAGCCACACTTTTTAACTTCTTTCTTTGTGGCTAATTTAGCATTATATTTATTTATGGCACCATAATTTACTTTGACACTTGGGCAGATACTTTTTTATTTCCTTTGTGAATAAACAGGGTTGTTACAGGCTTTTGTAACTTAATGGGACACTTGATCTGGAGACTCTGTGCTATGGTGTTGAGGCTTTGGGGTTGGAATCTGGATAATCAGTTTTCTCACCAGCTGTGCAGAAAAAAAACTTGCCAGGATTTCCTCACCCCTACACTCCTCCAACATTCCTCAGTCAAAGGCTTAGAGTATTTTTAGTCTTGTCTTCTGCAAGCAGATTTCTGGGGAATCAGGTACAGAAATTACTTTTGAAATAGACTAGCAGTGCATAGTAGCCTTGCAGTAATTAGAAAAATTAATTTGTATTCATTTTTCTTTTGACTCTAGATCTAATCAGTAAATACAGTGATGTAAAATGTCAACCCTGACCAAACAAGTGCATTGAAAGGATAATAGTAGATAATGTCACTTACGAATTAAAACATGGGAACATGCATGACATTAAAAGACTTGCTGTATTAGAGATTCCTTCCCATCACTTACGCATCTTGATTTAAGTTTACTGATTTCAGCCTCGTGAGTCAGTGTTATTCTGGTGTGTAGGATGTCATCCCATTGTTAAGGCAGCAAAAATGTTTTGCTCTTGAAGACTGCAGGGAGAACTGCTGGATAATCACTTCTGTACCACAGCAGTGTGCAGAGAGAGACAGATTAAAGCTGGAAATGCCTTTGGAAGAACTCAGCTGCAGCAGAGGTGATTGGTGCTTGGGGTCATGTCATCTCTGTGCAGAGCTGTGCAACATGAAGCACAGAAACAAAGCTCATGGCCACTCTTAAGGGAACATGTTTGTGCACCCATCTAGAGCAAGGACTACTCTTGTGCTGTCTCTCACATTGTACTGATCCACAGTAGGTTGACTTGTGAATGTGCTCTTGCTTTTCCACCTGAGCTAAATGGAACCTTGTGCTTTTCTAACCAAAGTCCTGCTGACATCATTCACAACTCTGCCAATGGCCCTTTATTTTTCATTGTCTATTGTCTTTTACATGTCAAGTTCCTGATTCTCTTTTTGTTTCATTTTCTCAGATACACATAGAAAACTTTGTTCTGTCAGATTTTGGCAATTTAAATGGTATCTTCTTTCATTCACTGACTTTCAGTGGCTGGAGATCATGTATGCAATTATAGCAAGACTGATCATGGAAGAGGTGAAAAAACACCCTGTCACTAGAGCTGGTTGTAGTCAGTAAGAGGTTGCTGGTCTTAAAGGAATTTCAGATCCTTCCTGTTCTTATGATGCTAAGTTATGACTCTGGCTTTGTGTCATTCCCCAACTTCATAACCCAGACTGAACCGGCTGCTTTGTGCTGTCTGAATCCTGCCGTAAGTCAGAGGGTTTTAGTATGCAGATGAAAGAGTACACAAGGGATAAAAGTACCTCTAATTTTTAGCTCTTGAACTTGTCTGGGGGCTTCACCATTGAGTAAAAGGATTCTTTTTGTAAGTGTGGAGTTGCTTTTGTGAATTAACACTTGCTTCCCTAGGAAAGTGAGTAGAGGTGTATCATTGGAAGCAGGCTGCCTCGTGATGTTGGTGCTTTTTTAGCTCTCTTCTATCCAAATTAGGACTAGATAGTCTGATCGGGTGAACAACTAGATGGGTAGAAATATGGTTGGATAATCATGCTCACAGCACAGTTGTTAACGGGTTATACATTAACTTTGATGCTCATGACAAGTGAAATACTGCAAGGGGAAATCAGTGGCATTGTAGTCTTGTCAGATCTGCAGATAAAGCCAAGTTGGAAGGGGAAATATTTGGTACATTAGAGGATAGAAGTCCCTTTGCTCTTCAGAGGAACCTATTCAGGATGCAAGAATGGTCACACGACCTGAAGAAATTAAAAAAGTAGAAATGCAAAGGCCTGTATTTGGGAAGGAGCAAACCCTTAAAACAATAGAGGCTGAGGACTGAATGACTGGAGAGTGGCTCTGGTGGAAAAGACCTGGAGTGTGGCAGACAACAAGGTAAACAAGAACTAACAGAGAATCCTGGCAACAAAGGCGATCAGCAGCATGCTGGGCTGTATTAACAGGACCACAGACATTAGGCTGAGTAGAGCAATTATCTTCCTCTGCTCAGGATTTCTGAGACTGCATCTAGAATAATGTGTCTAGTTTTGGGTCCCCCAGGCAAGAAATAAATCATTAAGTTATAGTGAGTGTGGCAGAGAGCCACCAAGATGTTTACGTGCTGGAGCACTTGCCTGAAGATGCTGGGCCTGGAGAAGTGAAGGATTCTAGGAGAGCTGATAGCAGTCTTCTAATAGCCATAAGAAGATTGTTCAGTAGACAAAACTATGCTGTTCACAGCGGTGCATGCTGATAGGGCAATAGAATATGGACATAACTTGAAAAAATAATTTGGAATTGATATAAAGAGGATTTTATTTCACCAGGATGACAATTAAGCATCAGAACAAGCTACCTTGTCTCTGTCTTTGGGAGTTTTCAGGACCTGAATGAGTAAATCCCAAAACAACTGATCAGATCACACCTGACCTTGCTTTAAGCAGGAGGTTGGGCTACAGACCTCCTTAGGTCCCTTCTAAACCTAAATTTTCCTGGGATTAATAAGATTCTCCACATTACAATATAAATCTGTTGTGTACATTGTGTAGGTATAATCATAATGCAAGTTTTCTTTAGTTATTTTCTGCTGTTTTCCATGACAAGACTTTGATTTGGGCTGCTACAGTTTTAAACCCGACAAGGTTTTATTAATTACCTGTATAGTTTCAATCATCTGAAAATAAGACTAAGGCAAGTACATTTTAGTATTTCTAGTATAATGTTACATGTCCTTTGTATGACTTGGGGGGCTAGTAACTCTGAGAACCCTGGTGAAATCAGGTTGCTGTTTGATGCAAGGAAGAGGGTAAGAGCCTGTCTTCTAACTCTTTGATTGTCCTAAAAAAACATTACTATGGAGTTTTATTTTCACACTTGTATTAAGATGTAAATGTGTAATTTTCTTGACAGACTTTGCTAAAAATCTTAGTTTAAGGATTTTGCAACTGAGGTGGTATCTTTTTGGATTTTATTTTTTATTAAACTGAAGAAAATTATATACTGATACTACTTGAATAGTTGACAACTCTGACGCTATTTCAGTTTAAGAAGAACAATTGGTTGAACTTGTTTAATGTTGACAAGAGAGTCATGAATCCCAATAAGGCCATGAATACATTTATTATTAATTTTCTTCTCATTCATTTTTAATTTTCTGTCAGACAGAATCAAAGGCTGAATTGGTGACTTCAGTGTTTTCTACCTTGCTGTATTGGCTCCACAAGTCCTTTAATAAGGCAATTATTAATTCTGGATATCACTGGGAAATCAAAGGTGAAGAAATCAGGGATATCTAAACCCTGTAGTGCATTAATTCAAACAGCACTCACATTGTTGGATAGAGTTCATGCCTCTCGTTCTTTAATGTTGCTTGGTTTAGTATTTGTTTCATTTTAAAATTTGCAGGAATGTGTAGAATGGAGAGTGAAGGGAAACCACAAAAGGATTTCACTTATAGAAGAAAGAATTACTGGAATCAGTGGGGGTTCTGGCTTCTGGATTGAGAGTAGGCTTGATCATTGTACTGAGAGGAGGAAAGCAGAGGATCTTTGAGAGGCATTAAATGTGTGCCTACAAGGCTTTCATTAGGAAGTTGTGGTGTAGTAGTGGCTATATATACCTGCTGTTTCCTGAAACAAGGAGATCAAGCTTCAATGCAATTCTCTTGTCTAAAGCATGGTACTTCACTGAAGTCAGTGAAAAGGCTTGCAGACATTTTACTGCATCAAGTTTTCAAATAGAGTATGAAATGTTTAATTCTAGTACATAGCTTATACTTTTTTGTTGGTTTGGTTTGTTTTTGTTTCGAGTGAACAGAAGGTAGGGAAAACAAGGCACTGGTGAAGAGATGAATGTGTATTTGAGATGAACGTGTGGTTAAGAGCAAGCTTTCTGTGCAGAGGCAGCCATGAAGTGGAAAGGCTGATTTTTTTTACATTTAACACAACTCAGATTTACCCATACAGGCTTTCTGGTCTAGTACATGTGTGAAACAGTTTCTCAGCCCCATGTATTTAGCTTTTTGTACAATATTGATAGGATTCCACCACAAAAGAAGGTAGTGTTTACTCCTTTATCAGAAGTATATAAAAGCTTCTGTTACTTACACTGCCTTGCTATCAAGACATTTCTGCAGTCTCCTGCCATTTTGGTTTTGCTCATTTTTCTGAATTTTGGCCTTCTGTGAAGTTTACAGAACAAGAACTGAAAAGGAGACAACATATCAAACCTGACATTTAAAGGTTCAAACCTTCAATATACAGAGCACATACTCTAAAGAAAACATTATGGAATTGTCTTGTCTCATATCCTGAATTCTTCCCGCAGACCTCCTTGACACTAAGCTACTTTACTCCAGCATGATGTAGTTTCAATATGATTTAATATTCCACACAGAGCAGGTAACACTTTGCTCTAATGCTCTATATTGAGCAAAGCAACAAAAGGCTACTTCAAAACATTTAGGCAGGGGCTCCTGAGGAAGAAAAAGTCTCTCTTCTTCTCTGTCTAATCATTCTCTGATCAGAATATTATGTTATGGAAAAGGAATTTTGTACAAGATGCCATAAATTTTATGAGCCAATTATTACAGATATAATTGTCCAAGGTTATAGAGGTCTATAGATGTCTTATTTTCCATAGGCCAGTGCCCTTTTATGCTTCTCTTTTATAGTTAATACAATGCCCCATTTAATAATTTAAGAATAATTTATTGGATTTAAATTGCTTTTTTAGAAGGCATAATCTTATCATTCTCATTTTTATAAGAAACTCATTTTAATTTGTTTGCTGTGATGTTCTCACAAGAATTTAAGAATTTAATGGAGTGAAAATTGAAGACTGATGGCATCAATGAAATTATTAATTTGGTAACCAGAAGATTTATTTTGTTGGTTTAGATGGAATTTTCAATAGCCAATTATCTTTGGACTCTATTAAAGAATGAAGCCTCACCAAATACCAGTTCTCACTTAAAGTACCCCAGGATGAATTGAAAAGACATCTTCGTTATTGCTATTGATATTAATGTGGAAATCACTTACTTTTAATAATCCTAAGGGACAGATAAAGACTTATTTTTACCCTCAAGAACCTAGGTTCAAAACCCTAAAAATGTTATCTTAGTGAATAAATATTACCTGCAGGTAACAGACTTAGCCATGCAGAATATTTTAAATTTACTTTTATCTTCACCAGGTCCCATTAAAATAATTTTGTAGAAGGAAAATATCTTTGTCATGCAAATAAGTTTGTCTGATTTTTTTAAATAAAGATGGCAATATATTTAAGGGTATAAAGAGACTATCTGCAAACCTAGATATGAGCATGCAAAATAAATATATTTTTTCTATTATACCGCATAAACCTTTACTTTAAGGGAGTTGAAGAACCTTTCATAAAAATCACCATTTCACAGATTCAAATTTTTTAGAGGATTTTTTAATATTCCTTTTCCAATATAAACCTTTATATATTCAGCGCGTGTTGTTTCCTGAAGAGAAGCAAACACCAATATAGCAACATACTCCAGTGAAAGGGTGATAGCCTTTTTTTTCTGTTTAAAACTGTGGTATCTGATACAGCTATAATCTAGAGAAGTGTATTTCTTAATAGTTCTACAGTTTATAAATATAAATGCAGAAGAAGAAAGTGCAAATGAAGCATTAACTGCCTTAAAGGCGGTCTCAGATGTTAAGGAGAATCTTAGTGATTTTAGAAATCAAAAAGGAATGTATTCTCACATATGATAAAAATATAGAGTACAAAACTGGTTGCACAACAGGTAGAGATAGTAATATACTAATGCCAAAACACAGCTTGGACTTAAGTGATCACTGCCATTTCATAGACTTATTGCATTATTGTACGATCTGGAAGATTAAAGTTGGCTATCAAATGGTTCATTGGCATCATACTTTGCTCTCAGGTTCTTTTGAAAGAAAGACTGAGGAAGAAAGTCAAATCTGTACAAAAGTTGGGTTCTCAGAGTGCAAGGGATTAATTGCTTGAGACTTCTCCTTGTGATCCTCACAGCATGTGCTCTTCAAGTCAGGTAATATCAATCACATATGTCATTTATGAGATTTTGTCTGTATTCAGATTTGGTTTTGAAATTAGGAGATGAGAGATTTCGTAATTTTAATTAGCCTTGAAAGTAGTTAAATAACTCTTGGAAAAGGGTATAAATATTTAAAGACAAACACAATGAATCAAGGTCTCTGCATTAGCATTGACTTGCTTCATATTTGGGAGTGCTCAAGTGCAGCAAACCCGCAGCAAGCAATGCAGTATATGGATTACCCACAGAGCCAGTCCAGAGCCTTCAAGCCAGGCAGCTATTTACTCCTTAGTCATTAACCAAAAATGTTACCCTGTGTTTCTGCTTCTCCCTCCAGTGCTCTTGTTTCCACAAGCCTCCTTTCATTCAGTAGAGGCCTTTTTCTGTTGCATACTCAACAAATTATGCCTATGCTCAGAAACTGCTTTGGCAATTTATGCCTGGGTTAGTCCACCTCTCTTTCACGGACACTCCCTTGTCGTGGGGAAAGAGCTTGCGTGCCCTTGTGAAGTTGGGAGTTATGCTGGTGGTGGCTTATGCTTCCGGTAGGGTCTCCCATGCCAGTCAGCTCTCAAATGAAGGGTCAGACAAAGTGTGTCCATGGGCAGGATGGGCTCACTAGCCTTCAGGCAACCATCCTAGGAGAAGGACAACTCCAACTTCAAACCCGGGCAGATGGAGCTCGTGTAGCCCTGTAAGGCCATCCATCTAAGAGAAGGATACTCTAATTAAACCTATGACCTGAGGACTTTGCTGTCACCGTCCAAGCTTGCTAGGCCCTGGCAGATAAACCTCAGATGTAAAGGGTGAGGCCAGTTCTGCGCACGCTGTGCCTCACCTAAAATAAATTCACTGCGCAGGCCCGAAGGGTTTACCCACACTTGCAAAGCCCTGCAGCGACAGGCGAGGGACGAAACGGCAGGTGATAAGGTGCACTGGAAGTCGCAGACCCAACCCTGCATGCAGGCGGTTCAGGACATTGGTCGCTCAAGTCTGACCCAGGAGATGACAGTCTTGTTCGGCAGCATCCTGAATGACCAAGCAGCCTTTTTCAAGGACAGCACTGCTTGCTCCATATGGAGAGAGGCCTAGAAAAGGTGGCCTAACCAAAGCTCATCTCCCCCTCCACCTGGTTGGCTAGCCGCGGCCAACGGGCATCTTGTATTGCGGTCAATTAAAAACAAAGAGACAAAGGCATACACCTGCCTCCAAAGGTGTGTCCAGATTGACACTCGCATGTTGGAACATCAGAACCATGCTTGATACAGTGAACAGTGGGCGTCCTGAGCGCCGTTCTGCGCTAATTGCCCATGAATTGTCACGTCTTAACATTGATATCGCTGCACTCAGTGAAGTTCGCCTTCATGAGGAAGGTAGCCTCAAAGAACATGGTGCTGGCTATACACTCTACTGGTCAGGCAAACCCAAAACTGAAAGTCATCTTTCTGGAGTCGGCTTCATGATTAAAAACTCCATAGCCTCCAAACTTGAAAATCTGCCGATAGGTCATTCCGACCGTATTATCTCCTTACGTCTTCCACTGCACAATAAGCAACACGTTGTTCTTTTCAGCATATATGCTCCAACTCTGCAAGCTGACCCTGCAGAAAAAGAAAAATTCTACTCCGACCTGCGTCACCTCACTCAGAAAGTTCCTATAGAAGATAAGATCATAATCCTTGGTGACTTCAACGCCTGAGTAGGAAAGAACTTTGAAGCCTGGAAAGGAGTACTAGGCAAGCACGGTGTTGGCAACTGCAATGATAACGGTCGTCTCTTACTAGAGTTCTGTGCAGAGCAACAGCTTACCATCACCAACACTATCTTCCAGCAGAAAGACAGCTGGAAGACAACCTGGATGCATCCACGATCTAAACATTGGCACCTTATTGACTATGTTTTAGTGTGCCAGAGAAATATTCGTGATGTCTGCCAGAGCAGAGTGATGCCTAGTGCAGAATGCCAAACAGACCACCGCCTTGTGCGTTGCAAACTTAATTTCCACTTCAAGCCCAAACCTAAGAGGGGTGGCATTCCAAGGAGGAGGCTCAATGTTGATAATCTTCAAATAGCTGCAGTGAGGGACAGCTTTCAGGCTAACCTTCAAACTAGGCTTGAGGACCAACTTATAGATTCTTCTCCTGAAGCGCTTTGGCAACATATCAAAAACAGCATCCTGCTGTCCTCCGTAGAATCCATTGCGTTCTCCTCAAAGAAAAACAAAGACTGGTTTGACGATAGCAACCAGGAGGTCCAGGAATTGCTGACAAAAAAGAGATCTGCTCATCAAGCACACCTTGCTCAGCCACTCTGCCATGTAAGAAAAGCAGCCTTTCGTCTTGCATGTAGCAAACTCCAACAGAAACTTAGAGACATCCAGAACAAGTGGTGGGTCAACCTAGCAGAAAAGACTCAACTATGTGCAGATTTGGGTGACCACAGAGGATTCTATGAGGCTCTGAAGGCAGTGTATGGACCCACATTCCAGGTTCAAAGCCCCTTACTTGGTGCAGATGGCCAAACGCTTCTTACAGATAAAATCTCCATCCTGAATCGTTGGTCTGAACATTTTCAAACCCTCTTTAGTGCTAATCGTGTAGTCCAAGGTGAAGGAATCCAGCACATTCTGCAACATCCGGTGAAAAACGAATTGGATTTAGCCCCTACCATGGAAGAGACTCTTAAGGCCATACAGCAGGTGAAAACTGGCAAGGCAGCTGGGGTTGACGGAGTCCCACCTGAAATATGGAAGCATGGAGGCCAAGCACTCCACGCTAAATTTCATGAGCTAGTTGTGTGCTGTTGGGAACAAGGCAAAATACCGTCAGACTTTCGTGACGCAATCATCGTCACTCTGTATAAGAAAAAAGGTGCCAAGTCAGACTGCTCAAACTACCGTGGTATAACTCTGCTCTCCATTGCTGGTAAAATTCTTGCAAGAATGCTATTGAACAGACTAGTACCTGCCATCGCAGAAGAACTTCTACCTGAAAGCCAGTGTGGTTTCAGAGCTAATAGAAGTACCACAGACATGGTATTTGTTCTCAGACAATTGCAAGAAAAGTGTAGAGAACAGAATAAGGGGTTATACGTAACTTTCATTGACCTCACCAAAGCTTTTGACACTGTGAGCAGGAAAGGCTTGTGGCTGATCTTAGAACGATTAGGTTGTCCCCCCAAGTTCCTGAAAATGATTATTCTGTTACATGAGGATCAGCAAGGCCAAGTCAGGTATGGTGATGCACTCTCTGAGCCTTTCCCAATAACCAATGGTGTGAAACAAGGTTGCGTTCTCACACTGACCTTATTCACAATCTTCTTCAGCATGATGCTCCAAAGGGCTACAGCAGACCTCGACGAACAAGACGGCATTTATATTCGATATCGTACCGATGGTAGCCTATTCAATCTAAGGCGACTGAAGGCCCACACTAAGACCCTAAACCATCTTGTCCGTGAACTGCTCTTTGCTGATGATGCCGCCCTTGTTGCCCACACAGAAGCAGCTCTGCAGCGTTTAACATCTTGCTTTGCGGAGGCGGCTGAGGTTTTTGGGCTGGAAGTCAGCTTGAAGAAGACAGTAGTCCTCTACCAACCTGCACCCCAAGAAGATTATCGCCATCCCCATATTACCATCGGCGAGTCAGAGCTTAAGACAGTTCAGCAGTTCAGCTATCTGGGAAACATCATTTCCTCGGATGCCACGATCGACAAAGAGATAGACAACAGGATAGCAAAGGCATATAGAGCCTTTGGAAAACTCCATAAAAGAGTCTGGTGTAATAAACACCTGAAGAAAAGTACAAAGATCAGTGTCTACAGAGCCATTGTATTGTCTACTCTTTTATATGGGTCTGAATCATGGGTCATCTACCGTCATCACTTGCGACTCCTGGAACGCTTTCATCAGCGCTGCCTCCGTACAATTCTAAACATCCATTGGACTGACTATGTGTCTAATGTCACTGTCCTCGAACAGGCAGGGGTCACCAGCATCGAGGCCACATTGCTGAAACTGCAGCTGCGCTGGGCAGGGCACGTCTCTAGAATGAAGGATCACCGCCTCCCCAAGATCGTGTTTTATGGTGAACTTGCCACCGGTAGCCGCAAGAGAGGTGCCCCAAAGAAGAGATACAAGGACTCCCTGAAACAATACCTTAGCCTTGGCCATATTGACTACCATCAGTGGTCCACCTTGGCCTCCAATTGGGAGACTTGGAGGCACACCATACATAATGCCGCTGACTCCTTTGAGAGTTCACGAAGAACTAGTCTCGAGGAGAAAAGACAACGCAGGAAGAATCGTGTCCCACCTGTTCCACCCAAGGAGACCTACTGCTGTGCTTTTTGTAGCCGGATTTGCCTATCCCACATTGGCCTTCTTAGTCATCAGCGCGCTTGTAGTAAGCGTGGGTAAATGCCCTTCCCAAATCTTCGTTCGCGAAGTCAAGCCATGAATGATGAATGAATGAATGAAAGTCCACCTACCCTTGACATCAATATGCATTTTCCCATCAGTATCAATAGACTGATTCAAGCCTTATAGATAGACAATAAATTATACAGATGTGATGAAGTCTATATTAAAATGAATTTCCCTCTGTCCACAAAATTAGTAACACCAACAAGGGTGGTTGAAGTAAAAGCATGCTATGCTGAAGTGGCCTAAGAGAGAATGAATGATATATATGCGTTTAATTCAACTTTCAACATTTTGCTGTTGGGTCCCAGCTCACAGAGTAGCTCTGTGTGAAAGCTGCATGTCTTGTTGCAGCTCTCTGCTCTTAACTGAATTTAGAGGTTATAGCTTAATCCCTGATGTAGAGCCTTCTACCTTTCTGTGCTATATATAACTTGTACAACTGGATGCAGGTGATATTCTCTGGTCAGGAGACAGCTGAAGCAGATCTAGCATGAAGACTGAAACATATTTTTATGCCAGCAGAAAATATCTCTCAGATCAAAGAGGGCATACTTTTTAGGATAACGAGAATAGGTGCTGTCTACAGTATCTCTGACCTTTGTACAAAAGCCTTCAGTTTCTTGCAGTCCCACATTATCAAGTGTCATAGGGAAAAATAAACACATGACTTGATGAGTGAAATTAAAGAAAAAAAACTACTATATTTTAGACATATGATAGTTGTGAAAGGAATTCACACAGTATTCTCTTCCCTAAATATCTTGTGATGTTTTTATAGATTCTCTAATTCTTGTAAGATTATTAAAGCCATTCAGGGATGAGTAGAAGGGGTACGACTCCCCTTCCTTTTTTCTTACTCACCATTAGTAATTTAAATTAATTTACAAAAACTTCTACACCACAGTTGAAAAGCTGCCTCTATTCTGTCATCAACAAACACCACTTGTAATTATTTTTACCACGTTATACTATGTACAATAAAGAAAAATGCTTAGAACTGTATCCCAAACCAAAAATCAAGCTCAATTCATTTAATTATCAACAACAGAAAGCGATTCCTGCTTCTCAAAGAGCTCTGATACAGACATAATTAGCTCATTTAACCTCAAAGAAATAATTAGCCAACATGAGAGGACAAGAAAAAGAAGTTAAAATGCCACAGCAGTGTATTATCCCCTTTTTTCTAACAAAACTATTATCACATGGAAAGGAGGGCTGTATGATACTGACTTGCCAAGTTTTTTAACATAATGAAGTACTAAGGTACAAATAGAAGCAGAAAAGCTTCTCAGTTCCATCAGCCGCCTGAAGAGGCTCATTTAGACACTATTCAATTCTGAGATCTTCCTCAGCCTTCAGGGGCTGATACACATTGTAAATGTGACCACCAATTAACTGTCTACTAGCAATGTAAAAAACATGTCACACTGCAAGAGACAACCATGAGAACCAACAAAAATCCCACTGATGTAAAACTCATTTTCTAACCGCACTTATGACTAATATTTTTAGCAGAAACAATGATAAAGATTTTAATTGGCATTAGTTCCCATTATTTCAAGAAGTTTCAGGCAAACAGCAAATGTCTTGTTCATCTAGAACCTGTCTCAGCATGAAGCTAGTAGGCCACTGCTGTGTCACTTCACAGAGGAGTCTTCAGGAGTTCTTTCTTTCCCCACTCTTCCTCTTACTCTTCAGAGTGACTGGATTGCCATGATACTGCTGCTCATGTAAGATGTCAAAGATTCTTTCTTATATTTGGAAATCTATTGAAAGCTGCAGTGAAGGGAACATTTTAACATACAGTGGAAGCAGCTTGACCCTTAAAACTAAGTTTCGTCAGCATGGCTACTAATTAATTACATTTGACTTAACCCTATACAGTAACTAATGTGATCAGGTAGGGGAAATTCTGAATCCTTCCAGTCTTTCTGGTGATTATATATTCTTAAAATCGTATTTTGCAAACACACAACAGAAACGTGATTAAAAGCAGGCAAAATGCAGAAAAATTAGGCGCAAATTTTTTCAGATGTTGCCAATGACAACATTGTCTCTAGTACCAAAGCAAGAATTCCTCTTAAATGTCTACAGAAATAAGACCACTGGCTGGTTATTTTCCTTATAATGAACAGAAAAAAAGATTTTACTGTTTATTTTTGACAAGTTGAAAAGGATGCTCTTTGTCTCAAACATCAGGTTTTGGAGGGTTTCAAAATGGTTATGAGGTCTTAAGCCTGCTCCTCACAGAGCTGGGAGTTCACAGGATACAGACAGACGGTTTACTTGAGCAAGTGTTAAAAGAGAGTGAGGCCTTTGTGTTAAATTTCAGACAAGCAAGCTGCTTTGTAGTCACGGTAAAAATCAGTTAATAATGAAAGCGCTGACAAATTTTTAGCTGCAATATGGTGAACTTCGCTGTTGCAAAAACACCAGGATTAAGTCTAGACAAATAGTCTATGAATGTATAATTACAGCTTTCTCAAGGATTCTAAACTGTGCATATTTCTGGTTTATATTTCACTCAAACAGCTAAAGGACTATTGGCAGGTTATCGTCAATGTTTAAAAGCTACAGAATCTTTCAAACAACAGCCTGAGGCTTTTTGTGTAGTACATACTACTTTTACTATCCAGTGAATCCCCTTTTTACATGATGCAAACAATGTCAAAAATCAAAAGGAACAAATACTGAACAGAGAGGAGCAACAGTCTGGAAAAGAGCTGCCATCCTATGGACTTGCTAGAAGCCCGCTGATACTTGAGGGAGTAAGTTTGCTCTTGAGAAGTGTTTTAAGGCAGGCCAGATGTTATATTTGCCTCATCTTCTACATAGCACAATGTAAAGGGCATAAAGTGTATGAGGTTTTAAGTTTTTTTCAAATCTAAAAACATGACATTTGTCATCAGCCTTGCAGAACATAATTGGTGCTGAGTGCACCCATTTGCCCATACAAAACCATACACTTACTTACAAATGCAAATTGACCAAGAGTGACATTCCCACAAGCAGCAGAAGCGTAAAGTGGAGCTTGTAAGTGTGAAATAGATGCTGCAAGCAGTTGCAGGGCTTCATGTGTGCAGTTAAAAGGAGTCTGATAATGTATGTCACAATCCAGCAACGTTTGTTACATTATATGTACTAGACAATCAAGTTCACACATAATGCCATCTGCGTATCAGGGATCAGATTTTTCATGTATTTAGGAATATAACACTATGAATGTTTAGTGAGTTTTACAGAAGCAGTCAAATACTTTAAATATCCAACATACCATCTACATTTAAGTACTTAAATACCATGGCAGCTTTGACAGTAGGTCAGTTCATATATAAAGGAACTTCTGCAGCTAAGCTTACCTTAAGGCCTTTGTCATTTTTTATATTTTTTAAGTTCTGAGTGTCAGAAGTAACACTTCCATTAGCTAGTGGACAAAGGACTATTCTTGTAACAAAAGCACGGTTAATGTTGCTTCTCCTTGAGAAGGGCATGTATTTCACAAGTGGTCTTTTTGTTGCTATTGGTCTTTCTTTAGGACAAAGAGTATTAGTGTTGTGTTTATTCTGATGTTCTCTATGAAAGAGGGGAAAGAACAGACTATGAAGTGTCTCAATGAACCAACAGGAAAGCCATCTCTGATGGAACAACACAGTTCTCAAGGGGAAGTGCTGCCCTTCAGGAAGAATGTAACGCGTATGAAAAAGGTTGTTAGCATTAATATTTCAGTGATTGTAAATTATACATTGAAACATAAGGCTCATATTTAAGAAACTGTCAAAGAAACATAAGGCAGCAGAACATCCTCACAGTGTGACATTGATATTCTACATGATTAGCCAAAAAGAACAATAGTCAACACACTATTATTGTACTGTTACAAAACTGCTAGCGATGCGAGTCTCATTTTGTTAATTCAAACAGATAACACCAATGTATGGACACAGATTGGCTGGTATTGGAGAAGAAGGTCCTTTTATCACTGGGTGTAAAGATGAGCTCTGATGGTAGAGTATTGAGCTGTACCCTGTACTGTTACTGTATTAATTGTAATAGATTAAGAACAGGTCAATTAGTAAAATTCTGTGTGAAGACAAAATCTGAGGACATTAACCAAGATTTACAGACCTTGCCAATACCTGTACGTGGCAGTTTTGGAAGCCAGAGAGTCAAAAGAAATGTCCACTTAGCCACATCAGCATAAATACAGCACATTTGTTGTGACAAATCCGTAGTCTCTAGCTACAAACTAAATGGTTGCATGCAACAAAAATAGCTGGATAGGAAAAGCTTGCGTATTTCTAAACTAAATCTTATCATAAATTAAGAATAATGCTAAGTATTCGGTAGCTTTGATTCAAACATTTAGCATTGTTTTACTCCTCCTATATCCCTTTTCCCAGTTACTCAAAGGAATCTCTTTAGTACCACCACTACTCCTATAACTTATACTTACTGGGAGACTGTGGTTTTGGGGATAGTATCTCAACACCCATAAATCAACATTTCGATCAGTGTAACTTACTTGATCTTTATATTAAGTAATCTTCAGGAGTGAACCCTGGGAGGTAGTATGTGAATACCAACACTAATAACAGTTATTGCCGCTCTGTATTTCCTGCTATTTCAGTTTTGTATTGTTAGAAGACAAGGAGAACCCATGCATCAAGTTACACTTGTCCACTGCAGGATCCTTGCAGTTTCTGTGCTTTTGGATACTGACATTCTTCAGAGATAGGATATTGAAATTGAATGGATCCAGTCTGGCAATTCCCCTGATCCAAGAGTTCAGGATACTGCAAATACCATTTGGAGTTTTTCATGTCCTTTTTACGCATGGCTGGACAGATTGAGTGGCGAATGCTAGAGGAATCTTCCATAGTGTTTCTTGTCTAACATACATTTGAGCAAAGCCCTCCTATAACTCAATATGCCCAGATAAAATGCATATTGACCATGTCCTTGAAGAGAGAAGCCGTCTGCTCCCTCAAAACCTAAACAAGGGACTTAATAACAACCCTGAAATATTGTTTCTTATTTCTATAATTTCAAGCATCAACTTATTTAAGAGAATAACAATATTTTCTACTTTTCTTTTGTTGTGTTTCTCTTCCTGTCTCTGAAGGTAATTTTTAGTTCAGGAAAGGCCAAAGACAAAGCAAAATAGATGTACTGAAACATATGAGTACCAGGAATGTGATTTCCTTGGCAATGATAATCCTGTCACAGCTGTCAAAATTTACTCCTTTATCCATATGACATTTTAACAGGATGGAAACGCCATGTTAGAATAAGAAGCTATAAAGGACTCAATCCAAAATTGCTAACAACAGCAGGCTCTCCCAGGCAATATATTGTTTACAAATTTCAGGGAAATTGCTTTACCAATATTACATTTGATTTTGATGCTCCAAAGCTTAGCCGTAACTCTTCTGTTTTATTATGGCAGAGTTAAAACAGGCAGTTAAAAATGTTAATTTAATTTCCGCAGGGATCCAGAGGAAAAGATAAATGTAAAATTATGATGCCAAAAAAATAAACAGTACAGGAAATTTAATTCCTTAAGCATCGTCAGTGGTTTTGGTTTCTATCAGTTTGTTATTGAGAGACAAATCAGAAACAAATTAAAATATTTGGCCCAGTTTGCCTTAGCTGAAAGAAAAGTAAATTCTGAGACATTCACATATATAGGAGAGAATATTAGTGCCTGTAATTGCTCACTGCTTTGCAAAGTAAGTTTGGAGTTCAGCCGTAATGTTGTTATATTGCAGTAACGTTGTGACTGGCCCTACATGTTAAACATACAAAGCACGGTAAAACTTCTCTTTAAATGGCACTGAAAATGGCAGTTAAGACACAGGTAAGGGCAGAGGAAGTCACCTCCTCAACCTCTCTATCACTTTGTAAAATACATTTTTCCTCCCTGATGTTTCTAGATGTGCTCATTTTGTAACCTAGATTGGACAGGAATTGCTTGGTAATTTCATTCCCTGCCAGCTCTGTAAACTTAATGCTTGTCTTCTGTGTTCTATACAGAGTTGTTGGTAACATCCAGATATAGGTGTCCCCTATGATCTAGTTTATACTTGAACGGGGTTTTAAATATATAGCAACCAAGCAGCTTTCTGACAGGTACAGAGGAAACCAATTACTGTCTCACCATCGCTGCCTGCTTTCCTTCTTGGCTACTCTCTGAATGATATGTTATTTGTTGTGTTGCCCAGGAAGGTCTTTGTTCAGTATTTCATGTAGAACATTTTCAAAGCATGGATTAAATACGACACAGAGTTACAATAATGTCATTAGAGGAGCTTCTTCAGGCTCTGAATGACCGTGCTCTCTTGGAGGTAAAACAAAAGTCCTACTCATGTACTTGTCACTTCCAGCATGCTTTATCAGAAAAGTTTCACTAGGGTCATTGCCAAACTACCAGAAGGACTTTATATTTAGATGTCCTTGTAATTTAATCACATTAAACTTTGTTCATCTTAAAAAGACACCTCTCTACACCGTTCTCAAAACAAATTGTGAGTCTGTAGGTCAAACTGGAAGGAAAAAAAAGAACATATTTTTAGTATCATACTAGAGGATATATTTAAACTAATAGACCAGATTTTCATGTTTTAAATTCTTGCATAACTGCATAACCGGTTTATTCCTCTAACTGTAAAATACAGCTCAAACTGAGCAATGTCTCAGGTAAACTTTTTTGTCCAAGTGAGTTTTAATGCCAATTTCAATGCGGCAAAAGTGTTTTTAAAAGCTTACTGCAGATAATTCAGAAAGTCCACCTGCCAGGGACAGAATATAGCTACAGCTGTCCTAGTCTTGCTGCTCTTTCCAGGAGTGTTTAATAATTGGAAACATCCAAGGCTTACATGTGATCTCCAAAGCTGTGGTATAAGTATGGTGTGACAATGACATAATGATTTAATGATAAAACAAGGGTTTTTTTGTATTTTACCAGTATCTTAATTGATTTAGTTAGTCCACATCTGTATAAAATGGAGAGAAAAACTCTTCCATTGTGAAGGACTTTCAGATCTGTCTATAAAGAAGATGGATTTTTAAGTCATTATTACAGCTATTTCACCTTAACTTTTAAATAAAGGAGGATTTTGGTGTTGCTCTGAGCAAGTGTTCATACCTGAACTGATTGTGTATTTCCTGCATACGTTAGATAGAATGTATTTTATTCATTTGTTCTTCATTTGTGTTATGTTTCTCTGTGACTGGGACAAGTGGACCCTCTGGAAGGACAAGGAGAGCTTTTACATACTGTTGGAAACAGTATTCAAGGCAGAGAGACTGCAATTGGAAGCAGGAAAGAGGATATATGGGGAGGGTCACAGCAAGGATTTGTGAGCTTATAGATCAAGCAGAGAGACTGAGAGGAGCAGACAGCAGGCATCCAGGTCAGAAAAGACAGAAAGAAAAATGTGAAAGGTGTTAAAGAGGGTGGGTTTGAGGTACCAGAGTTCATAATTCACATTTTATTGATTCTTCTAAAAGTCAGGAGGCAAGGATGCATCTGTAAAGACAGAGTTAATGAAAGAAGGGTTATTTACCTTTTAATGTCTGCTCTTTCCTGATGCTTATATTCTAATAAACGTGACTTTATTTTGGTTTGGTTTTGGTTTTTTGTTTACTTGTTGGGGGGGGGGGGTTCTTCTTTTTTTTTTTTTTTTTTTTTTCCTTAGGATTTCTGGCGACTCTTCTGAATGAAATAGTTACTTATGCTTTTTGAAAGCTCAGCACAGGAGAAGTTCTAAACAGATCTTTCTAGAAGTTGAGTCCTAAAAAAGGAGCTTTACAAAAAAAAAAAAAAAAACAACTAATGCAAGCTCTTCAGAATACTTATTTGTTTTATAAAAAGATTTTTGTTAAAACTATGATGGTTTAGTGTCTCAGAGATCTGTTTGTACCTGGTATTTTTTTCACATGTGCATCTGTTTCATTTTTGTTGCTGTCTCCAGTGTCAATGCCACACCGGAGGCTGGTGAAGTGTAAGGCTCTCCAGTTGAGAAGTGAAGCATGTCCATGTCTAAACTGATCAGTAAAACATGGTCACTAGGCAGAGTAATGGGTTCTGTGAAGGGTCAGGCCCCTGGAAGTTCAGTAGTGACGGAAGGTGTGGCAGCAACCCATAGACCTATTATAAATGGCTCTGAACTAGTCTGGTATAGTGATTCCTGTGATTAATGGTTATCTGTTGGGCTGGAAGATAAAGCTTTCAATTAAGGAAGTTCTAAGTCACCATTAAAATAATGTAAAGAACTAGCTAGTAGTGGATGAGAACTACTTATTTTAAATAACATGCTATTGATTTTGCAATAATTGATGCCATCAGTGTGGTGGGAATAAGTCAGCACCATTATAAATTCAGCAAATATTCCTAATGTAAAGAAACCTACAATGGACAGAGAAAATTCAGTGAGTTAATTTGCAGTGGGAGGATCCATTATAACAACCACCAGGTTTCAAAGTGATCATGGATGATTTTTGGAGATGCCATGCTGATGGGTGTAACCACCCTTAATATAAGTTTTACGCTACTTAAGAGTGATTACTGCTAGTGTTATTATTCATACAAAAGTGCTTGGAAAAGGGCATAAACTGTTTCATATTGAAATTGATAACTCTGGAGACTTGCAGTTGGCTAACCACATTTCCGATACATGCAGTTCATAATCTGAATATTCAAGTGTTTTAAATATTTCCCTATTGATCCAAATTTCTTTCTGAGTTATGTACAGGCTGAAAACTCAGTTATTTTGCTTTATATTTTCATAAATTACTAATAATGGGACAGCAGCTTCACAGAAGTACATATATAATACATCATAAAAATGCAAAAGAAACATACTTGCATTTGAACAATACCTTTTCCTAGTAGCCGGTGTTATCTATCATTATATAAACAAGCGCAAGAGTCTTATGAAGCACACTTTTGTCACTGGAGTATGATTCTACATCTTTCCTTGTGGCTAATCTTTTCTAATTCGGAATTCAGTAGTTGCTTATTCTGCTATGGGTGGAAACATCCCCATAAGGCACAATGCATTGGAGATCTGCGGGCTGGTTTTATGGCTAAGCACAAAAACTGTTTGTTTTTTCTACTGTGTGATGAGCTGGATTTCAGGAAAGGAAATACTCCCAAATGGGAGGATTCGGGGTGAATTACCAGTGTGAATCTATTCTTTATCACTGAATTTAATCTGTCTTTGCTCTCCCATATGTAAATATGAAAAGTCAAACAGATTTTGAAGCAGTTTCAATTTTACCTTGGCAAGCACTAGAAATGAGATGGACCGGCAAAATAGAGAGGGGTCCAGGCTTTCCTATCTGCTTTTGTTAACCTCACTAAAGACGCATCCTTGCTCCTCCATGAAGAGTAGAGAAGAGATACACTATTCACCTCCAAATGGAATCCCAGTGTCTTAGTCCTTGCTCTAGAAATGGGTGAATGCTGCTGGGCTGCGAAATTTCTGTGAACAGTGACTAAAAGAATATAAGTTTCCTGCTTCAGTCTTATTTTGAAGCTAAAAATCAAGCCTCAAATGTACTTTTAGGAAGAGGAAGTTGATTGGTGATTTTCTTTCTAACTTTCAAAGGGAATACCAATGGCTGATTTGTGACTGCTCGTGACTGTATGAGTAATACATCTTTCCATAGCATAATTTTCTTAGTGAAAATATCCTACATCACTGTAATTGCCAATCACAGTGAAATGAGAGACAGTAAATTACTTGCATAGTCTGCTGAAATGGTAAATTTCAGGAACCAAGGACCCCTTACAGAAATATTTTAATCTTCCCTTTTAGGAATTACAGACTGACTTAAACTATTTCTATGACCTGTCTGAATGTTTTATCTGATTACGATAGAATTAAAACATTAGATGTCAGCATGCGAAAGATTATTTTTCTTCTTATATGTATTTTTACCACTCAAAGAACACCAAATTAGCTTTTTTTTGTACTGTTATATATAGTAGCACAAAATCCATAGTGTAGTTTATGAGCAATAGACACAATAATAAGAAGCACTTCTGACTATAAAGAGCTGCAGATCTTTTCTATATAATGGTTACCCATTATGACAGACACTCAGAAGAATAAGGTCATACTTAGCTAAGGTTTATGAGTCCAATTTCCTATCTAAATGAGAGAGCATTTTCATTTGAAGCAAGGGAATATTATTATGGACTCTCTTACTGTTTTTCCTACTTGTTATGGTAGGCACTGTTCTCTTCTGCTAATGCTTTCAATGCATTCACTTACAAATGCAGTTCAGGTCTTCAAAATATCAAAGCCATAATGACATTATCTTTTTGAAGACTTTTATCAAACTACTGAGGTTGACCTATTTAATTGGGCAGCCTAAAATGGTTCTGGATTGACTAGAAGAACATATCTATGCTTTTAGGGTTTTTATTTGTGCATTGTAAGTTTACATAAGGTCACATTCTTTGCAGGTGTAAACTACTATTGCTCAGTTAAATTAGAGACAGTTGTCACAGTTCCAGTAGCTCAGGATCTATTAATCCTAGAGAGACAGCCAACATACTAATTGCAAATGGTTTTCCTTGCTGCTTTATTTTGTACTACTCCAGTGCTTAATGCAGAAGGCTATAGTATGATTCGTAAGTGGTATTTATGCCACAATCATGGCTTAGAGTATTAAAAGTTACTTCCTGTGAAGACCTCTGGCATAAAAGTGCTATTGTTTATTATTTCATAAATTAAAGTTTTATATGATTTTTTTCTCTGATGCAGTTTATTTACTCATATACTGCAGCTTTTTGGGTGATTAAATTATGAAAATGATTTTTATCTGAAACCCATTCAACACCCCAAAGGGCTGTAGTCACAGTCAAGTCTTATGGTCTACAGTTTGTCATTTCAAATCAAAATGACTTGAATTTCTGCCAGAGCTTTGATCTCAGTCAAATTGTGATTCTCTGAAATCCTTCAAGGACATTTTGTGTAGATTAAGCATATCGAAATTCACAAAATTAGAACAGATTTTATCAGAATTAACAAACCTAGTGTTGACTTCTGTGAATGGGACTGAATGCATGAAAATCATCTACTTGAGTTACTTACAGAAAGAAAATTGATATCAGTCTATCTTCACAGTTGAGAGCAGTCAGTTTGTGATAGATAGGGTGCATTGGAAATATATACATCATTGCTCAACTGATTATTTTAAGTTTTTAAAAATGAATATAACAGTCAAGGAAAGTGCAGGGATTTATAGCTCTTATTCATCATTTCAAATTTCAAACAAGTTCAGCACAGAATAGAGAATAATCAGAACCATCTTATGGCTATTGGAACAATGTGAAATGAATTCCTGGTCCTGGCATTCCCACAGCCCTAAAAACTCATTAAGAGAATTTGGGCAGATATTCACAGGATGATACAGTGGAGCTGTTCAGGAGTCCAGAAGCACAAAAATGTTTTGCTGATTTATCAGGTGTAATTGTAGTGAATTTGTATGCATTTTTTGAAAAGATAGTGAATGATTTAGCTAACTCAGAAAGGAATAATAAAAGCTAAGTGGGAATGAGAGCTAGATTGGAGGCATAGAGCAAACTGGATAATAGAAAATTTACCCTTAGAAACTCTTTGCACTTTTGGCTGGTGTGAGTAGCAAGAAAGAAAGAAGTTTCTACACAGTAAAGGATGATATAGCTTGGAGTGACAGTCTGACTTTATAACACCAAATCTATTGCTTCAGTTTTGGAAATGCTTTTTTTTGATCTATAACTTCACCAATCTAAATAAGTCACTGAGCTTTTAGGGAGTACTTGTGCAAATCAGGTTCAATACATGTATGATTATGTATTGACCATTCTTCTTATTTGTGTTTTACCTGTATGTATCTGTATGAATCGATTTTTAACTGAAATACATGCATCATGGTCTCTCAGTACTTTACTTCAGAGCATATTCTTCAGACATTTGCATTTTAAGGTCTGGATGTGAATTGATGGATACAGGATGCTGCCTCTTGTGTGTTGGTCTGACCCATGTTTGCTGAGGGCATGTTTTCTTATAAAGGAAATCACAGGAAAACAGTTCCATGACTTCTAGGAGCAGAAGCCACATGTGCAGGACCCAAACGAGGTTTACATTGATCTGGCAGAACATGAAATCAAATGCAGGGACAAGAAAATGAAGTGAAGAGGGTAGTAGCTATGAACTTTGTAGACTGTGATTGAATTGTTATTGAACACCAGAGCAAGTTACCCAGAGAGGTTGTGATATCTCCACCCTTGGAGACATTCAGAATGTGAGTGGACATGGTCCTGTGCAACTAGGTTTGGTTCATGCTGTTCTGAGGAGGGGGACTAAGGAACTGCTAGAGACCCCTTCCAACCTCTCATCTTCCATGGTAGTATGGATTACAATAATTGTGTTTGAACTAAAATTTCCATGTATGAAACTTCAGTGTTCTTGGCACTTCAGACAGTGATCAGCTACAACTTTTGCTACTGAGCCTTAGAAGGTCTCATGTTACAGTTAACTATGTTCAGTATACTGAACTTATATATTTTATACAGAAATCTTTCCTAGAGCTTATGTTTTCCTCTGTGAGGTTCAATAAGAGATGTACTCAGAGACAGATCTCAGCACCATTCAATGTTGTATCCCAGATATGGGAAATATTGTGTCCTACGTAGTGACTACTACACTGTGGGGAAGCTGGAACTCCTGCAGAAACAGATAATATTTACCTGATTGTATTTATTTGTGAGTATATTCAAATAACACATGCTAATAGGTATGTGCAGTCTATTTTCCTGTCCCACATCCCACCTCTGAGTAATATTTCTTAACACGGAAGTGGCAAAAGCCCATAAATCCAGTAACACCAGCTGCACCACTCTCCAAATGAATGCTCATACTCTTCACCATGATGCACAGGCATGGCATGACCTCCACCCTGTGTCTGATCTAGCAGTCTGAGATCTGAGATCAGGGTATCTTAGACTATAAACTGTGTGTCTCTGTGCAGTGACGTGTCATGATGGCCATGCTCTTCAATCAAGAGAGCACTTGACAGAAGGGTTACTCTTCAGAGAATGGGCAGCATCCTTTTTGCTGCTGCTTTGCTGGAGCTACATCTCCTCTGGGGCATTCCCGCTTCCAAGCACACTGGAGTTTAGAACAGTAAGGAACATGTTTACATTGCAATACTTTACCTTAGTCTTCTGTTCTTCCCAGTGATCTTTCTATAATAATCTAAACAGTGAACAGTGCCTTACTGATGCTTGGAACACAGGGAAGGTCAATGATCTGGGTATCCACATTTTTTATCTAGTTAGGAAGGTGTGTGGGTAATAAGGTAAGGACAGCAAGAGCCAACAGGGAGAAATGCTGTAGTTAAAATCAGTAACAAGTTCACAAAAACCACATTTTGCTGTTTCAGTTCTTTGTTATTTAAAGGAAAACCATAAACTGCAGAAGTCAAGACTCCCCTGAAGTCTTTAGGAAACCAGTGGAAAAAAAATTGGAGCCTGAGTTAAGGGGGCAGAGGTGTCCCTACACAATTTAGAAGCAGCTGCACTTAGTAATACAGTAAGAGAATAATTCCTGACTTTTGTCATTTCATTCAGACCCTCAAGGCACTTATTTCTATCTTCTCTATCTATATGCAAGCAATTTCAGTTAAGATGAATTGTGAAGGCCAAGGACATAATACAGCTCTTAATTCTGCAATTTTCAGTGTAGTACATAGCTTGATGGTCTTCTTATTTCCACTGTGGAAATTCTGAAGCTGCAACATTCTGACCCCGTGCATTGTCTCTCACAGGGATCTCATTTTGACTGCTGCCTTGATGTTTCAGACAATTCAAGATTTCTGTTTGAAGCAGATAGAGTTTTGAGGGTTTTGTTGAGAAAGCACGGTTTTCATAAGGACCCAAAGGACAGATAGAATTTCTTGACTTATTCTTTCTTCCAGATCCAGTGAGTGAACAGAAATGCACTTCTTGTGAGACTGTTGATTTCTAAATATTAAGTATCAGTGTTGAGAAACTGTTTGCAGCTTTCTACTTTGACAGCTGGCTTCTGTGGACCCCCATTTGTGCAAGGGGAAAAGCTTCATATTCTTACTGTAGTGGATGACTGTGTCTTGTGATACCTCCTGTCCAGTTGGATGCATCACATAGTACTCTATCATTGCTTAAGACCTGTCAGCTCAATAGAACACGAGGAATTCTGTCTAGTCCTGTTTCAGTAGTATATGTCAGTGATGAGCTTTCTACTTTATGACTTTGGAGAGCCAAAAATCAGTTATTCTTTGGTTGCTTGGTAAATCATTTTATCCAAGATACCATTAATAATAACTAAACTTGAGTGTATTCCCTGTTGAATGTTTGTTAAAGATAAAAGGTTAAAGCAAGGTACAGAGGACACTTTCATTTTGTAAGTGAGAGAATTAAGCAGGTTATCTATAGTCCCTCTTCCTTTCTTTCTCCGTCTTTAGATTTCAAAGTGCATGAGCCAAGCTTTGTTTGCAGTGTAGGAGGTCAGGGATGGTTTTAGTTTTCTGCATGGTTTATTCTATTTAGAAGGTTTTTTTTATATTTTTGTTTATTTCTTGCCAGCCATAGGAGACTGAGCTGATGAGGCAGTTCATTAAATTGCTTTGAAAGAGTGAAGTTTTGTGGTGAGTTCCCAGATGGCTGCAAATCTCCCGTATGACTAGCATTCAAGATGTTTCTTTCTACTGATATGTTTGTATTCTTGGTGTGACATTTTTCTAAGCTAGCAGAGTAGCCACTCATCAGTGATTTTTACTTTTTTTTTTTTTTTTTCTGTAATATCCAAATAAAGCACAGATGTGCTTTAATCCCATTTAAAGGATAGGGACTGAAAGGTTTAATCAATATGCAGAAGATCACAAGGGAAATGAATACCAAAATCTGAAAGGTAACCCGGACTTCATTCTAACGGCTGCAAGCACAGGATCTCTTCAGTTTCCCTCTTCTGTAATTGTGAAGCTGGGGGGTGAAATCCCAGAAGGACACCAAATCTTCTTGAAGGATTGTAAAAAGTAAACCACATTCTGAATAGGACCAGTTAAGCATGTATGAGAAATCTGGAGCTTTGCTAAGTCATCATCCCTTTGCATATCACTTTGCATATCCCAATATCTCTACAATAAATTGCTGAGCAGAAAGTTTTCCTGAAATATTTGTGTGAAATTTCAGGCTGTGTAGAAGCCAGTAAAAATTTTCACCCTGTCCCTAGCAAAGAGAAGTCAAAGTACCATCATATATAAAACAAATGGTAAAGGTTTTTATCCTCTTCACCTGCTTAAGTCTGACTGTAATGTTAGCTACAGGAGTGAGAGAATATGGCTGGTGGCTCCAGACAGTGATGATACATTTATTTCAAGTCACAAGAACCAAGAAACTGTAAGTCCAAAACCCCAGTGGGATATTCTTTCATCCTAACTACTTGTGCAGTGTCTCCCTTCAGCTACTAGTAACCTTGGGTCTCCCACTGTGGCCTTTCTAGCAGACAGTAGCAAGCCACATAGTTTATATGAAAAATTGTAACAAAAAAAAGTGGGGTGGGGGAGAAGAAATCTCTTTCCTTGTTTAAAAGTCAGGGACCTTAAAATTTCTGAGAAACAAGTCACAGTTGAAAAGTTTTTTTAAGAAATGCAATTGTTTTGCAGATTAAGAGGCACAAGATGTTACACTAGCGATACATTTCAATGGAGAACAAACTTTAGGATGAGAAAAGACAAGAACAAATTAGTGGTGATGACATTAACACTTCCACTGAGCACAGTGTTTCGTGAGTCACGTAATTGCTTTGCCACATTTTAGCCTTGGCAGTTTAAAAGACTAAAGTTTTGCTTTAAGCAAGATTTTAAACCTAAGGGGAATCTATAGTAGGGACATTCAGTGATTCAGAGTCACTGTATGTAATGCCGGCTGCATGCTGTTTTTTGAAGGTTCTCTGGTAGATATAAAGTTAGCAAAAATTCTATCAAAAACTTCTCTCCTCATGGAAATAAAAAGGCAGCTTGTTTCCTAGAAGAGCATAAAAGAGGGATTGCTGTGTTTTCTATTAGAGACACCAAAACAGTTTGCAGAGGACAGTATATTTTGTTCATGCTGTACAGACATTTTGAACCAGATGACGAGCCCAACAGCTTGGATTCTCTGAAATATGAGGTTTCAGGAGCTCCAAATGAAAATGAAAAAGCAAGATTGAGGGACACCAAAACATATCTACTTGGATGAGTGACAAATGCAGATCAATCAGTTTTATTATGCCCTATTTCTCCTATAGAGGTCTTGGGCCAGGAAGGCAGGGTGTATGACAGGTATATCCAATAATGCCTTCAGATCTGTTACCACCCAACACAAACATTGCCAACAAAGGAATGGCATATTCTGGGAAAGCGGTCTTGCTTGATCTGGCACATCTTGCTTGATTTTGATCTGATTGTGCCATATGGTGGCTTTTTAATTTTGTATTTAAATTCAACACTTCTTATCTCTGCCCCATCGTCCAGACTTCTTTGTGAAATTTATGGTTGGTGAAGAGGAGATTGGCAGTGGAAAAGGTCTGGGTGAACAGCAGTGGTCTCAGTTGCGCAGTGGATGAAGTGCCTCGGCAGTCATATGGAATGAACTGGAGTACGGAGGCTCAGGTGGAGACGTGCAAGGAAAGCAGCAAGTGGTAGAATTTTTGCTAGAGAAACAGGTGGAGATAAGCAGAGTAGAAGGCTGGGTTAGGGGAACATCAAAGGAGACTGAAGAGGGTGAAGTGGGAGGACACATCGGTGTCAATAGCTGGTAGTGCAGAGGTAGTGAGAATAGAAGGTGTCAGAGGAAAAGGAAAGAACAGATAATACAGCCAAGCATCATCTGAAGGTTAGTATAGCCATGGATACTTTCATATGGAATTTCACAAAACATATGATTTAGAGGAATAAAGTGGCGGGGGAAGAGAGCATCCTTACAGTGGCTGTTCAAAGTTGGACAATTATTTGCGGAGCCATACATGGTGGAATTATTCTTAGAGATTTTTTAGCAAAGTGGGGAATATAATACTAGCATCTGATACCATGTAACCATTCTCTATAAGACTACCAGAAACACGGACAGAAAAGGAATCACGGCACAAGGAATCATGCAGGGTACTGGTTCCTCACCTATTTTCATGGGTCTTTGCTCAGTGAATAACTTACTGAGCTCTCAGTGAGCTATTCTTTAAATATATTGTCCTTCAGCCTTCAACATCTTTTTCATTACAGAGCCCCATAAAACCAGAGAGATTAATAGCTACCGCTTAAGTAAGATAAACAGATTTTGGTTGTTGGTTTTAAAAATAAAAAAGTAAAAAAATCCAACTTCCCCACTCACTGGACTTTGCATCTAGAGTCAGAATATTATTCAAACCAGCATGAGTCAACACCAAAATTAGCAGGGACAAAAGTTCCCAGGAGATCCTTATCATTTAAGGCAGTAGCAGCCTCATGAACAATATTAGGTTTCATAAGCTGTTCATTAATTTGTATAAAAGTCTTGCATATATGACTGAAATTATTCTGCAGCTCTTCACTATATGTGGGAAACAGCTCTAGACACTAATTTGGGTTTCTTTAGGCAGGAAATAATCTGGATCTTGATCAGATTGTTTCTGCCTTTTTTTTGTTGAAGCACAAAATATTTCTTTAGAGGGACATGTGTTTGGTTGTGTATTTTTACTGTGAGAATTTTTCTGCTGTTACAAATATGTGTCCTTTGCACACCTCTTTAGTCTTTCATTTCAGACATTCATACAAAGGAACCAGTAACTGCTGAGTTTCAGCCAGTGTGATGGATTTAATTTTTGTAATACTGGACAGTCATTGAGTGGTTGCAACTGTGTAGCATTTCATAAATATCAAGCATTCTATTATCTGCTAGAAATAAAAGAGCTTTTCTTTTCTCCTTTTTCTTTTTTCCCACTTTGTACTAGGTGATAATATAAATCACATTTTGTACTTATTTCAGGAATGTGTATTTGTTCTCCTGTGATGCTAAATGAATATCTACATTTAAGCTGTTCCTAAAATATTTTGGGTTTATGCTTCTGCTTAGCATATCGTCTTAGACGGCCCTATGGTGTGCAAATAATCTTTTAGTTATGTGATGTATCTGCAGGCCCTTCACAACAGAAGACCTCCTAAAGCAGCAGGGCCAATTCTTTAAGTTGAGAAACAGTATATCAATAAAGGTCAGCGTGACAATGTGATTTATTGAAATACTGTGCTGCTCCTAGCAGTTAGTATTTCATATTATATGATACACGGCAGGTATTTTTATTCATATTTGGGTTCCCCACTGAAACCTTGTTCAGCCTATTTTATTATTTATTGTTGCCTTTTAGAGATGAAAGAAACCAATTTATTCAGCTTTCATAACCATTCCTAACAGGTACAAAGAGGTTAAGGACTAACAGGAAAAATCAATTGGCTAATAAAATAGCTAATTGACTAAATGCTTCTTCCAAGAGGACATGAATGCAGACTGTGCAGAACCAAAGGAGGTTGGTTTAATTATAATGGGATCTCACTGTATAAAAGCCTTCTCTGCAGATAAGATTTTAAAAGTTCAGTGTGCTTGTTCCTGTTTTTCATAGTTTACACATGCAGCAAATCCAGGTACCATAATAAAATCTTTTCACTGTCCTGGGTTCAGCTGCAACAGTTATTTCCACTAAATCTGAACCCAAGACATTCACAAACTTTAGTACCTACTTGTGGTCATGGCAGATGGCAAAGTTACATTAAAAGATCAGCCAACATGTTCATTATAGATCTGGAAGTATATTTTTAGACAAATGTATAAAACATTGAGGAACAAATACCTCCCAATTCTGTCTTTCTCTTCTGGCACGTTTTTTTAATTGGCTTTATGGTGTTGTTACTGATGAAATCCAGGACTTTTAAAAGGCACAAAGAGGTAGAGAGTGACTCCCTTTAAACACTGCTGAAATCTTAGCAGAAGAACATCCAAAATGGGTTTCAGGCACAGTAACATTCACTACTGAATTCCTTCAGAAAAATACTGAATATCTTCAACTCACTTTTTTGTAGTATAGTTGTGAACCTATGGGAGCTCTTAAGCATCTGAGCTCCCCGTCTTTTACTGGTAGCTATGTAGTAGTGTAGTTATAAGCACATTTTAAACAGTGATGTCTAAGGGACACCATTAAAAGCTTTAAACATACTTTACAGTTGGTAAATTCAGGTTTTGCATAAACATCATGCCACAGCTCTCAGCATTGTAAATATAAATAATAATAATAATTAAAAAAGTTATGGTTGTTTGTGACCCTCTGTCACATTGCACCAAAGAGGCCATACAATACAAGATCTGTGTAAGATCCTTTCCTTGGCTAACCCTCCTCAGTCTTCCTCTCTGGAATGAAGCATCTACTAACTCACAAAATATTCCAGTGGTGGGTGATGAGTTTGCTTGACTGAATAGTGATAGTGAGTGCGGTGATATTCAAATAATGTGTACACAGGTTGTAGCACAAGAGGATTACTAACAAGATACTTGTGGCAGAAGAGAGATTTTGAAATATATTTGTGCAAGGGCATGCACAAGCTATGTACAACATTTTTCATCCTTATGTACTAACACTGATTTCCTCCCCACCCCCCACGGTATCTTAGCCCATTCTTTCGTGGTGGTTTTTCTGTACTATTTAAATTCCCTAGGGTGAGGATTGCTTCCATTGTCTGAAACCCAAAAAAACAGCATTTGGGATATTCCAGTAGTTTAACACCCATTATTGTTATAACCTCTTCTGACCTCACATACCATGGCAAAAATAGTGAAGAAACAGGCAAGCTGTCTCTTGGTCTCTTCCTTGTAACTAGCATTACGGCTGGTATTCAGAATAGGGGCTGATAATATCAACTGCTGAGCATCATCAAGTGGAAATGCAATATTTGGCCCTGGTAATACTGGAAACAAATGCTTCTGTGCCCCTGCTTATTTGACATTTAATTTCCAAAAATCAACAATATTGTCCCTCTGTCAATAAAATGCTTCTTGAGGGCAAATATCCTTTATTGCAGCTCAAAACCAATGAGTCTGCTATTACCTGTGTCACAATTATCCAGATCAGTTACACTGGCAATTCACAGCTCCCCACCTCCCCACAGTGTTTACCAAGGTGTCTCTGGTTCATGGAGTCTGTCAACAAGCTCCACATTTAATTGAAATATATATAAAAAATAATCTTGCAATTTCAAGAATGTAAGCTCTGCTGATGTCACTCAATGTCTCATTTGCCTGACTCCCACCAAGTACAACATATTGATAAAGGACATGGTGTGAAAAGCAAAGCACTCCCATTGACCTTCACTGTTGCCTCATATTGACATTCAGGCAGGAGAGACATTCAAACAGTTAAGGTTAAAAGAAAGGGGACTTTGATTAACAGCAAAGTAATGCATCGAAATTCTAAATTATATAGGAGTCTGTTCAGGCTACAATTTCTCTTGTTTGTTTTTAATTTTAGATTCAATGTCAATGCAAGATTTTAACTCTCTGGTTACAGTTCTTTATCTATATAATTCTCTATTATAATTGTGATATAATCCTCAATTTTATGAAGAGCCAAGTTAAAAGACACCAATGTGTTCTTCAGAATATTGCCTTTACTGGCAGTTCAAGCTAATATAATGGCCTGGGAACTATTTTTCTGAGGAGAAAGTATGTATTTGTTCTGCTACAGGGGGCACCTTCAGTACTGAAAGGTGAAGTAAATGTTAGAGTTGAACCAAAGCTCCAGAGTCAGAACACTTCATTTGTACAGCCCCAAAGGTGGATTTATGCTAAAATGACAGGCTCTGATTTGTAATGGTTGAAGGCTGGGCACACATTTCCTGCTGATGGGGGAGCAGTAAACTGGCAGAGGAACTGTGAGGGCAGATGGGGAAGTAACTTCTAAACCCATCATAACAGGATTTGTTAGAGCTTGAATGTCTCGCCTTTCAGCTCCGTGATGTCCACCGTTGTAGCACCTAATGCTTTTTGTGGGTTTTGGTTCCATAACAATGACAAGAAATCGATACTTATTTTCATTTTATTGCTGTAAAAAGCACAGCAAAATATGTCTGGTAAAAGATTTTCTAAAAAAGAACTGTTCACATCTTTCATTATGAAAATGGAAATCATGACAGGCTCTGCTGGGCATGATGCTTTGTTGCAGTTAAACTACCCTGGCCCAAAAGCTGAAAACAGTCCTAGCTTGAGATGTTAAATGCTAAAATCTTTCTCTTTTCCAGCTGATTTCCTTGCCCACAATATATATACACCAACATTCCAGCACGTTACTGGGACGGCTGCTTCTCCCACATTCAATTTTGATCCCAAACAAACAGCTTGATATTTCATGTTGGATAAATGTACTTTACCTGCATTTTAAACAAAAATTCTTGTCCTTTTATAAACTGCTTGGGTTGGGAGACATGCAGAGCTTTTGCTGAAAGAAATGCATTAATCCTTTTATGTTTGATAAAAGGTTTTTATACTATACTATATAGTTTCCTGCTGTGGGACCACATTTGTGTAGAATCTCCATTTGTAGGGAAAGAAAGGAACAGACTCCTAATGGCTTGAAGGAAAGGCTAGTAAGGGAAAATAATATACACCTGGACTTAACATTGAATGAAATTCAGGGGAGGTTTATTACATTAATTGGGGTTAATGGACATGGTCTGTCCCTTTTCATTGTACTCCCCCAGTGTGCTCTCAGAAACTGTAGGTGATCACCCTTTCTTTGAGCCTGACATAGCAAATCCAAAATCAGTCTCTCAAGAAGGATATGCCAGGCCCTGCCATATTTTCTTTTCCTTGTCCTACAGCTGCAACCTCTACAGATGCAAGTCTGGGTCTGACAATAACTTTGTGTAAAGCATTTCAGTGATCTACTGCCAGGCAAGTAGAGCAAATACCTCTTTCTTTTGTTTCAAACCCCAAGTGGCCTGGATTTATTTTGGCACCTCTGGTATTTTCTTATTATCACCAGAGTAGTGCTGGTCATTGCTGGGTCATATGACATTCAATATTCTTGACTTACTGTATCCCACACATCAATAGTGGCTAGTGCCAAGCCATTTAGGCTACTACTGCTCATTGATTGGATATTATTAGTTTTTTATTTCTCTGTCTCTTTTTATTTAGAACATTTCACTTTTACCAACCAGTGGAATAAAATATTTTGAGTTTCCCTTTGGACAAGGCGTTATGTGCAGAGCAGCTACAATAGAACACAGTACATATCTTCTAGGAATAGTTCTCCCTGGAAACCTTTGTGTTGTGTATTGAGATTGTATCTGAGTCCAAACTCAGTCCAATTGAGACTAGTTCAAAAAAACAAAGCAAACAAAACTCTTACACTTAAGGTCACTTTTAGTGATACAAATTTGTCTAGCAGAAACAACAAACACATCATTGTAGCACACCCAGGAAATGAGATCCCTCTTCCACTGTTCCCATGCGTATGTGCTGTAAAACATTAGGGAGTATGCGTATGTGCTGTAAAACATTAGGGAGTGCATATAAATATTCATAAAAAGGTCAAATGACGAAATGTTGGGAAAAAGTCCTCGCCACAAGGCAGACTTCATCAAACAGAAGCTAAACTGAAGCAGATATCTGCCATACCTTGTAAAGAAACAGTGCAGGCTGTTCCCAGCTTCCTTTCGGTAAATGAGAGTCATGAAAGAAAGGTACCCGTGTTTCCAGCTGCTTTTATGATGTTGATTCTAGACTGACATAATTTTGTGCAACATCATAAACCAAGCACTGTCCAATTTTTTTAATTTTTCTGTTCATTATGGATAATGCAAGGTATCGAAAATCTTTTTGCAACTACATTCTGAGACAGGGGACCATTCTGAAGGCTTGGATTTAAAACACATGTTTTCCAGGTATTTTCCTGTGCCATCTGCACTATAAAATCTCAGACTAGCACACACAGAGGTGTTCAGTCACATCACACAGTATTACCACCTATAATTCAATACGGCTAAAGTGAGACCAGGTTTGACTGCAGCTTAGTTCAGAGCTGAAGGTAATGAAGTCAGTGTTTTAGTATCTTACAAGTCTGTTATTTTTGACAGCAGCAAACCTATAAGGATATAAATGCATCAGGGCATTCTTTCAGAACATCCAGCAAAAGCATTAATGACAAAAAATGTTCTTTTGAGAAAATGAGTAGATGTCAGTTTGGGTGCTGCTACATACAAGAGGACTAAAGTTTCCTGACCCAGAAAACTATGGCATATGTAATAGTCCTATTAATGTTGTCTTCTCTTATATCTTGGGTAGGACACTATGACCACAATTTTTTTCTTCATAATGATGTTAAATTTCTTGTATGAGAGGTAACTATGATATAATTTAAACATTTGTTTTAGCCAGTTAAATGGATTCATAGCACTATTTATACAAAAAGGAGAGTTGTGACTGTGAATGAATAACAAAACACCCTTCTTTATACATTGGTTTGTGCTGACACAATAATTAAAACCAAAAAGACTTGAGGATCAAAACCCATGTATGATCTCCATTTGGGGAATGGTTGATTTCTTGCAATACTCGAGGAAGCTCAACTTCCAACCAGCTATCACAGGTCTTTTGGAATCTGTTCCTTCTAGTGAAGTCTATGAAAATGTTACCAGGCAATACAGAAAAATACAGGTTTTCTATTTTCACACTGATTTAAATCGATTCTTGTGAGCTTCTTCCTGTTGGGAAATAGGTAGTAGTAATATGTAACAAAAAGTGTTCAAGTGTTTGATGAAGGCATCAGAAGCATTAATGACAGCATTAATGACTATAGCAACATCATAGTCTAGACGACGGCATTCAATAATTCAGTTTTTAAGAACTCTACAAGCAGATCTTGCAAAATATGCATTTCAGGCACCTTCAGATATCCTCAGATGATCTGTCAGTATATAAAATGTGTCCATTTAGAAGGTGAAATTGTGTGGAAATATTTCTGAGGTGTCTCATCATACACTAAAACCAAATGAAGCAGGAATATTCATAGAGACTATTTTATAAACACCTCCAGCTCATCAGAACTCCATGGGAACCACCTAACACAGGCATGGCCTTTTGCCTTTACGAGAAAAGTCCTTTCTCCATAGATACTAATCATTCTGACTTACATTATTGAGTGTTAAATTCATTCCACCTTAACATCGCAAATAAATTTAGTCCTTGAAGGTGATACTATCAGACTGCTGGCCTCATCGTTTAGAGTGCAATGTTCTAGCTGGAGCTAGTTTGAACATTTCTCTTTTAGATGTTTTCAGCTGAAAATGTGACTTTGGAAAAATAAAATTAAAAATATGCATGAAAAAGTCCCACTTTGTCACAATGTGATCCATGAGGGAACCTGAATGAATTTCAAAAGCAGTAAGCTAGGTTGGTATTTAAGGGGTTTTTAATTATTAAAACCTTAAGGGATATGCATTTTTATACCATTCATTGAACTGTGGGTGCAATTTATTTAATAGGCACACATTTTACCGGCCAACTTACACCACAAGGAAAGGATTTCAAGCCTCAGCCAACTGGAAAATATATCCCAAGGTATCTGTGTTGCCTAGTAAAAGTAAGAGATTTAAACAGTCAAGATACAAGCTGACTGTGAAAACACCTACCACTAATATAAAACTATGCAGCTCTAAAATGATGCTGACAGCCCTCACAAACCTTTAAATAACCATTTCCAAGCTGGCAGATCTAAATTGCAGGAAAACAAAGTAATCACTCAAGGAATTCTTGCAAATTAAAGCTGTTCCTTGTTGTTGCTTTGTTTTGTGAAGCTTCACAAACAATAATGCAGACTCAGAAGCCATTTTCCTATTTCTTTTTGTATTGAGAACATTTTCTGTAGAAGTAAATGCTCTGTCAATAATGAAAATAAATTGTTGGTGGATAATGCTGGGTACAAACAAGAACTGTTCATTTTAAAGCTGATTCAGAAATACATACTATATGTGTATCTTATGCACAATAAGAAGAGAAGTTACTTGCTCTTATATCACCTCTGGCACTGTAACTGTCTGAATGGCACGTTTGCAGGGTTTGTATTTGTGTAAAACCCTAGTTCAAGGTATTAGTGCAACCATGTGAGAAATAAAATACACTTACAGAGGACCCTAAGTTTGTTCTGGCTCTCCTCAAAGAATGCCATACAGAAAGCCACTTCAGAATGGAAAGCAGAGTCCCCTGATTGCAAATACCTGTGAAGATGCTTATTCAGCCTGGAATTTGTGGTAATTATGAAAATAATACCAAGCTCTGATACTTGTCCACAAGAACAGCATTGCTTACAAACATTTTAGTTCACACTATGAAGTAGAAGTTTCTGGAATGCTGTAGTACAGGATTAGATTAGATTGCAGAGTGAGTGCAAAATGCAAACCCAAGAGCTCTTCAGATGTTTGTCTGGCAAAGAGGCTGAGCGCTGGCTCAAAGTGCATCATGGCAACTGCCTGTGCCTGAAAGTAAAAGCCAGGTATCAGTGCTTCTTAGACCTCACCAGTGATATTTCCTTGGTGAAGCCATGGACTGTGTCATTAGACTTATTCCTGGAATGTTACTGCTGTACCCACACAACTGCAGACCTGATGGTGTTTTCCTGCAGGCCAGGATTTAACTCCTGATATAAAGGAGCAAAACTATTATACAAATATTGCACAAGTGTTTAAGTATTTGAATATTTCTGTAATACCTTTGTGAAGAACGGGCATTTTCAGTTTACCTACAGACTGCAACTAAGGTTAAAGAGTAAATTTGTCTTCAGGGATAGAAAAACAGGAGCTTTGAAGTGCTGATGTTAGAGCCTTCCTGCATGAGTATAATTCACTGCAGATAAAGCTGGCAATACAGTCTTAGTGTTGTATGGCAGGGCTGATTGAACCTGTAGCAGTATTACTTTTCAGAGGCTCAAGATAATTCCTTCAGGTACTACCAGAGCCAACATCCACTTGCAGCTGTGAAACAAAGACTCCAGAAAAGAATCAAATCTATGGCACTGAAATAGCACCTGTGGCCTTTGAGCCCTGCTTCCTGAGGCCAAAAGGCAAATGGCTAGGTATTGCCTGTAATGAAAGGTTCTCTCTGGTCTTGAACCTGTCTTGAACCATCTATTTCCATTTCTTCCTTTCCAGAGCTGCTCCCTGATGAGAAGGCTATAGCACACTAGATTAGCAGGAAACTTGTCCTCAACATTTAACCTTAAAAGGAAGTGACTTTCTGTGAATAACTGGTTAGATCCCTGGTTATGAATATTAATAGTCACCATTAAAATTACAAAGATAAAACACAAGTGTATCTGCAGCAACATTTTCTAGGGCTGCATTAAAGAATCCACACTCCTTTCTGCTTGAATCCTGAAATGTCTCTCTAATATTTGGCAATTTTCAAATAATCCAAAACTAAAGTCAAAGGTAAAGGACATAGGCAAGACCTTCACTGAACAAGAAAGTGTTCTAGGCATTTGGGCAAACAGAAAAATACCATCTATGCAGCTAGTAACTGTCTTGTCCAGTTCTATGAATAACTGAAATAAAACTATTTGTGTGAAATGCTAAACTGGGATCAGCTGTGCTGAAACACTGTCAGCCAGGGTTAAAATTACTTGAATAAGAAGTGGGAAGTGAAGAGACAGAATTGGATAAACTAATGTATCCTGACAATAGTTAAGGGTCTCTGAAACCAATACCTTTCAGGAGCCAGTTCTGCTGCCTTCTAACAGCTGAAAGCAAATGGTCTGGGCTAGAATATTGACGTCCAAATAATCAGTGAATAAAGCAAAGTAAATGTTATCTGTCCTTTTATCTGTATTTTATTCACAATAAAGTTTTCAGCAATAAACGAGACATGCATATATGTGTAAGTTAACATTGTAATTCACTGATACCTGACTGAACCTGATCTTCAAAGTACCAGATAAGAACCTAGGCATATGGCATAATTTGGTAACTTTCCCTGAGCTAATATCTTGGAACATCAGCTATTCAATTCCTGTGCTAACAAAAGGATGAAGTATTCTCAGGGCTACATTATTCTTAGACATAGTGTGTGGCCAGGCATCTCCCCAGTGTAACTACATCTGCTAATAACAGTAATGTCATGATGACTCTTCATTCTACCTCTCTCTTTTGCACTCCTGGCTGCGTTAAAAAGGTGTTTTGTCAGAAAGCTCACCTTGCCAGGAAGATGAAAACCAGAGAAGAGGAAGTTGGGGAGCTATTTTATGACATGGCCTTCAGCCCTTTGTTTTTGAAAGGATTCTGCCTGCAATTTATGTTGGTTTGAGTTAGAAGTATGTCCTAATTCTGCCCTTGAGATGTGGTACAAGTACTGATGATAGCAAATATTCATCTCTGGCAAACATTTCACTGAAATGAGGGACTGACAATTTATTAAAACTAATTTCCAAAGTCACATCCAAATCTCTTCCCATTAATTCAACAAAATATGTAGTAGTTTAAGATAAGTACCAATACAAAAAACCTTTTAGCATTATTGCTCTTTTCACTAGGGGGACACCATAATGAAACAAATGGATTTTTAAAGATGTACCTTAAAGAGAGTACAGTAGTATTGGTGGGATAGCCTAAAAATAAATGTTTTGTTGGCTGGCATATCACAGTTCTGTCAAAGATTAACAGTTGAGGGACAGTTTATTAAATTAATAATACCAACTAATTATATTAGCTGCTCTCTCTTGAATAACTTCCTAATGTGATACAAGATTTAGTAATGGGACTCAAGGAAGTGTTCTCTGCTTGCCTTGAGTTAGTGTTATCTCTACTGCAGATGTTGCTGTAGGTATGTAGCATGTTTATCTTGGAGCTAGGATCCCTGAAGCTGGCCTAAGTAGCAACACAGAGTTCAGGGCAGGAAAAGTGTTCAAGAATGTACCAAAACCCTCACAGAGGTTTCACAACACACAGCACACAAATTCTCTGCTGCCACTGCTTAAGCTGTGATTGACCCTCAGACTCTAGTGTTTAAAACTATCATTCAGCTATGTATATATTATGATACAGTACATTTCACTCTACATTATGATATAGGAATGGCTGTGAAGCGTTAGAGAAACTATGTTTGGAAGGTTTTTTCAGTGGAGATCATGTGCTGGAAATAAACTTGTTTCATTGCTAACAGTACTTAAAAATCTGTCATCAGTTTGGAAGGGACAGAAGCATGCTTTTGAGAGAATGTAGTTCTGTAGATGATGCCAAAAGAACCATTTTAAACCTTTTTGATAGAGACACTTGCAGAAACCCCTGAAGATGATAGTAACAGTGATGATAAACAGCCATGAGAATTGTTTTTCTTATATGGTGACATATTGCATTTTTATATATATGTGGATATGGTTTGATAGGATCCATTTGGCCATCTTCATTAACAAGCTAGTGTGGCAGTGGAAAAATGAAACACTGGAAATATGTAAAGATAAAACTGTAGGTAGCTTCTGATAAGCATATTATAGCTCATCCATCTCGGGCAAATCTGAGTTTATGAACTTTTCTTAGCAACAGGGGCATAAGTGCTCTGACTAATAATAACAGAAGTTGAGTCCAATTGCTGCCTCCACAGTAGATACATAATTCAGAATTATCTGAACCAATGGACCTGTTCACATTGCATTTATTTTCAAAACTACTTTATGAAAAGCCGCATCCTGAACCTGAACATTATCATCCTCAGCCACTAATCTCCATTTCAAAAACTCCCAGCTGAACAGCACAGGACCATCAATATAATTATTGCATATATATTTCTATTGACACTTTACAGGGTTGGTTTTTTTTTATCAAATGGATTTAACCTAAGTGTATATTGTCAAGGTTGTTGCCTTTTTGCTTACTAAGAGATGTGTAATGGTTCTTCTCAAATAAGAACAAAAGAACAATCTCTTTAGTGTTCTGTCCTTCAAAGGGTATACATATACCTACATACAGGGTTGTTTTTTTTAAGTGGATGTTCTTGCTGGAGGTATAATTAACATGTCACTGAACTGTCCTTGGTGTGTCCCTTGAACTTAGAATGTGTGGCATAAGAAAACTTCAGAGTGTCACCTGAATGATTGTGATATTGTATTGTGTGACATTTTAAATTGAGAAGGCTGGATATGCATGGCTGATAATTTATTTTTTTTTCTTCCTTTGGAAGAAGAAGCAAAAATCAATTTACAAGCAGCAAATATTTTCCTTCATAGTGAGGACACTTCTGGCCTTAATTTGGGCAGCTGGCCAGACAGCAGCTACTAGCTGAGATTTATAACTGCACTTTAATTTCCTTGAGTAGCATGCACACAGATTATGCTGTATAAGCACAGTACTGTTCCTGTGGGGAACTACGGTTTCATTAATTGGGCTTGGCATTTGGAGGCAGGAAAGTTGGTCTTAGTTCTGATTCTGAGACTGTCACTTTGGGAGAGGTGCTTTGTGTTTCAGTATCTGAATTAGAGGCAGTAGTTATCAATGTGCTTTACCTTTAAATGAGCAATTAAAAAGTATTAACATCAAATAACTGTGGCCAGCAATTTCAGTGTGGATGTATCATTCCCTAAACATAGCTAATTGTTATCCCAGTGCCAGACTCTGACTCTTCTCCTTTTTGCTTTCATTGGTTTTGTCATTTTCTAGCTGGTTTTGGACGTTCTGTCTCAGTTTCTATTAAACTCAGCTTTCGAGTAGATCTGTACAGTACAACCTGGTAACACTTTGCAGACATTCTGGTCTTGGCTGTGATATGAACAGACAAGTATATGCATTTTCTGTTAGGGGCAGATCACAGTATACGATTAAGTCCATACTTCATCCTGTACAGGCAATGCATTGGAAAAAGATGTTACCTCAAACAAGGAAACAGTTGTACCAAAGAGGCTCTGTAAGGGTTTTATTGTCTGCTTAACTACTGAGATTAATGTGTTCAAATGCTGACAGTCTTTTTATGGCCTAGTTGTAAAAACAAAACAAACCAAAAAACCCAAACAAAAAAACCCAACCAACCAAACAAACCACCAAAACCACAACGAACAAATAACCATTAGAATAGAAATAAATATTCAGTGGGAATTTTACTTAGAAGAAACAATTTAATTAGTTACCAATTTTGATCCCATAATAAAGGACAAAGTGTAAACTGAAGATAAAGGAAAATTTCATCCCCCTAGTGGCTTATGTTTTTGTAGAAGATTTTGTTTGTTTAAATCTTATTTCATTTTCCTGTGTCTTACAAGCAGGGTTTTGCTATAGGTCAAACCCAGTGAATAGTGTTTATAGCTTGAGAAACAAAAAAATCAAAGATGTAGTCATTTATTAGAACCTTTTAGTGGCATTTCTCATTTGGCTGTTAGCTCTGCTTGCATTCGCCATTGTTGTGAGCTTAGTCTTGTTTTGGGAAAGTCTCATTTACTTCCTCAGGGTTTCTTTGTGCCCTTTTAATACCCTGGATTTCTTTACATTGAAAAGAAAAATACTCTGTTGACCACACTATGTACATTGTCTTTCAAAGAAATCACAGTTTTAAAAGGTTCTGGATACATTTGCTTTATCCTTTGCTTTGCCATAAACCAAGAGCATTTCAAATACCATCTTCTCAAAGCTATTCCAAATCTGAAATGACAATATTTGGCTAAACTGACAATGTTTCACCACTTGTTGTGTATCAGTCACCTTCTGGATACTGCTAGAAGAATCCAATAAAAAGCAGTTTTGCAAGATGGTTCTGAGAATCTCTGCTGGTGTTTGCCTACAGACAATCAAAATTGGCTGATTTAATTCTCCTGCCTTGATGTTATTCCAAAACACGGTCTTTCCTAATGACGGCTGGTTAAACATCTTCCTCAAAACTCTTTGTAACAAGTTTGATTTCCTGATACCAGTTTGAGTGTGAAAGCTGCCAACCTTTTCTATAAGATAAATTATTTTCCATGCTTAAGCAAGGCTAAGATGTCATAAGGATTTGGGTTTTTTTTGTGGTTTTGGGGTGCTTTGTGTTTGGGATGTTTTTGGGGGTTGGTTGTGTGGGGTTTTTTTGTGGGTTTTTTGTTTGTTTTTGTTGATTGTTGTTTTTATTTTTTTGTTGTTTTTTTTTCCATTGAATTGTGATACTTAGTTTTTTTAAAATTTTATTGGGAGGAAGAAGAAAATAATTTCCATTGAATTTCAATACTAATGAAGTCTTTTAACTGTAATGGATCTGGATCTGAACGTATGCCAGTGGTTTACATGTGAAGAGAATTGGGGTATCAGTTATCTTTTTGCTAGGATAAATATTGTGCTTTAAGAGCTCTGATGAATAACCAGTAGTATTGGAATGATACTAGCAAAATTTCAGGTTAGAAAAAAAAATGGGTTTATGAGAATCTCAAGAGAGAACTTCAAAAATGTTCTTAATTGTCAATGCTCATTCAGTTCCTTGTTGCTATGTTTTCAAAGTTTTATGATGAAATCTGATGCACTCCCTTTAACTGAATGAAGATTTCACACACAGTTTACTGGGGACAGTGAGAGAAGAGAGTGAACAGGACTGGTGTGGGAGAGCTGTCACATAAGTTGCTTCTTTTTTCCCTATGCTCTGAGCATGGAAGCCACAAAGAAGTGATCCAATGCCAAAATTAATACAGTGTTACAAAGGCTAGCTCCCTAAGTCCCTAAATGTTTTTTGCAGAGGTTTAGCATCTCTGCATGTCCTGACAGCATTCAAAACTTCCCTGAATTGTGGACCAGAAAAAGATTATATACACACTACATGTCTTTTTATTATTTATTTATTTTTTAATTTAAACTCTAACTTGCCAGTACTAGCAATCCAGTATTTTAACTGTAATTGTTATATTTTTCTAAACTCATATGCCTCATTAAAAATCAAATGAAACTGGAATAAATCGCTTTGTCGACTCCACAGTCCTTAAGTAAGTTTAATGCTTACTACTACCATTGGCATTCAATATCACTAGATATTTTACCTTGAATAATCACTGATGGACATTGATTTTGTCTTTGCTCTTCACAGCACAGCAAAATGAATGTGAAAGTCAGAGTTAAATGAGTCCCAGTGGTGTCCTCCACTCTGCTGAGTGCACCTTTCAGATACTGAAGAACTGGCAACCAGCTCAAACCTACAGCATCTTGTATTGCAACAATTAATGGATATGAATAGTTCTCACAGGGGGGATTCGGGTTACCTTTGTATCAACTTTAGAGGTTAGACTCCTGAAGCAGACAATGAGGTTAATGTATTGTACTTTATGAACTGATTAATCCTTTTCTTTAAACACAGTTACAAGTTTTAGTTCTCTTCCTTTCTGAAAATTATTCTAAGTCACTTGCAAAGTGTTAACAATTGGGATTTAAATTATTAAAGAGTTTTGGGTCAGAAAAATATTATGTACTAAATAGTCTTTTTCTATTATTAACAAAGTAGTTGGCAAAACAATAGTAGCTCCGCTATTTTTATCTCTTAAGCCTAGAATGTGTTTGCAGGCTTCATTTGGGTCATAAACACATCATACAGCACAAAATCCATGCTGGCTGTGAGGCCAAAGTTAGGCATGCACATATGACAGCAAAATGCATTATGAAAAATAAACACATAAGTGAGGAAAGCATCTGGTTAACAGCTTTGAAGTCAAAGTCGTGTTGTGTATATATGTACCTGTGTGTGTGCTATGGGACAGATTTCTGCTTTGCTTCTCTACTCCAGTGGTGGACAGATTGGCCTTGTATCAACTGTAGGAAGTTTCCTAAGGACACACCGAAATGGCTCAGAGGAACCAGAGAGCAACCATCCTTGTGGCTCTCTTCACAGCTGCTTTATGAAGAGCATGTGTTGACAGATGCTAAGGGTAAGTGCAGAGTGGTGCATATGTGCAAAGCAGCCTCATGGCTACCAGATATTCCAGGGAGTGGGGAAGAAAGTACGCAGGCTGCTTGGGACTGATTCTCAGTATTGCCAGCTACAATAGGTCAAAGCTTACAGATATACTCCGCAAAGATTGTGAGATTTAAGACGAAGAAAGAAGAATGTTTTTAGATTATCAGAACTCTCTCCTTGTCAGCACGTCAAAATATGTGGCCATTTCAACACAGACAATTGATTTTTAGGGCATACAAAAGTGTGTACAAAAGCACATTTCAGAGAGAACCAAGCTTTCTGCCTTCACAGTGCACACAGCAAAACCTGCACCTTGAAGACAAGTTACCTGGGCCTACGAAGTAACAGTAGAAATGAAAAAATATAAAAGTAGGGAAGAAAGATGTCAGAGTTTGGTATTGCAGCTCTTGCAGTGGGCAGTCTCTGATTCTGCTTTTTCTGGCTTAATGGTGCTCAGGGATTTCCTTTGCTGCTATTGAAGCACTGGTCCTTATACAAAAGCAATGGCTCAGGATGGAGCGAGGGTTGTTCCGAGGACTTTTATCCAGCAAAGGAGACAGCCTTAGTTCTGAGAGGGAAACCTCTTTTGCAGGAAAAACTCGTTCCTGAACAGACATTTTCAGGTTCAAACACATTTTTCGCAACTTTGATTAAAAGGTTTATTGAAATCCTGGTCTAAGAGTTTAGTGCATTTCAGTGTGAGATCATGAAGACATGCCACTGCAGAAAACATCCTGCCTGCAGGAAGCACTGTGAGCGTTAAAGAGAGTGCATGGGGTATGAACTCTGGTTTCAAACTTCAGCTGTTGTTCTTGACAACCTCCTACTTCGGCAGTAACTAATATGAGGCAACAGGATATTTCTGTCACTGATTTCTGCCTGCTGTCTGCACAGAGAGGGAGAACTCAGCATAGCATCATGCCAGCTCTTTTTTCCTACTTTTTTTTTCTTTAGTTTTCAAACTTCTCTACAAGCAAATGATTGGAAAGTTAGTGATATGTGCAAAGAACATTTTTTCAATTAGTGATGCCCATTAGCTGAATGAGTATGAAGAGCTGGTATTTTCCCCCCTGAATTAGCAGGTACACATATGGAATTTGGGCTATAAATCATTACTTAATAATTCACTAGAAAATAAATATGACATAAAAGATAATTAGAGATTTGTACCACTTGCCTTCACCTTAATTATGAATGAAAGATATTTGGCATTGTCTGCAGGACTGTTAAATTTTGTTATATTGAGATGGGTCTGGGAAAGGAAGATACAGCAAAATCATTTTATGAAAGAATATCGTTTCTGGCAGAGTGGGTCCTGTACATCATTGCAGGAGAGGTATCCAACAGTTATGATCTTAAAATCTAAATGCAGTGTGCTGGAACAAGACTGGTGAACAGGTTTGTTTTGCTATTTCAGTAATGACCTGTTGCCTGGCTCACAGAAACACATATGCCAGCCAATTTCATCGGAACAGAATTAATATTATATCTCCATGCTGTAATAATAGTTAACTTTGGCAGAGCAGAAACAGTTGGATATACTTTCATGTTTCAGGATTTGGTGGAGATACCTGGAGATGCAGCGTATACTAATCATTTAAATTCACAATAGATTTGAATACTCTGCTGTAGTAGAAACAATCACAGTATGAAACACAGCTTTTTTCCTTGCCTAGGCTTTGCTGACTTTACAACAGGAGACAGAGAGTCAGTCCTGCTCTGTTGCCTTTGCTGCTATTAAGCAGCAAGGCAAGAATTCCCCTTGTATAGCTGGGGCTGTATATAAAGGTATTAGAAATGCCTGTGTACTGGAGTTTCTCTGTTTCTGGTCATATCCTCTCCCAGCTTAGGAGATAGACAAACCCAACAAGCATGCTGTAGCTCAACATGTACTGATGATGGAATGGCATCACTGATGAGTTACAGCCTGAAGAAATTGGGTCAACCTTCAAAGTGCCTTCTCTTGAAAAACCCAAAGCAGCCCTATGTATTCCAACAATCAGGGACTGCAAAGGAATATAGGTGCCAGGAAGCTGGCTGGAGCATAGTAAGTGTGCTGGTCTAGTTCATACATACTACTGTGAATGTACACTTTCAGTCCAGAATGGAAGACTGTGTTATACAGGGTGGACAGAAAAAAAGACTTAATTCACCCGCAGTCATCTCCACACTTCGTGTAAATAGTAGCTGTGAGATGCAGAAAAAAATGATCTTTCTGCTCTAGGTCTGTGTTCAGGAATACATCGCTTGCTTTCCTTTAGTTTGAGAGACTTGGAGGGCTGTTCCTTTAACTCTGCATGTTTATGGCCATGCTCCTCCAATAGCACAGCTCCTGACAAACATGGCAATCTTCTAAAAAGTACCAGTCTTTTCAGCCACTGCCTGCTTCAGTAAAGGGACAGAACTTTGGAGTGAGCTTAGAGAACTGGGAGACATTGGCAGATGGGTAGATCTGGAACATTATACTGTCTTTCACTCTTGCTGTATCAGAAATAGCCCACTGCACAGTTTTTATCTGCAGTTTTCCTAAGAACCTTGGACTAGACCCAAATAGACTGAATTAGAGTGCATCAGCCTGGAACAAAGACAAGCCAGGCCATCATTGGAAAAGATTAAGAAGAGCCTTTCTGCTGGCTGAAGATGAAGAATTTTGTTCTGGTGGTTTTTGAGTCTACAAAGGCAGTATGATGCCAAGAATGGACTAGTACCAATTGCTGCTTTACCTGCATCATCCAGGGTGGATGAATGGTGGTATTATGCAGAGGTTCTTTAAGACACATTATTTCTGTTAGGCTTTGGTTCATTTAGTTGTTCCTGGTGTTCTGCATTTTACTTATTTATTAGTCAGACTCTGATATCTAGCCTCCATTGAAATGGCACAGTCAGAGTTGGATAAAACAAACAAATGCTGTGAGTAGCCTGTCAAAGACACATTGGCAGTCACTTTCAGAGTATCCCTTGATGGTCCTACAGAGATGTCGAGTAGTGGCAGGATTCACCCGTGGCAGTTCTGCTTGTCAGGGCAGATAGTGTGCTTAAGGGTTGTGGAAATGATAGACACTTTGCTTATCACACTGTCGGATATCATAAGGGAAGCTGTGAACAACACCTAGGATTTGCCATTAATTGAAGAAATAGCTTCCTATATTCAGTAAATTATAAGCACTACTTTCATTATAGAAGGTGGAAATACTCTAAAAAATGGTCTGCTAAAGCAGACAATAATCCTATTGACAAGTAACAGACTTTAAATCTCCAGCATAGTTTTCATTGCAGCTACCAACATAAGACTAATGCATATTTGAATCTGTGAACCTGCAAGTATATAACAGTTGGGAAGCAGGAACAGCAGAATACCACAAGAAACTCACCTCCTGATGGGCTCACAATATGTATTGAGAATAATAGGTCTCCATTTATGCAAGGTGCTTAAGAATTCATACTAATTGCAACCATGATAGTAGTCCCACCGACTTCAGCTGGTGATTACCATTAGGTACATGCTTAAGTATCTTGCAAAATTAAGGTTGAGAGATAGTTCTGTGAGTTAAAAAAGCTCAGTTATGATCTCAGTCTTTAATGTTCTTTCCCAAATCCAACCAGATTTATAATCATTTTGAAGTTTTCCCCCTCATTGCAAGTGAAATATCAAAGTGATAAAAATACATCTTTTTGAAAGAGATCTGGGCATACACAGGCTTTTTGAGATGTAGATTGAACGTATGATCATGATTCTTCTACTTGCTACCCCAGGCTCCCACAAGATACTGATAGATACCAGTTCTTCAGAATCTGCTCTTGGGTTTTCCTGTGTCCCTTGTTTTTCGCTTAGGCAGAAAGTCTTTGTCCTTTTTCTTCTAAGATCAGATGAATTCTATTATTATAGTGGCTGGTTTGTTTTAACACCTTTGTAGTTCTGACATTTTGGCACTAATCTGCATGAACGAAAGGCTGAAAGGCCCTGAGCACTTGCACATCTGCAGTTAGCATGTGTCATGGTTTAACCATTGGGTTGAGATAAGAATAATTTAATGATGTAAATAAAGATAATAAAGATAAAGATAATAATAATTATTATAATAATAATGAAAAGATAGAGAAGAATAAAATACAAGAAAGACAAGTGATGAACAATGTAACTGCTCGTTACATTGACCAATGCTCAGCTTATACCTGAGCAGCAATCCTCCCCTCAAACCAGCTCCCTCCAGTTTATATACTGGCCATGACGTGCTGTGGTATGGAACATCCCTTCGACTAATTAGGTTTAGGTGTCCTGGCTGTGCTCCTTCCTGGCTTCTTATGCTCCTCCTCACTGGCAGAGCATGAGAGACTGAAAAGTCCTTAATCAGGGTAAGCATTACTTAGCGACAACTAAAACATCAATGTATTATCAAACAGCATTGCTTTCAGATTAAAGCCAAAACACAGCACTGCACCAGCTACGAGGAAGAAAAATAGCTCTACACCAGCCAAAACCAGGACAGTGTGTATTTATTACATTCATGTGTGTGAGAGAGCATCTATGCTTGCAGTAAGTAATAAGTTCAAAAGTTAATGTAAAGGTATACATGGATTTGGTATGTCAGACTGAAAACCTTGCCAGCTAAATCAAACACTTAGAATTAGTGGTCTTAACTCGTGGGTTTTTTTGTGGCTTTTTGTTGTATTAATTTAAGTAAACAACAGAACTCCTGAAAGTCACCCATCTATGATTTCTCCTGCTCTAATTTGTCTTATGGGAAAAACTTACCAGGAGATTCTAACAGAGTCAGCTTCTTTCAGGAAGTAACGTCTTGATTTCTGTGAAGCACAGCATTGAAAAGCAATCAATTCACATGTGTCTCAGCTGCCTGTACATATGCTGGTCATGTATTCGCTCTGGAACAGCTTTTTTCATGGCTTCAGCTAAAGAAGATAACTCCAGGCAGAATCAGCTCTTCCAGCTAAGTCCTCACATCTGTGATCCGCAGTGCTCCTGCCAGGCATTAGAGCAGATCATTTACCATGTGGATTTGTTACTCTGACCTTGATTCAGTCCTTTCTTTCTCTTTCCTTTCGCAGGTGCCCTGCAGTTTGCAGACAAGCCTTCTGAACAAAACACAGGGTAAAAAGTAAGAGAAAAGAAGGCAGCAGAGCGCAGGCAAGGACATGGGATAAAACTGCATTGGAGAAAATAAGCCTTGTTAGGAGTTCATGTGTCTAAATCCTTATTTCATATAATAAAGAAGATAGATATTAAAAGTTTTCTTTTTGACCACTGGTGTCAGTTTTAGCTACAGATAACATGGGAAATCAAGTTCATCCCACTAGCAAGGCACTGTGCAATTAAATTCCCTTGTAATTCAGTGTATAGGGTTTCCCTTGGAGGAGGTCACGAGTAGGGCAAGAGGCACTCAAATGTGCCACCTGTGCTTCACAGTAATGGGCCAGATTGCAATTTCCTCACTGGTACTGATGAGCAATAATTTATGTAATTCTATTGTAGAAGGGTCCTAATTGTACCAACATTACATCTCTAAGCCTGGCAACCACCACCTGTGGGGCTTCCTCTGTGTCCTTTCTGTGTTCTCACCCTGCCCCAGACTTCCTCAGTACTCTTATTTATTTTCATTAACATCACTTTCACATAGATGATCTCGAGCTGACTTATCATCAAGGACTCTTTCCAGTGTGCCTGCTTCTCTAGGGAAAATGCAATAGTAGTCTCAGCTACAGGCACCCAGCCCTACAAATTCCACTTTTCATCACTTTCCCTTTCTTAAATTTATCTCCTTCACTTGCATGACAGTCATATTTCCTCTTTACCTGTGCTACCACTTTGATTTTCAGTGTATCAGTGTACCGAATAATAAGGGTTAAAATATTGTCCATAAAATCAACATGGTGTTCTGTAAGAAGCTAGGTGTGGTATTGCTCATCATTCTCTGTAAATTATTTCTCCCCATTTTCCCTTTCCTTTATTTTGCTTTGCTATGGGTTTGTTTTCATTTTTCCTTTTTCTCTTCTCTGGTGCTCATTTCTGCCCTTTTGTCCTTGTCCTCTGTCCTTTGATATTATATTTCACATCATGTGATCCTCACAGTTTCTGACATAAAATAATAAAGTGGGACATTAGTCAGCATGCAGACAGCCTTCAATTTCTCTTTCAGTGAGCTAATTCCCTGTGTTCCTGACAGTGGCTTGCAGAAGCAGCTGGAGTATATGTTCTTAACAGGCAGAGCATATGCTCAAATATGTAATGAGAAGTCTTCCTTTTATATTTCCTCTAGCATTGTGCTGTGCCTTTGCAACAGGTAGTAGAAGGAGGATGGGAAAACCCATTCTATATGATTTGAAGTGCTGAAACACAAAAGGAGTAACTATCAGATTTACCATCAGTAAGAAAAGACTGCCAAAAAGACTAGGACAGAATAGGATCTCCAGAATGATTTTTCAATTTCTGCTCTGCTAAAAAGGATGCATAGTTACTGCTTAGTCTTAGCTTATGATCTCTTGCCAGTACCAGCTGATTTTCTGAAATGGAGGATAAGAGATGCTGACAGCTGTGCCCTGTACAGAAACTGCCAAACTGCAGCACAATCTTGTCAGGCTGCCATGTGGCTTTAGGCCAAACAAGATATCGATGACACATATAATGAGATACTAAAAGAAATAGCGTGTATCATAGATTCTGAGGAGAACTGGCAGAGCATAGGGACAGCCTTATGTTCCTAAACAGTATACTGTAATACTAGACAGTTAGATCTTTATTATAACTAAGTTTCTGAACCTGAAAGGGAAGAAAACATGAAATGTAATACCCAGGTCAAATGAAAAGAACAATGAGTTACACCAGACTGATCTTGCTGCAGTGACACCTGACTGTGGTTTGCAAGTAGGGAAAACTGGCAGTGGAAAAGAAAAGGTGTGGAGAGAAGCAAGCTAAAGGTACATAGGAGTGACAAGGCAGCAGAAGCATAAACTCAGACTTGGAAATTAAAAGAAAGAAGGGGAAAATAGAAACTGCTATAGTACAATAGATGCAGTCATTTAATTTAAACCACTAAAGCCACAAGAAACAATGGAACAGAATGAGTTAGGCCAATTAGGAAGAATTAAAATCCTGAAAACGCTAACATGCCCTGAAAGATGTTATTCTTTTTCTAAGGTAGATAGAGAATGTATTGAATTCCTGACAGATGATCAGAAAGGGAATCTGAGAAAGTACTTGGAAAGTGAAAATACAGCTGAAAAGCTGTATTTTCCCTGTTCATATTCAATCTGTATTGGGTGAAGAGCATTTCACTTAGCCTAACTTGGAATTCTGTCCTGTGGCCAAAGGTAAATACAGATCTTCTTAGCAGCTGCTGCCTTTCCCTTATAAACAGTCACAGCCTCTCCGTCTCATAGAATTACAGAATAGTTTAGACTGGATGGGACTTTCAAAGGTCATCCAGTCCAACCCCCTGCAATGAGCAGGGACATCTTCAACTAAATCAGGTTGCCCAGAGCCACATCCAGCCTAGCCTGGCATGTCTCCAGACATGGCGCATCCAGAACCTCTCTGGGCGACCTGTGCCAGGATTTTACCATGTTCGTTGTAAAAAAAAATGCCTTTTGATGGCATGTGTCAGTGCCTCAGTATTCTGAGACAATGCGCTGCATTTAATACCTTTGGTCTTCGGGTCTTTACTGTTAGGAGTCTCCAGCAGTCTGCTTCCCTGGAGTGTTTTAATTCCTTGCTGTTTCCTTAAAGTCTGAATTTCTGCCTGGTTCCAGAGATTTATCTCTGAAACTTTACCATCTCCTGAGAGATCTACAAGAATTGTACATGTACTACCAGTGTTGTAACCCCTGTGGTATAACACACTGAATTGGCTGTATTACAGATCCTTCTAGCAGAGAAAAAAAAGGGAAACCCTGGCTATATCCTCATTGGCAGTGCACCAGAAGCCTTGGCAATGTTACTCAATCCAATGGGAAATTCTTGTGAAAGGAGCATTCATCCATTATTGTTGAGTTTGTTTGAAGTAGAAAGAGGCTTGTAAATGCCATGGATTTCTTTCTGCCTTCAGCAGGCCATCAGAATATAGTTCTCTTAGCTGCCTTGCATGTATGCCTGAAAATCCCCAAATCATCTAGTCTAGTTTCTCCTGTAATGCTTGTTTTTATGATCCCATTTCAAAAAATCTGTACTGCATCTGGCAGGAGGAAATGGGTCCAGAAATCTTCCTAGGTTTTCTGTTCTGTACAGAACTCAGCTATAAGCAGATCTAGAATTTTACTCCCAAGTAGTTTATTGCCAAAACAGACATCTCTGTCTATTGACCCACTGATGCCAAGGCCTTCTTTCACCTTGCTGGCCACAGCTTAATTCAGATTATACCTTTTATTATGAATAAGCATTCCCATCACAAGTGCCATGTTCCTAGTCCTCTGTTTTGGAGTAAGTATCTTTGGAAAGCTTTGGTGCACCTAATAGCAAGATGCTGTATCTTGCATATAAGCAAATACCTCTCCCTTTCCTGCATAATTTACTTCTCATCCCAGACAAGATACACATGCTTTTCTTGAAAAACTATGAAAACATGGTGACTTCATCAGTAAATGAGGGTATCTACATCAATGGGTGTATTACCTTAACTCTTGTAGCTCATGCTACAGATTTTTCTGTACAAATAGAAACAAGGATCCTGAGATGGCTCCTACTGCACATGAGTAATAAAATCTTCTAGGCAAATCTTCCTCTTGGACTTGTGTCTTGCTTCAGCCGGTTGCTTTTGAGGCAGAAGTTCTGTCAGCAGAGCTGACAACAGGCATAAAATTTAAGACTCAACAGAGAACTCCTATAATGCCCATGGCTGCTGATCTGCATAGAAAGTAGATGTCTGAACAGGACCAGTAGTCCAGGCTTTTGGAACAGCGATCTCAATTCATTCTTTATAGCCTCTTCTTTGTTTTAGATTCCCTTCTTACCTCTCTTCTTAATGGTCATGAAATTCCCTCCTCAAACATGCAAATACCCAAACACTATTTAATCTGGAAATGAGCAGAAATAATTTACACGTCTTATGAATTATACATATTACCTCTTTTTTCCTTTTGTATCTTATGCATTTGAAATTCTCTATCTATAAGAGAGGTTATGGAAAGTACAGAAAGCTGTTTATGCTGCTTCACATGGTAAAATGGCTTCACAATTGCCTCATGTTTTTTACAATAAGCCTTATGTCCTGCTGATGGAGTCCTTGGTAGGGATCTGTGCATGCAGTTGGAGGTGGTGCTCTCACTGCAGTTTAGTGTGGTTAAGCAGTTACAGCATCTAACTGCTTACTAGTGCTTTTCATTTTCCTACAGAGGTTATATTCCCTTTGACACTGGTAGTGTAACTCTATGTGAGGTTGCTTACTTGCCCAGTTTTATGAAAATTATCTAGGCTAATTAACCACACTTAACAGCAAGGTTTTTAATCTGGTTTATTTCTGCACAAGAGGGTTAGGCAAACTATGCATTTAAATCATCCAGCATGAAGGGTGACATTTTCTAAGAGAGAGAGAGAAGAATATAGGTGGTAGATGAAGATGATGAGCAGCCGGAGACGATGATGGCTGTGGTAAGCTCTAGCTGAAACAGACACATCTGGCCACTGCCTGACCTGTCACAGCAGTTCAGGTTTCTGTGGCAGAGTTCTTTTGTTGTGATTTTAATCTTTCTCTTGTATAAAGCTATGAAAGGAAACATTAAAGGAGCTTCCCAATAAGTCTGACATAGACTGAGCAAAACAGTCTCTGAATCAGAAAAAATGTGCCCTGGAAGGGATTTCTGGAGGTTATCTGTTCCAACCTCCTGCCTGGCGCAGGTTTACTGCTAATGTGGGTCAGGACAGCTGCAGGTTTTTCTGGCCAAGCCTTGAAAGCCTCCACAGATGATAACTCCCCTTTATCTGTGGATAACTTATTGCAGTGCTGCAGCACCCTCAAAGCTAAGAAATTTCACCTAATCTCCATCTGGAGCCTTCCAGGCTGCAATCTGTGGCTCTTGCCCCTTGTTTTAACATCTGAATCTACTGAGGTTGGCTCTGTCATCTTTGCAATTTCCTTCAAAATAGTTGTAGGCTGCTGTTAGATTGCCCTTTAGCTGCCTCTTCACCAGACTAAACAAGCCCAGCTTCCTGCTTATGGACTCTCTGCATATGACTCTCTGCTTATGGGTCATATGTCAGAGGTAATTTTGGTAATTCTCTTTGTGTTTCTCCCCAGTTTCTCAACATCCTCTTTGAACCGGGCAGCCTTCCCAAATCCATCCTTCCACAACTGGTCTCGGTGTTCCAGGTGTGGTTTTACCAGTGCCAAGTAGAAGAGAATAACAACTTCCCTTGCTCTGCTGGCCATGTTCCTGCCTGTACACACTTGTGTGCAGTTTGTCTGATTTGCAGTGAGAGCACACTGCTGGTTTGCATGGCTCTGTGACCCTGGTCCTTTTAGACGGCTGTTCCTCAGGCAGTTGGTTCCCAGCCTCCAACGAGGCAGGTGCAAAATTGCAGGTTCAAAATCTTGAACTTCATGAGGTTTCTGTTGGCTTCATCCTCAGTTTTCTTAAGGTCAGTCTAAATTGGAGTCTGATGTTTTGCATGCCAGCCAGCTCCATCAATTTAGCATCATCTACAAGTGTTTATAATCCTTTGAGCCCAGCAGTCAAGTCAGTTTTCAATAAATTAGTCCAGCTCATACCAAAGTATATGAGACTACAAATAAATTCTTAAATAAATAAATTCTTTCAAATAACAGAACATGGCATCACTGTCCTATATTCTGTTTTCAGTGAATTCCAGCCTACCTAAATTCAGTTCTTCCTTCCTTCTACCTAATCTAGTGCTTAATAATTCGTATGTATAGGGCTCCTATTGCTAGTGTACTTACTCTTAAAAAACAAAGATGAATGAGCTTCATTTCCCCTCCCCATCACTCCTAAGAATACCTATTAAAACTTTGCTTTGCTGTTCAAGATTTCTCTTTTTCATGAAAATCTGCCCTTACTCAGGAGAGTGGTTTTTCACTTTGTAACAGTGATCTGGAGAATGAAGAACTTCCCAAAGCAAAAGGTCTTCTTGGGAGAATAAATTTTGTCCAGGTTACAGGTTCTATATTAAAGACAGCAAACAGGAATTATAAACTGAAACAGATTTCAAGAACATTTCATCAACTTCCGTAATGTTGAGATCCAGTTCTGGGAGTGGCGACACCCAAGTTCAGTTTTATGAGATGCAGTGTGTGTCCAGTTGAAGCAAAACAGCTTGTGGTAACAGACCCTTTATCCACAGCACTAGCAAAATCTTGCCTTTAGAATAACGGCCTTAATTCCTGCCTCCTACTGCTAGGAGGCTGCGAATGAATTTGAGAGGTTTTGAAGATGAGTAACAGAAGCTGTAAGGGGATTAACAAGGGAAGATTATGAGTACTAAATACGCACTGTCTGGTCACAGAGTGACAAAGGGGGATGTACTAATTATCTTCTAGTATTACATAACTGTGAACTTCAAAAAAGGAAAGCAATTGTTTCTCACTCTCCCCAGGTATATAACTAGGATTAATGAGGTGGGATTTAACAAAGGAAAATGTAAGCTCAGTATCTTCCAAGTAAGAAATTAGTCAGAGGAATGGTTTGTCAAGGAACTAAAACAGTGGAATCTTACCTCTAGCATCAGAAGAGGGTAAGGTTAGAGGCAACAGAATGAGTTACTTTTCTCCAAACTGAAACTTTTTCTCTAAATTTAGGAGCCATATATGCAATCAGCTCAGAATTTAGGGAGTAATGTGAAAGTTTCATTTATTTTAAAGATTTTCAAATTATTTTGTTGATAAGAGTTTATGATAACATAATGCTTAATCCTAAGAGACTCCATCACTAAAGCATGTAAAGTATATATGAAAGGCATATATGATAAATACATTAATTTCATTCCAAATCTTAGTAAAATGCCACTGACATAATAGATTTCATATAAGGTTATATTTGGCCTATTGTATGTGTAAAATACATATTTAAAATTACAAAGAAAAAAAGAAATTTAAAAAGTATAAAAATAAATTGGCTTGTACTGCAGTGTTACATGTTCAATTATTTCACAATATTCCAGTATATGTAACTCATATTTCTGGACTATATGGTGAATCAAACAGGGCATAGCAGTAAATCTCTGTAAAAAGCAGGTGTGGAAGGATGTGACATAGTAAGCTTTTATCCTTAAGAAAGTGAAAAACGAATTGCACTGCTCAAGTCTGGATGTAATGACAGCATGAACAAGAATCTTGGCATCTGCATGTGAGAACACACATTTGAATCTGGTCACATCCCTAAAGTGGTAATAAGGTAGCTTGATAATGTGTCAAATGTCAGGCTGAAAGCTCCATTCCTCATTGAATAGTACATCTAGGTGTTCGACCAAGCAGACAAGTGCCACCAATTGAGATGGCAATGTGAGAAGCATTTCTGAGCAGGTGGTGAGAGCTAAGCAATAGGACATCATACTTACCAAAATTAAATCTAAGAAAGTTAAAGGACAACCCTAATTGAAGCTCCTACAGTCATTTACTTTCTTAAAAAATGCTAACGTGAAAGCTGCTGGCATGAGCAGCTACATTGCTTATCCTTCTCCGAGCAATGACTGTTCAGAGCAAAATGCTTCAAACTGTGACAAAGCAGCAGATTCTTGTATAGGTCCCAACACACCATGCTGAGGCCACTGCAGTGTATACAGCAGGAAATAAGGTAATATTTGTGGTTATCAGGCTAATTGATGTAAAACTTGACCCATTTCCTCAAGCTGTAGTTATCCCTTCTGCAGTGATGACTGTGCGTTATGTATCTGCTACAGAAGGAGTATGTATTCTGAAGGAGACCCTGAGACCCTTTGTGTGAATGAGCAATAAGTACCTTAAAATGATGCAAGTAAAAGCTGTATTATACCATGAAAAGGCCTGAACCGAGGTTGAAAGGACAACTGAAAGAAAAGCAGAGTAACAACTTTCAAATATTTGATTTCATAGCCTCAGCTTTCCTTAAATATATTTTGTTTATATGCTATATGAGTATGTATATAAAACAGTAAAATATTTATTATAATGCACTGATGGTGTATAAATCAGTGATACACTTTTACAACAGTGCTAAGAAGTTATTCCTGTGGATATTGTTTATACATGCATACATCAATTTTGATGTGCAAACATGAAGCAGACCTGATTTTAAGAGGGGTAATGAAAAAACTATAACTTAGGTAGTTGCAACTACAGAGAGGAGTATGGAATGATTTACCAGGACGCTGGAAACTAACCTGCTGCTTGCAAAAATATTCAGCTTATATTTAGTACATTGGAGCTTTTGGGACTTGGTCCATAGAAATGCTGGGCTGGTCAGGGAGAAATTTCTCCATATTGAACAGTGGTCTCAGTTCTCAAGTGGATCCCTGGCCTTCTTAGATGGAGAGGGAAATTGGAGAGGTGGCACTAATCAACCGTTCACCTGGACTTAAGAGAAATGGCTGACACAAAAGGAAATGGGGACATGAATGTGATGGTTAAATGTGACTGGATCATACTATGGCAGGAGAAGGTGAGCTCCTGTACTGCTCACACTGGGCAGTTTTCCTGGTTTGTAGTTGCTTCCTTTTCATCAGAGAAGGCATAGGCTGTGAATAGAGTAGTCAAAATGACAGCCTGAGGGCACAAGTACTATCCTAGAAGAGACCGAAAGATTGATTTGTTGGCTGAGTATTGATTGGGAACTTCAAGTTTTAGATGGCAACATATAAACAGGTCCCACACTTTCTTCATTTTGAAGACAATGTTTCATGTGTGATTTCAAAACAGACTTGCTGCCCTGTAAAATACTTCAGTGAAAGGGACCTTTATGCAGTCAGAATTACACTGTGATCTGTCAAAATCCAGACACTGTGTGGCCAATAACATGTGTCAAAGTGGAATTGCCTGGCTGAAACATTTTCATACAGCTGAAGTAAAACAATAAGCTGCTTATGGTCAGAGCAGCTGAGCAATTCACCTGAATAAGAGCAAAATCTCATTAGATGGAGTTAACTATGAATAGAGAGAGCACAGAGCACATCCCCTGAGCTTAGAGGGCTGAAATGCCAGGTTTGATCTGCCGTCTCACTCTTGCTTTGCACTAAGATACCTGACTTCAGACAGAGTAGCAGGCTACAAAAGGCTGCAAATGTAGGGTAGTTATGCTAACACTGACTCTGGTAAAATTTCCTGCTAAGAAGGAGGAAAACCACTATACCCTGCCATGTAAATATACCCCAGGAAAACAGAGAAGTCTAATTTTTCTGCAAGATAATGCATAATTCCCTCTCCCTTACATGATCTGTGGATTATATGTCCTGAACAGCAGTTTATTATAACCATTTTCATCATAAACTTCAGGGGGGAGGATAAACCACACAACAAAAACTCAAACCCACTTGTCTTTTATTTACTTTAGAGATGCTATACCAAAACGTAAAACTGTAGCTGTTTGCTTAGTGTCTAGTGTTTGATTTGCATCCACACTGCTTTGGCGTTTTGCGGTATGCCATGGGCCAGCTAGAAACTGTGGAATTAGCTGCATTTCAAAGGTTGTATTCATGTACAGCTTAGGAAACACTTTGGGACCTTCTGAAAGAAAAGGCTGTGTCTGAAGTGAGAATTGATATGTGAAACATCAAAATGAATTCTATTTTTACAGCTAAGCCCTAAACCCTGACAAATAAGGGCTTATAGCTGAACCAGTGACAGTTCCTTCGCTATTGCAACAGGTGATGAAATTGCAAAATGAAATGTGAAATTTATCATAAAACATAAACCGGGTAGGGATAAGATAACCTGCAGATCTATTTTTAAAAACTCAGTACATTGCTAAACGGTTTGGGGTTTTGTTCGGTGTTCCCCTAACAGCCCTTTCCACCCCCACTCTCAGAACTATCTTTCTAATAGGAGTTTCAGTAGAGAAAAGGAAAATTCTAATCACTGGTGTGCTTGAAGCGTAAATGGAAGATCACTCTGAATAAATGCCATCCTATCTTTCGATTTTAAGTGCAATGAATAGAATAGATAAACATCAAATAAGGGTTTCTCTTTTTTTCAGTGTGGGAGCTGAAGCCGGGAAGCAGATTTTGGATGAGGTAAAAGGCTGTAGCTGTCAAAGATTTCTGGTTTCCCAGAATTCCTTTCCCATTTCCCAAGGTTAAACGCATTGCCTCAAGGCAGCTGCTTAGAATGATAAAAGGGGCACTACAGGACAGCAGTGCTCTTTGTAATGTTAATAAACCTTGATTTTGATATCAGATGCAACCCTGGGAAAACCTGCCAGTTTTAGGTTTAAGAATCTAACACTATTTAACAGAAGTTCATGTAAAGAAGTGTTAGTTTAGGAATGGTGATGGGCTAGTTTGAATGACATATGAAAGCAACAAATAAACTCTCTTTTCTGCCTTGTCAAATCTTACTGTTGTTTACCGAGAACAAAAGGAATCGCCCAAGTGCTAATTAAACTGGATGCTGTATTAAAATGCACTGTGAAGTTTCTGCTATACATTCAGCTTTGAGGTTAACTGGAAGCTGAGCGAGCACTCCCTTGAAAAGAGAATGGGATGCGGTTTTCCTAAACTCCCTACCTCCTGGGAACTTGACTGAGATAAATCAAGGCATGTTTCCTGGTTTGTCTAGATCACTGATAAACCTGCGACAAGGGTATGGAAATAATTGGTTGCAGTAAAGACAATCAAAGCAGTAGGACTGTTGCTTAGATAGCACGGATATCTAGATATCATAGATATCTATCCAGAAAGAATGTGAACTTTATTAAACGCTTCTCTTCTGAAAGTTCTGCTTAAAAATGACAAATGTCTAAGTTGTATTGGCCATTAAGTCAGGCTGTCATTGTTAGCTAGATATTTCTGAATCAACAATAAATATGTAAGCTGAAACTTCAGGGGAGTGACTCTGAATAAAGTAAAATAAGGCATATTTATGATCAAGGCAGCTATAAACGAACAATACATTTTCGTCGTGTGGAGTTTGGCAAAATGGAGCTCCAGCTTATCCTCACAAAGAAGGTCTGCCTTTTTGAATCCATGACAAAACTCCCACTGACTCGAAAGGAGGTTGGATTTCACCCACTAAGTTGTGCTGAAATCCGAACAAAAGCAAAAACGGCTCTCACAGTTGATGGGATGTGAAGCTGTGTTTTCTTCTCCTTTAAATTCACCAGCAAGATCCTTTCTTATAATCGGTACTGGAGAACAGTGCCTCCAAAATGCAAAAATAATATATTTTTAAATCTGAAGCTGTTCGTAGTGCATATTGTTAGCTGAAGTAGTCATACTGTCTTACAGCTGCCAATCTGTAACCCTTTTCTTCTTAAAGGTTATTCCCAGTGTCTGTCTGAGCTATCTGGGACACCACTACACTCCCCACGTAACACAAAATCATGAAGCTCAGCGACAAGCTGGAGCCCAGACATGGGCACCATGAATCTGCCAGGAAAGCAGGGCACTTATTAAAAACTGATTTCAAATTAACTCTTCGTAATTATTCATTGTTTCTTTAGGAAGTTATTTATATGTTAAAAAACATATCACATAAAAATATGTGTAGTTTTGAAATGTTTTTGATTTAAGAAACTCTCACTATACCACGACTTTTCACCCCACCATTTCAAACGAATAGGTAGCCTTAAAAAGAAAATCAGGAAAAACATTTTACTTAATCATATGCTGTATGAATCATCTCCTGATAATGATGAATTATTTCTCTCCGTATTTCCTGTGAAACTTCACAATAGAAAGAAAAAATGGGGAAGGTCCAGATACTCCAGAAATTCTTGGAACATATTGTTTAAACAATACTTCAAATTTATATGGATTTTTTTCTTTTGATAACAGTACCAAAAATTTAACAAGGGGTAGCTATTACCCAGTGATGTAAGATTAGATTTATAAACCAGGTTATTTGCCTTTTAACCACAGAAGTCAGTAAGACTGCATTTAATTGATGAATATCATTGGATACATGTGGCAGTCCATTAAGACACTGCTCATTGACTCCAGGTATATATTCAGTGTGTCCAAAAATTACTTTATCATAATTAGTAGCATGTCATCTTAAATAAATACTAGGTTAAAATTTTATGTCTGGTTCCTAGTCAAATAGCAAAGCAGAGTGACTTAACTTGGGAGAATACACTATGTCTTGCATGGTATGTTTTGAGTTGTTTTCCTTTATTAAACATGTCAGGTAGTGCTCAGCATTCTCAGAACTTCAGCTGATGTTCACAATCCTAAAAACACTCAGGCATTACTTTGGAACTGCCCTTTTGCTGTGAAAAATTCTGACTACTCACTGATAAACACACATCTCTACTGCCATTTTTATTTTTTAGTTATTGTTTTCCTTCAAAATCTTATTTTGGTTTTTTTTTTTTTTTTGCTTGTTTGTTTTATTTTCATTAAAACATACCTTCAAGTGCCTTTTGGGGGCTTCCCCCTCAACCAATGATCTGCTGTTAGCCTCCCCTCGTTCAGGCAGCATCCTCTGTCAGCAGCACAGCAAGTTGACATCTAGGGACCAGTGTGTGATCCTCCAAAGAAGTGAAGGACTAACATTAGATGCAAAGAAGTATGTTAGAATAAAAGCTCTTTTATTCTGGAAAAGCTGGAACTTTGCTCCAAATGAAGCTTACTCTCTCATCTCAAGCTATTTTCTACTGTTGAAACAGCAGGACACTCTGGTTAAAGCTGCTGTGCTGTTTATACTTAACACGGAGCACCACTTTAAAACATGATCAGTACAGTAGTGCTAGCTCTCCTTGGCAATATCCACAGGTGAACTGCTCTTTAACAACTCCTTTAATGTCTCAAAAACATCAAAGCCCTTTTCTCAGCATGCGGCACTTTTCTCTGAGCACCTCATTTCTCTATTACTGCAGAATGCTTTTGTAAGTATATCCATGCACGTTTTGGCATATATTCTTATTTACCTGAGTTTTTCCTTTCTACTGGGTTTACAAAAATTTATCACTATAAGAGAGTATTTTCCCCCAGCAGTCTAAGAATGGTGACCATCTAGAATTTGGTACTCCAAGTGGAAGAATAAACCCTTTCTCTGACAACACAACAATCCAGCATAATGCAATGCAATTCTCCCCATACAGAAAAGGAGAAAGGGAGAGAGGCTTGTGACACTGTGAGTGCTTGTGGCATTATTTAAAGAGAAGCCAGACATGATTCATATATTACAACTGCAGGACAACCTGCAGGCCTCAGAATAGAGGGAATTCCAAATTCTAGGTTAGCAGGAACAGCCCCATTTTGTTACAAAAGCATGTGAGAAATCTCCACTTGTGGAAATAGAGGGCTACCTTTTCCCATGTGGTCTGGCTATTTATAATCCTACTCTGTCTTGTTTTGTTTCACTGTTGCTATGTTCTGTCTGCAACTGTCCAGCCTGGAGCTCATTCTCACCTGCAAGAACTGCAGTTTTTTGGAGTGAGAATTCAGGTCAACGGGTAAGACACAGGACTGATTTGAATACCTGAAAGGGACCCTTCACTGGGGACTGTAGTGATAGGACAAGGGGTAATGGGTTTAAATTTAAACAGGGGAAGTTCTAGTTAGATATAAGGAAGAAGTTCTTTACTGGTGGTGAGGCACTGGAAAAGGTTGCCCACAGAAGTGGTAAATGCTCCATCCCTGGCAGTGTTCAAGACCAGGTTGGACAGAGCCTTGTGTGACATGGTTTAATGTGAGACGTCCCTGCCCATGGCAGGGGGGTTGGAACTAGATGATCTTAAAGTCCTTTCCAACCCAAACCATTTAATGATTCTATGATCAAGTCTGAGCTTGAGCCTCAGCGTAATGTCCTATTTCTCCAAGCAAAATCTCTTTTCTTGTGAATTAATAGCTTGTCTGGTCACCATCGATCTTTCTTCAGCTGATCTTTTCTTCACTGATCTTTTCTCAGCAAGAGAAATGCCAGTCAGCTAATACGCTGATCTCAGAGCTGAGTATAAATACAATCAGCGCCTTGTACTTTTTCTGAGGGGGTATTTGGTAATTTGTGCCCTCAGCACTTGTTCGTCTGCCTTTTTCATGCAGAATAGTACTGGAGGAATGTATTGTACAAAAGTCTCTGATACGTGGTTGAAAACTCACATTGTTCTGGTGTTTGAAAAAGAAAGGAAGGAGTAATCACTCCTAATTACTCCTAAGGAGTAATCACACCCAGCGTTATCTCGAGTACCTGTCTACACTGTGCTCTTACTTCAGCTTGGGTTTGAGTTTCCTAGCTGTATCAGGCTGCTTACATGATGCTGAGGTGGGAAAACCCAAGTTGTTGCAAGTCAATGGCAATAAACCTATGAGCTAAGGCATACCTTAATACCCATTTGAGTATTTAAATAAGAACGAAACACAACATTAAATATTTATTCATATATACATTTCTTCAACTAAAGAAACTAAACCAATTTGAATTGGTTGAATTGAAAAACCAACTTTTTGAATTTTACTTTCTTTACTTTCTAAAGAGACAGTAATAAATTAGGAGACATTTTAAAAAACATCTCCACATGATATTTATTGGAATAAAATTCTCTAGTAGATATATGGAGAGCTACCATACGTATCTTGTACACAGTAACAATCATTCTGTATAACTGAACTCTATTTGACCATCAGAGAAAGGAGAAAAGGTATAAAGAAGCATTATAACAGATCTCAATTTTTTTTTTCTTCTATTTCAACCATAGTCCTTTAGTGCAGAGATAGCTCCATCAATCATTTAAAACCACTGACCATACCTTGCACCAGCTATCAGTCGTAGTTCATACTGAGCTTTCTGTGTACTCCAAATGGCTTTACATTTTATGTGGAAAGCTGGGTTGAAAATTTATAGTTACTTTCCTTCTGACACCTGGATTTCCCACCTGGAAAATAAACTCCTTTAACTACTTTAAATCTTCATGAATTTCTTGCTGCCTTGATCTCAAAGGGCTAGATTGTGACTGCTACTGCCTGCCTTTGCCATGAAGTAATAATCCAATTCCACTGTGTGTGAGTCTATCTGATTCATAGGCTCCAGACACAAAGCAATAAGCAGACACTGTATCCCCATTTAAACCCAGATTCTCAAAACCAGTTAGATATCTAACAACTCAGTTTCAAAGGGAATTTGATGCCCAAATGAATCTGAGTCTAAGCCCTACTCTCTGCCCCAAGGTAGATAAATGGGAACAAGACAAAAGCACAGGTGAGTTTGTTAACATCTGTTCTAGCCAGCAGAGTACTGGGATTTGTCATTAGTATAGGCTAGGAAGAAATCTGTTTCCTAGTATTCCACAATGAAACCATTTGGTTTCTAGGTTTTTTTTTGCAAAATCTTTTGTTGGGTTACTTCATTTCAGGCTCAGAAGAGAACATTTTTTACCTTTCAGTACCTGTCTGTCTGTCTATAGCATTGTTAATGCTACTAGATAAATTTCTAAACCTCACTTACACAGCTCTATATACCTGTTTGTCTCTCTTGAAAATAATTCTCTTTAGAGGCACCAGGGTTTTTAGTGAGAGTTGTCTCAGTCACCAAACCTGTCTTAAAACTCCAGCTACAGTAGTGGAAAATCCTCACAGACATCCCCACTGGGCAGGATCAGCAAACATAAAATAACAAGTCAATCAGGCTTACTAAAAAGGCCTCATCCTTAATAATAAGCTGCACAGATCTCTGAAATGAGATTCTTTCTTCCAATATCTGCTTGGAATTCAATGCTTGCATTGGCCCATTCTCAGCGCAACCGGAGGAAGACGTAAGGATGAGATTTTATATGATAAGGGTGGTGAGGCAGGAGCACAGGACACCCAGAGAGGGTGTAGATGCCCCATTCAAGGTCAGGCTCGATGGGGATCTTGGCAACCTGATTTAGGTGAAGATGTCCCAGCTCACTGCAGTGGGTTGGATAACCTGTAAAGATCCTTTCCTACTCCAAACCATTCCATGAAGTACAGGAGCTTGGTTCCTGAATAGCACAACCATTCAAGGCCAGCACTTTCTAATTTCTGTATCTGGAAACTCCTCTCATATTGGCAGGAGTACCATGTAACATTGAGGAAAGGCTTGAAAGATGTTATTTTAGTTTCTGTGACACACTACCACAAAAAGTCCTGGAACTCACCTTTACTGCAGAACTTTGGACTTAAGAGGTATACTGATCATCTCCCTTGAAGGCAGGCATCACAGAGAATGAAGCAGTTGGTTCATTCATGATTGAGTATGGTGTATCATGTACTTTGAGGATTTAAAATTGTGCTTCCAAGAATATCTCCTCCAAATTGAAAGTATTATTTTGTGTTGGTTTTAGTCAGAAGGCTACCTCATTATATTCAGCTGGAAGTCAACACAGATCTAATGCATTGGGCCACTGTCCACTGTAGACTTTACATACAGCTTCATGCCACAAGTTAAAAATAAACTGCAGTTTATTCCACTTGCTGAAATGTCAATTCAACATGTCATGGGGCTTGTTAGCACACTGAGAATGTTCTTCATGCCTTAATACTAGGGCATGACTCTGATGTAAAAATGAAATTAAACTATTTAAATTGACTTGGATACTTATTAAGGAGTGTGTTTCATTTAATTCCCTTTTCTGTTTTTCTCTCCTTTGTAGAAGCAGCCATCTGGGCTTGATAGGAGGTAGGGCAATGACAAGTCTATTCTGTGAAAAACACTATAATTTTTAAAGCACTATTACCAAATGAGACTCAATAGACAGAGTGTGTAAGTGAAAAGTGATTTGCCTTGTAGAAAAAATACACTCTGGCTGTATGCTGTAGGGAACTTACAATGCTAATTGGAAAACTCAGATTTGTAGACATTTGCAAGTTGAACAGGTGACAATAACGGGTGATAACCAAGGACTAATTATCTCGACTGGGAATTAACCATAAGGTGTTCTGAGCCAAATAAAAGGGGAGGGGAAGCTTGGAATAGTAATGTGCCCTATTTATGTTGAAAGAATTAACAGGATTTTATGTGGGATTAAAAAAAAAAGTTGAACAAATACTCTCTAGGCTGTACTGTGTGTGACTGCTGCGGTTCCATTTCTTAAGGAATTTCAGAATTTCAGATGGGGGGAATGGAAGAAAATAATAATGCAGAGCTGTGTGATTGCTTGCTGAAGAAAAAATCTTTTTATTCTCTTGTGAATTCTGGTAAAGTGAAAAAAGAGGTAGTTTAGCAGTTCTTAGAATTAAAACTATTTTCTTGAAATTGTTAGGTATTATTCTAGTTAGAAATGTACATTCTGGTATAGGTCTATGGCTAGGAAAGATTAAGCTGTTACAGATTCCTAGGAAAAACAAAAGCAGTAAGGTATGAGAACCAGTCAATATAAAATAAACAGCAGCCATAGCTGTATGAGTACCTACTACAGGTTTCAAAATTCATAGTTGGATGCAATATACATAAAGTGCAAACTGTTAATTCCACCTTGCCTCTAACTTCCTTTACCTTAATGTTCATTGTAAAACTTAAATTCTAATGAGTATGGCTGAAATAAAATGGGTCCCTGGAGGGTAACAGGAAAATGATAAAATAGCAAATGAGCTATAGCAAAACTGATTCCTGAGTACATCACCTTTCTTCCTCTTACCCTCAAGACAGGTTTTTATTCTTACATTTTCTTTTTCTGACACACTATGTGAACAAAAGTGACAACACTTTAAAAATAATATCAAATTCTGAAAGCAGTCAGAACCTTAAATTGGAATTTCAGTCTTTGACATTGGAAACAAACACACAAGACAATTGTTAGTATTCTGCATTGTGCAGATAAAGACATAGACTAGTAGAAAATTCTTCTGAGAGACATGCCTGATAAGATTATAAATTAGGTTCCACAGAGAAGGTGCACTTAAAGATTTAATTGTTTGCCAATAAAAATCTCATGTTGCATGGAGATTTCAGAGCTCATTTTAACAGTTGTTACTATTCAAATGCGTTGTTTTAACACTTTAGGGTTTTGTTTGTTTGTTCTGGTTTAATGAATTTATTGTTCTAACTCAAAACTTCACTGTTCTGGCTTTTGTGTCTGGTTTTTGTAGTACTTCCTTTTGCAAAGTCTGTATTGCAGTACAATACATGGAATATGTGAGATGTAAATATAAAATTTTTTACTTGTTAGACTTAAAAAAGAGTAAGAGTAAAGGTCTAGAAGTGGATAAACTGAGTTAAGCATCCAGTATTTTTTATCTTGGCTCTATCATTCAGCTTTAGGAAAATATTTTTGAGAGCTTAGGACAAAATATTTGCTAAATTCTCCTAGCCTGAAGTAACAGGTAGTAACGTGTTAGACCTGCTCTAGAAGTATGGTGTAGGTAACATAAGTGCCTCTCAATTGGAAGTTATCGTCTGAGGGCTTCACCTGAATTCCATTATAATAATGAGAAAACCACTGACAGGTCTTTGGATCAGGCCCATTATAAATATGTTATTTAGCATACACATAGCACAAACTTCTAGCAGTTCAGCTTGTAAATATAATTTCGATATACATTGTTAATCGACATTGGTAATCTATTGAAATCTCCTTGTCTGTAAAATCACAGTGAATGACAGGGTGGATTTCTGCTAAGAAGTTAGCCAGATTCTCTTCATATCATCACTTCAGCCTTATGGTTTCTACATATTTAACCTTTTGTTTCTAACAAACATCATCCTTTGCATCAAAGGGCTTTAGGACATCCATTTTTTGCTGACACACTCATGCTGTGCTTTATTTATGCATCATCAAAGTATGGTACAGCCCAAAAGGTAAATGACCTCTCTCCCCTTTAACTCATTTCCTGAGCAGACCAATATCATCTAACTTCAAACACTGACAAATGTAAATTGAGGTCCATGAAATTAGGAAAGTGCTGAACTACAGTAAACAAAAAAGTGTGACATTCTCCTGATGTGAATAACAATTCAATATGATACCTCCCATAATGAAAATCTTGAATGCTGGATATGCTTTACCTGTTTGTAATTTACATACTAAAACCCTTCTAATGCTCTTAATGCACATCCATAACTCTATTAATGCTACTTCTGTATATCTAATGGTAGTGAGAGCAGACTCTTTGCAAGGTTAAACAGAGAGTCAGAACTTCCTTGCAGGAGTTGCTCCTAATATAGCTGTTTATGTGATGCTTGATGAGATACTGAATTTCTGACTAGATATTTAGAATTGGAAAACAAAAGTGCAAGCTTCTTAAACATCTTTCATAGCCTTCAATATAAATTATTAAAGGAAGAGGCTTCCAGAATCTGGCAAGACACTGATTTTTTTTTTTTTTTTCTGAGTATGTAGATTCATAGAAAATAATAAGAAGGAAGCTGTGTTTTATATCCATTTCACAGAACTGATAAATTTTCAAATAGCTTTTCTTGTTGATTGTTTGTATATGAGTGTCATGGTCTGCAAGTAGGTGTTTTAATTTTTTTCTTTTTCAGTATATTATTATGTAGTTTTCAAGCATGCTCTGCAATGTTTGCAGTAGCTCGAGTAGAAACGAAAAACGTGTTAAAGAAGCCACTCTACTCTTTTTCTAGTGATGTTTTTTCTGCTGTGCTTTTGACTGAGAATGGACTATTTTATTGCTAGTTTAGAACAGAAAAAGAGAAAAAAATGTAAATTAGTCCTTAAAAAGTCTTATTTCCTGTGCCTTTAGACACTTTTTGTCCAGAGTTAATTAGCATTATGTTCACATAAGCTAAACTTGCTGATAAAACAGTCTCTTGTTCACTATGAAAAAGGCAATTGTCCATAATACATAGACTAAATAATTAAACATCCAATATACAGTCCTGATTCTGGGAATACTTAAGCACATCTATAATTTGGCATGCATGTGAAGTCATACTAACACTAAAAACGCCGCTACTTTTAAAAGCCAAGTTACTGTTTTGGGGAGCAGTCTTGAAGAGCATTCATTCAAAAGGCAGATTTGCAAGTAAGTTGAGTTGCTTGTGTGCAGTATGTCTACAGGACCATGGGCTCCTTACTACTGTCAACCACTAGTCCATACACAGTTATACCTTGTTTTTCCTTGTACACAGGTGGCTTCCATTTGGCATTTCGTAGCATTCCACCAGAGGTTTATGCTAGCCAGGGCAGCAGGTGACTCAACACAATAGAGTTGTAACGTGTGCTGTATCATCTTTTGATGCCCTGGATTTTGGTGTTCAATGGGAAACAGCAATAAATTCATGGAGCTTTACTGCCTCTGCCAAATGTGACATTTTTTAGAGTATAACATGCTGAAAAGCTTGCAAAATCTGTGCCAGCTGCATGATTTAGCTGCTATAAAATCCCTCTGAATCAAAACGATTTTGAAATAAAGAAGAACCAGCCTGAGAATTTCATTGCACTGTTGGATATCCTCTCAAAGATCAATCACCTGTCCTCATTCTGTATTCCTGCTGTATTTTTTAGCTTAATCTTTTTTGCAGCTTACCTATTTCATTAAGGCTAAAATCTTAAAAGAGTAGCAGTTGCATGCAGAGGCAGAGAGAGTCAAGAGTGAGAAGTGTCAATTCTGGACAGCGTTGTTCTGTGCAAATTGTTCAGTGCCATTAGAAAAGGCGGTCTGTTTCTTCATTCTTTGTTTCTGTGGGGCTCTGTAGTGCCCAGATATGCTCAGTAAAAGCATTCCAAGGTTTGGCATCTTAATGTTCATGAATTCTCTCCCACTCTGAGAATAGCTTGGAGTAGAAAACGTAAGGCTGGCTGTAAGAGAACAGGTTAGCTCACCTGATTCTCTGCAGTTTTCCTATCCAAGTGAAGTTTTATGAGGTACTCCTTACAATTTGAAACAACCTGTGGATGTCCAACCCTGGAATCTCAACCAAAAAAATTACATTTTCAGAAATTAAATAAAAAGAAAATCAAATATCTTTTTAGAAGGTTCTTTTAAAGCTAAATCCAATCTTTTCTATTAAAAAAAAAAAGTAGTTAAAAATTAAAATATTAAACATTACCTTTGGGGATAGCACACAAACTAATTGATGCTGCTTCGGCAAAGGACATCTTGTGTGTAGAAAAATTCTTCTCCATTGTACTGTTGCACTGAGAAGGTGTTTAAACCCTGATGCAAAATATTTGGATCATATAAAAGGATTATAATTATTATATTAATTTGTTGGTTCACTCTGTGAAACATTTCTAAAAAATCCACTCTAGAACAGACTATTAAAATGATAAATTACCATTGCAACATCTGAGCAAAAAAATCAGTAAGTTAATTAATGCTCTTTTTGTCCTAATAGGTTCTATAATGAGAGGGAAGTTTGCTAAATTAAGCATAGTAAAAAAATTTTGTCACCAGTTAGAGGTAGGTTGGGTTCATGGACTCAAATGTTGTTAGAAGATTTAATAACATGGAAGCATACCTGCATGGACTGTGCATGTGAATGTGCATATGTGTGTGCAAAATTCTCCTGTCAGACCTGTGAGGTCCTATGGCTGTGGTTTTGGCTGCTAGCAGTAGTTACCCAAATTATCCGTCATCACCTGTTTAGAATATTTGATTATAAATTTACATAGAAAAGGCAACAACCTATAATGAGAGTATAAATCACCTTGGAATAGTGCCTTGACTGGAATGAAAGTGAATACCCCTTGTATTCAACTTGAGAGCATGCTAATAGTGTTGCCTATTTATTTCTGGGCCATGTAATTAAAAGCAATTTGAAGAACTAATGTTCCAGCAAGTAGAATAATGACTGGTGAGCAAAGTATGGATAAAAATACCTTCTTCCTTTCATGATGAAGCGTTTGATCTTGACATTCCATTTTTTCTAGCATTTATTTTATGATCATCTGCTCCTGAGTCCATCACCTTTTCATAGTACATCTGAGAAGCTGAGGTTTGTCCCCTTCCTCTTTATTAAATGTGTTCTGTTGAAAGGACAAGTTATTCTCTTCCTTGTGGCCACAGCAGAGAGAAAACATAGGTGAGATCAGTTGATGGCAATACATGTCAACTGAGGAGTACTTATGAAAAAGGCCATAAATCAGAGATTGTAGAAGGAACTTAGTGGTGGCAAGTAATCCAAAAGGGAATATGATTTTCCACTGATACAGATGCAGCAATAAACACTGTTAGGAAGGCATTGTACTGTGTCAAAGGCAAACTGGCTGCTTGATCTCTTAATGCATGCCCACCAACTTAGTATGAGTTTGCTTCAGACTGAAGGGGGGAGAAAAGAAGGTGACATGAAACACCATGGAGTCTGAGTGTGAGCTTTTGCTCCTGTAATACACAGCTTCGATGGAGAGACTGCAGACAGAGTCACTGCCTGTAAAAAGCTCTGATTCAGACCCCAGTAGTGCAGTGGATTTGTGGAGCTGTTATGAAAGAGAGACAAATTAATTAGTAACTGATTTCAGTTGATGTTTCAGAAATTGCTTTCAGCTGCTTCCTACAGAATCTGCAAAGGTTTATTGTGGTGCAGTTCATCACGAGATGTCTGGCAGGCTTCTGTGTTTGTTAATTTGACTAGGATCATCACTACAGTTCCCCCTAGGGGCTAAAGTGGACCATATAACTGGCTTAGGTATTGAGCTTCTATAAATCTAAGTACTGAAGCTGCAGTTTCAGAAAGATGAGTAAGTGTGAAGCTATGTCTAAATAACAATCTACTGACTAATTGAAATATATCATGGTCAAAACTTAGGCTGCATGTATAATTTACTCTCATTTGTAATGTCATTCTGCTTACACTGGTGGTGTGTTGATTACAAGAAAGTCTTCATCTAATCAAACCCATCAGATAAGTCTGAGAAACATTTAACAACAAAAGTCTCTATGAGGAGTCCTGGCAGAGTCTGCCTATGAGTTTCCTCATCGACAACATGCTGAAGCCTGTGAGGCTCAAGTGAGAAGAGAATCCACCCAGTGTCTGTGATGGCTGGGTTGTCACTGATGCTGGTTCCCTTTGCTGACAAGGAACATTGTAAGAAGAAGCAAAGCCCTCACTGGCTGCCCTCAGTGGCAAAAGGGGGATAAGCCCATGCCCCCAAAAAGGGCTGGAATTCTCCAGATGTCAGGACAGGGGTTCCCTGTCTCAGAGCGGATGCTGGAGTGTCCTCAATGGCAGCAGGCTCCTCCTCACCTTGCTGGAGCCCAGTGGGCCAGGGGTTAAAGGAGAAGTAATGATGGGTGTTCTGTGAGACGTGCCTGGCGTGTCCAGCATTTCCACATGGAATGAGCAGAAGGGATGAGAGCTGCTGCTTTAACACGGGTGTCAGTCTTGGCAATTCTCTCTGGCTGGTTTTGTTATTGAAACTAATTTTTCCTGTTAGACTTATTGCAGGGCTTATTGCAGATGCAGTAGTGCTTTTTGTTTCTAGTGTGGCTCAGGATTTCATCAGTGGCAGTTCATCTCTATTGCTTGATTGCCTTTTTTTATTTGTGTGTGTGTGTGTGCAGCACTTCTGTATAGAATAATTTTAAGTTTCTCTTTAGAGATTTTTTTCCTCCCTCATTTCCCCTCATTTCCCCTCTCTAATCAAAAGAAATAGGTACATTTTGTTCTGTCTCTTAATGGCTGTTTTTAGTCTAAGTATTTATGGCCTTTACAGGAGCAGAGTTAATACTATATGATGTCAATATTCTTCCAACATAGTTATGCAGCCATCTTACATTTATGACCTTTTCCCCCTATAATTAGTTCCAGCTGAAATTAGATTCACTGAGAGCCTCGCTCCAATTACAGGCAAATCTGAATAAAACTGATTCCACCGTGGTTGTCTGAAGGAAAAGAGAGAGAGAGAGAGAAAAAAAAAAAAAAAGAAGAAGAAAAAACCCTTTCCAGTTTCACTGTAGAAAACTAAGTATCACATCTCTGCAGTATGCCTGCACTTAATAAAAGTGAAAAGGGTTTAAGGGCCAGCCCTGTAGAGAGCAGAAAATTCTCAGCTCTGCCAACAACTTCAGCAGAAGTCCCCCTGTTTTTTCATGCCACCTCTTGACTGTTTGCCCTCTCTTCCCTTGGGTGGGAATGGCCTCAGTATACATTAGTCTCAGTGTCCCCCGATGCTGAGGTGAGCAGCAACAGGCGCTGTGCAGTGCCTGTATGTTTGCAAAAGATCTTTGCTCTGACACATAAGGTAACTCAGGGCCGGATTCAGTGCCACAGTACTGACACCGTGGCACAGGTGTGTGTTGCGATGCATACCCAGAGGTCCTTGCTCCTGGTGTAGATGTGTTTGGATGCACACAGCAGGCAAGCTGGGGATATGTCAGCTACCTCTGCATCTTCCCTTTCTTTGGGAAGAAAATGGATGCATAGGAATAAAGGCAAAAAAGAAAAAAAAAAGCCACAGCACCCCACAATGTAAGCATAGCCAGAGTGATTTTGACTTCTAACAGCCTTAGGTGAGTCTGGATATGAGTCCTTTAATGCAGATTTGCCAGTGTGTCCAGCACAGCTATGATACAAATAGTAGTGATGAGTCTCGAGATCCCCACATAAGCTTCCAAGGTGCTGACTGCCACAGAGAATTACATGAGAAATGCAAGGACTTGCTTCGAATTCAGAGATGTATTTTGTATTAGCCAAATGCATCAAAAATAACACAAAGCTCTTTTACCATTATCTGAGATATTTAGCTGGGATTAAATGTTTGTTTACCTCAGATGGGTTTGCAGTCAGGTTTATACTTCTATCACCTCCAGATTGGATTACTATAATCCTCTATTTGCACGTTATCCTCAGCTCTTTCTTTTTCTTTCTTTTTTCCCCTTTTTCTTTTTGGCAGATGGGTCAGTACAGAAAACCAAAAATTGATTTCTGGCACCCAAAGGAGTAAATTACCTCTTATCTGCTCTGAAATCATTGTCATATTGGGTTCTGATTCCAATCCAAATTGATCTTCAAATTAGATTTTAGATCGATAATAGCTTTATAATGGAATTATGCTGTTAAGGCTCCTAGCAGCTGCTATGACCTGTAGAAGCTGATGAAAAAGTCTCATCACAGTGTATAATCTCAGAAATATTAATGTACATCCAGTTGCATTAACTCCCTATCGTTTCCATAGGGGCAATAATGTGCATTGGGTCAGTACTGCCTGTAGCTATGTTCATGCAGCCAATTCTCCAGTTCAGCTGTGGCTCCCTGGCCCTACCCAGACAGCTTTGTAAGGTTTTGGCAAGGGATAAATGTTGTGTTTCTAACCCTGAACCTTCAATTCCAATTAAGTGCCTTCTGAGACATAGTGAAATGACCCTGGAACACCAAGTGAAATGAATCTAAAGATTAATTAAAGTTTTATATTAAAAAAATGACAAATTAAGGGGTAGGAATAAATATTTCGCGAAGGGAAAGAAGATCCGGTATTCTCCAAAGCCCCTCCAAGAAGTAGGAATTTCAGCTAAGGTGCAGTTTCCCTTCAAGCTTTTCCAGGCACTTAGTATTTCAGAAGTGATTTATCTGGAAATATGTGTGAGTTATTTTGAGGCTGTTATGATTATATCATTTGATGAGATTTTTTTCTTCTCATTTCTGCACTGAGGACTTTAAAGCGAGAGAGACAGTCTGGAGATAGCTTGTGATTTGTTTAATTAACTGCCTTTCTTTTTATGGATGGTTGCTTGCAAGGCTGCTCTTTCATTTGGTGACTGTTTTTGTTATTAATGGTTTCAGACAGAGCTCTTCACGTATCAAGTGCAAGTTTTTGCAAAGCCAATGAAGGAATCACACAAGAGGGTGTTTTTTTTTCCTCCTCTTCTTTCCTGCAGCTCATGTTTATTCTCTGTGGTGCTGCTCTCCGTGGTCTGCCGTGGTTGTTAGCACTTTGCATTAAAAAAAGTGTTCAGGAGTTCAAAGCTTTTTATCTCAAATTTGCAAAGGGATGTTTGTTTTGCAAAGGTGTCAAGAAACATTTTAAGTTTTTAAATTCTACGCTAATGTAGTAAGTTAATAAAAATTAATGACATCCTTAGTCCTAAATAACAGGGAGGGGCAGCCTAGGAGAATAAATTTTGTTATCTTCTGTGTCCGTGTAATTGAGGATGTATTAACTCTGAGGCTCTCAGTGTTACATCACTGTGGTAGGAGAGGCCCCGTGCTGTCTGTAGGAGGGGAGGGGAGGAAGAAGTGAGAAGGAAGAAGGAAGGGTATATTGTATTTATATATGTGACTTGGGGAGGTCAAGAGGGCTAGATATTTCAATAATGTACATGCTGATTAACAGCTGGGGTGTGTGTGAAATAAATGTTATGTGTCTCCTCCCAGATGTTATATTATTTTGTTCTACCAAAGGGAGCTAAAAGCAGTTATTCTGCAGTATAACAATATGTTATATTGTTACAGCCATCCTGTGAAGGTCCAAGTGTTCCCTCAAGGACTCACTCATTCTAACAGCTGATTTTCACCTGCAGTGTAAGTCCATGGTTAGCCACTTTGGCCTGGGCTAAATCCATGCCACTACTGAAAGAGGCAGTCCCACCATCTCTTCTTTCTCTGCCTGTTTATTCCCAGGGCTGTTGTTCCCCTGGAAGTAGTATTAACGGAGCCATATTGTGATTCAAATCAAAGATATCTTCTATTTTTGGAAAGATCAGCTCCTTAATCGGAGGCAGTCCAGATCTGCATGAGCACTTACATGGTAGAACTGAGAAGAAAGAATAGAAAGGGGCTGCATTTTGATGGTAAATAATGTTCTGTAAAAACAGAGATGAGGTAGCTAGAGTTTCAGGTGGTTTCTACTCTACCAAGACAAAGGGACTAGCGTTTACCACAGCATGTATGAAGACAGAAAGCAGCAGTAGCTAGAATAACAGGAAAGGGTGGTTTAGGACCAGTACAGTTTGTTAAAATCATGGTAGGAATGTTTTGCATGTGTCTTTCTTTGGAAGGTACTGTTCTTTTAAGTATCTACTTCCCAAGCAGCTCAACAGGATTTTCAGTAAGGCTGTAGGATCTTTGTGTGCAATGCATACAGAGTCATATTTTCTTCTAGCATCATGCTTTTGAGTATTTTACCCATTGCATTTACCTCTTCTGCTGCTAAAAATCTTTCCCTTTATCTTGTTAACTCAGTATGTATGTATTGCAGGTTTCAGGCTGTGGAAGGAAAAGAAGACAAAAATAACAGGAATGGTTAGCTATTTCTGCCTTTCCTTTCTGACAGGAATGAGGTGAACATCTTCTGACAAGAAACTATTTAACAGGTAAAGTTTGGTTTACCATGTCTAATAATGTGGTTCTCCTGAGAAGTGAAATCTCGTACCCCTTCTCATGGGGCAGAATCATTCTATTGTGTCTCCAGATTCTGGCCTTAAACATTTCTTTATTGCATGAGTGCAAAAGAGCTGAATCTGCTTATGCTTTCTCATTGGAATGCATTATAAAATATTTTGTAAATGTGTGAATGTTCCTTGCAGTTACAGGAATCCAGGGTCCCATTAAAATAAACAGAATGCCCCAATAACTGTTGTACAGACACTCAAAACATCTGTTCCTTGATTTATTGTAGAGCTTGCACTGGGGAGTTACTTAATAAAGGTGACTTGGATATAGCGACAAGCACAGAGGATGAAGGTAATATAAATTTAGGGGCATATAGAAGGCTTACATTTATTGCTGCTATTGGTAAGAATTAAATTGCTGAAATAATAATAAAGAGGGAAAGTATAAAATGTGCCTAGAAAAAGCAGAATTTCTGCCTAGGCAGTAGTCTGAGGCAAAAGGCTTGGGATACAAAACTTCACAGGAATACAATGATTTGGAAAAGAGTAAATAAACTTTTCTTCATACATATAAGATGTATTTTAATGTGACAAATGGTGATGGCAAAGTACAGTTCCTTTGACTGGAACTGTAATATTTCATAACCTTGAAGAACTTCCTTTTTAGTCTATAGAGAAACCACTAAATTGTTATTGTTGTTCTTATACTTCAGCAACACTACATGTGCAAGTGGTAAATTTTCACTAGCTGTAGCAAAATGCATTTGAAGAAAGACTGTTAGCATCGTGCTGACTCGCGCTGGGAAAGCATCAATGCAAAAGCCTTGTCCAGCCTATAGTATTTCCTGATTTATGAAGTATCTTAATAGTTGTCCTTACTAGTAAATAAATGAAAAATATAAATGTCAAAGGTGATTTCTTGCTGTAATTCCCTCATTTATGAAGGAGACAGCTGCCATGAGCTGTTGTATCAGTAGCCAAATTATGGCATACTTCAAAACCCTGAGAAAATCAAGTTCCTAAAAATGTTTTCTGACTAGTGAAATACCTCTTTGTCTTCCATAGATCCAGTTTGCCTGGGAATATGGATCCTCTTAAAATTAGACAGTGACATTTTTATCTTTACATCAGAGTCTGAAAGATTCAAATAATATGTTCAATGGATTGGGAGAGAGGGAAGAAGTTAGGCTATTGGGGCTCTGAGGATGTAAAACTAAAAATGTGGTACTGAATGGTTGCTGATATGGTTTACTTAGTAAAACCAACAGCTGACAGTGTGCTGTATATTTCAGGTGGACGCTCTGTGTCTGTATAAATGAGTTTGCAGAGTACTAGTGAGGGAAACCAGGTACTTAGAACCTAGCAACTCTTTGGAGTAGAAAAAGTAATATTTTCCTTTTAAATTAACCTCCTCTCTGAACATACCTGCAACTTCTTCTTCTCTCCTGCAAGTGACCCATTGTTTTTCCTTATTTATCCGTTCATCTTTAAAAAATCCTACCTAAACCACTCTGGTAAAGTCTCAAGTGAAACATATCTACAGCTCGTTGCAGTTTCTATTACTTTGGTCTGTACCAAGTCTTTCCAAAATCTGGTTGGTCTTAGCTGCTAAACAGTTGGAGTCTTTCTTAGAGCACAAGGTCCAGGATAATGAGGATTGACATCACTCACTAGTCCTTTTAAGGTCTATTTTTACAGCAGAGTGGTTTGTTGCTAAAATCTAGGTCTAAAACAAAGTAGTGCTACTGGTTGTGATTGCCTGAGTGAAAATATTGAAGGCAAAGTTTTCTTTGGTTGGAGGAAACTGTGACTTCTCAAATGCCAAAAGATGGAAAGATATAGTTTAATGATGTTTCATTTACTTTGAGCAGCGCTCTCCAACCAAGTGGTCACTGCTTGTTGAATGCAGGAGTATAATTTCCCATTTTGAAGTAACATTTGAATTCATATTTCCATTTTATAAAAAGTACATTCAAAAATCAAATGAAACTTCTTTACAAATTAATGATTTTTGTGTGTGTGTTTGGGTTTTGTTTTACTTATTTTTATATTATTAGATTTTAAATTAGAAAAAAAATAAAAGTTGTACTTTGGAATATCCTGTAAAGTTCACAGCAATAAAAAGCTGTAGTGGCTCACTTTTAAAGTACTCACTGTATTATACAACTTTGTTCCAGCATCCTTTTTCATTCCATCTTCACCAGTGTCGCTGTGCTTAGGTATACTTAAGCACCATGTGAGCTAGCCTTGAAGCTGTAGAATGTGTTGATGTTTGTCCAGCATGTACATAAACTCATTCTGAGAATGTGTAAGAATGTAAGGAAAACAATAAATGTGGATCTCTTCTTTTGCCGAGAAGGTCAATTTATTTTTTTTTTTTTTACCTCCATATTTCTTAACTTGAATTTATTGTTTTCTCAATTATGGCATTCTTTTAGTACATATTTTACAAAATGGGGAGAAACAAAATACACATTCATGGCCTTGGGCTTTCAAAACAAATTCCAGGTAAGCTCAAGAACATCAGAATATTTGTAAATAACCCATGGCAACATGCCTTAGTAACGAGACTGAGCCTTTCACATGTCCCCTGTATTTTTTATGCCACTTGATTCCAAGCATATTACATAAATATCATTCTAAACACTATAATAAAGGAAGCTTGAACTGATGCCAAAAGTACCTGAAGTTCTTCCATTTGTAATTTTCCTTACAAAACTTATTAACTGCCTTTGTTTTCATAAAAGCAATGCTGAAAGGTTACCTATAATACTGTGTTCTTGAGAGTTAGAATGGATAGAAAAGGTCTAATAATTGTAATTATATAACTGAAAAGGAGAGTCTTGGCATATTAAGGCACTTAAAAGGAGGGTAAGGAAATATCACATAGAGAAGGAATTTGTTCATCAGATTCACAAATAGGTTTAAAAAGAGGCTGAAATAAAAATGGAGGGTAATCAGAAAGTAACTGAGTGGTTTATAATTACTTCTTATTGATCCACTCTGTATTTCTTTGTGATTCAGTGAATGCAATGAAAAGATAATATGAGAATGGGATAAGTACCCCCAATGAAACAAACTAAGGACATGGATAAGCCAAATCTTCATACCAAAGTATGAAGAAACTGTGAAATTCCTATGGAGTTATTAGCTCTATCTCACCACTAAATTGATCACTGTCTTAGTGTATGTTAGTAAAACAAAGCTTTAAAGTCAAGATGCCAGAATGTAAATTACCTTTTTGAATTACCCATTTGAATCAGTTATTCTCATATCAAAAAAGGTCATAAATAACATAAAGGATTGCCACATGTGTGTTTGATACTTACGTATGTGAATTTTGATGTGTTCATTGCATTAAATAATTGTGAATTAATCATTCTTTTGGATGGATCCATGGTTAATTCTGGGAGACAAAAATGATTTCCAGAACTGAAAACTATGATGGCTTTACCACAAAGAGAATTCTAGGACAAAATCAACTTAGAAACTAGCCACAAACTAGCTATTGACTTGGAGCGCCTTTTCCCCCAGCAGAAGATCAATTCTGAGTATTTTTTTGATGTTAATTCTTTGACAGAGTTTGACTGGGGATGCCTTTGAACACACTGTTTGGAATTATACAAATTTGTGTTTAAATGGGATAGTGGTTTGTGGTTTTTTAAATGACAGCATTCCAAACGCCATCAGGTCAGTATTTGCAAAACATTATAAACATAACAAAAGAATGTTTTATTTTCCATCTCCATGCATGGAGGTGCAAAATGCATCATGAGATAAATACTTCATGTGAAAGTACAAAGGTATCATATTTTATCCAATTATTGTCTTTCTCAAAGCTGAACTGACTGCTGGTGTCATTGTTGTATTGCTAAAATAAGATTGTGAAACAAATACCAGAACTGTAAGCCACGTTTTGATTTCTACAGATATTTCATTTATAGGAATCTGTAGATATGAGATGAATTTGTGCTTGTATATGTTCACAGATAAACCTAATTAAGGGAGACTGACAATTTTACTGTATGAAATTGTCCTTTTTTTTTTTTTTTTTTTTTACAGAACAGGAGCGATCTTAATATCACATAGCTAACTTGTGTCTTAATACTGGGCAAGGTAAACCATAACTGAAGTGCCGGTGGAGGCAGAAGGTATTTCTTGAACCACTCTGCGTTTATATGCCTTTCTTATTATATATAAGCCTTTCTATTAGCTTTCTGAGAATGATACTATTAACAAAATTCTGCTTCCAATAATAGTAGCAAGAAATGGGGGGCACAGACATTTATTAACACAAACCTTTAACTGTTTTGATGACCTTGGATTTTCTTCACACAGATCTTAGGAATTTAATCTGGTGTGGGACAGAACCCATTTTAGAATGTCAGAGCTGGGATCTACTCCTTGAATCCAGAGCCACATTGCTTAAAAAGGAAACGGATGCAAATCTGTATTTCTGCCTTCCCGTGTTAGCAGAAATACACTTCTATCGGATTGATATCCAGAAATTAGAAAACTAGAATTGGAAATTACTGTTTTAAATATTGCCAGTTTCAGTCACACCAGAGAGTGAATAAAAAGGCTGATCACTTTTAAGATGTCCCAAGTAGTCACTCATGAATAACCACTAGGCAGACATACATTGTAATAAACCTTTCACTAAAGGGTTTTGAATAATGAACATGACTGTAAAAACTGAAACTTACTTATAGCTCATTCACTAACAGAAAGGGATGAGTTTGTCAAACATTCTTCAGTAAGGTAGCTCAGCCTACTTTGACTAAGTGGTTGTTGGCTTCTTTAAGTTTGGGGGTTCAGGGGGTGTCCTATTTTCATGCTAAACAGAACTTTAAAAAAATCTTAAATGAAACCTCAAGCTTTATGTAGATTAGCTCAGATTTTAAGGTTTGTTTGGGTTTTTTTTCCCCCAGAACTAGATGAAACATTCTGTTTTCAATAGAGATGGCTTTCAGACCTATGTTTAGTGTACATACTTTACAAAACCTAGGACTACTTCTGCAGTAACATCAGTAGAGTGAAGTGCAAAATCGTGTTGTCTGAGGAAATTTTTACACAGCATTTTAGCACTTAAATGTATTATCAGTTACGTCCATAACTGGGACTGTAAGAAGTATGTATGCATGAATGCAAGACTTTATCAAATACCAGTACTTCAGTTTATTACACATTTTACTGCTGTTGGTGTCATTAGTTTTCCCTGTTAGTCAGTCATTTTTTACCTGACTTCCTGTAGCTTTCTTACAAATGTGTACCATTAAGAGTTATATTTGCTTTTAGCTAGAATTAGGGAAAAAGAAAAATGCCATATGAATGCATTCAGTTAAACTGATTTTATTTTTTTTCTTAATGAGTTGGATTGAGCATGCAGGTAAGTTGAGAGGTAATTCATTAGACTTTGTTGAATTATTGATAATGGTGCCAACCTGACTAACTCTATATACCAAGTAATGTTGATAGGAAGACCGCACTAGATGGCAAAACAGAGCAAGATCTTTAGTACCCACACTAATATTGTCAATACTGCTATTCTTTATGTAAAAATCTATGAAAGTTTGGGGTTTTTCTCTGAACATGTTGGATAGGAGTGTCAATTTCTGTCAGTGATCTGCTAGTTTGACAAATGCAACACACCCCAGCCTTGTCATTTGCACTTTCAAACCCTTCCTTGTTTGCTTTCAGACAAGGTGTTTCCTTCACATCCCACTGGCAGGATGACTAAAACAGCTTTACCCTTGAGGCATTTCTTCTAGCAAGTCCCAAAGTTAAAACACTTACCATACCATGAATGCCATCGAAGGCCAAGGCAGAAGACATGTTTTAGACTAAGTGTTCTTTCATTTAACTAGCAAAAGTGGTTTGTTAAAGTTTTTCATAATTTGACTCAAGATGATTTGTACTTGTGGAAAGATTATCTACTTTTGGAGTCCTGACTTCAGCCTAAGCAAAAGAAAATTGATAAGTGAACAGCTTTTAGTACATCACTATGTATTTGACAATATGAATAGCATTGATAAATAGCTGAGCTAAAGTTTTGCACAGGAGATATGTAAAAGGCTATCTTCATGAAGTCTGGAAGTTGTTCTTCTACCTGGGACATTTTACATGGAAGTCAAATTACAAACAGTGGGTAGCAAGGCATTGTCTTGCCTTGTCTCTCCCTGTTTTTATGCCAGGACTATATTTAGCACTTGGAGTCATTGAGGAACTGGTTGGCTGATTTTTACATATGGCTCCACACTGACTGTACATATCAGATGAAGGTTTGTACATCTTTCTGAGTATTATATATCTCTTGCAAGATTAATATTGGTGCTTTGGACTGGAATCCACGTCTCCTGAAACCCTAACCCTGGCTCTGACAATGACATGGGTCACACCTGCTGGCAAATCATTCTGAGATCTCCAGTGGGACTTCAGTGTTTTGTTTGCTTCTGGAATTCAGTAATACAGAGTGAGGCAGCCCAGAATAGGCTCTGGCAGAAGCAGTGTGCTGAATGTGTATGTGCTTTAATGTAACAAAAAAAGGCTAGGACAAGAGAAGTGAAAGCCATCAGATGTGTATTGTGCTTGGACATAGCCTAAGATTGTTACCTGTGAAGTAAATCTACATCAGAAGGTCTCTGCTTTAGACGTGTACCTTTGAGAAAGCTGAAGGTGGGCAATATGACTCCCACATATGATTCCTAACATTGATTTAGATTCGCTTCCAGAGATCTATCTTGACTCTATACCTCATTTTATCTGTCAGAAAATAGAAGCACAACTTCCTTGCAGTGCTAGGAAAAATATCTGCACACATTTCTAACTCTGACTCTTGCGATGTGAAGAGAATTATGGGTATGAGATAATAGCAAGATTTTTCAATTCAACTTCAAGATTTATTTACAATTTAAGTCGAAAAACATAGAACTTGTTCATCAGCCATGGCTCACATACTAACATTAAATGGCCCTTTTTAATGTTGTCACTGAGACTAAAACCAGTGCTCCCTCTTTTCTCCTACCCAACTTTGCCCTTCGAAGTGTGAATGATGAGTATTAGTCTCAGTGGAGTCTAAACTAGAGACATTTTTCTAGTTTTGTTAGGCACTTTGCTCACATTAATTAGGAAAAATGTTTGAACCATTTCTAATAAATCAAGTCTAACTTTAGAAGAAACATTCCCATTATTTTGAGCACTGCTTCATTTCAGTGCTTTTTAGAGCCTACATGCTCCGTGCTTAGCATATACCTGCAGAATGAGTGGATAAAGAATGAAGTGGTATCAGTTTTAAATCGAAAGGAGTTTAATACTTTGAAAGTGTAATATACCAATGATACAGTGCTTATTCTTTTCACTTGGGCTAGCTGAAATCCTCAAGTAGGTATTAGAAGGCAATGCTCATTTTTGGTGTTCCACGTGAGAGGTCTCTTATGGACAAAAGAAGTGATGGTATTTTGTTGCCTTAATATTTTTTTTCTGTACTGGAGTCTTGCTTGCCTCCAACGAATGCAAATATTATCTGTGAATTTAAAAAAGTGTCATAGAAAAACAGTCACTATGTATTTGAAAATAATCTTTTTTTCACTGAAGCAATTGAAGAAAGCGTGTACTTAATCTTAAAGATGCATACTGGAAAGTTTTGAAATTTAGATGCCGGTACCATGCGCAGTTATCTCCTTCCTCTACGATGATTATAGTGTAAAGAAAAAAAGTCACATGCTATAAGGGTCTGATTCCAGGTTCCACCAGACATATGGCATCTGCATACTGCTAATTGATCATTTATACAAATTCTAGTCATCATTAGCAGCTAATTCCCTATGTACTAATGCAACTGAGAATTCTTCAGTTTCTAAACTGGCATTTGCTCTAGTATACAACACTGGGGGAAAAAATCTCTTGATGGGTGTCCTGCAAATGGAATAGCTTAGGAAAACAGGAATGGTTGAGTAAAGCCTCATTTCTGTTTTATGCAAAGTGTGCATACATGTTTTTCTGCTGTCTTCTCCACTGATTGATATTGCAATGTCCTTGATTTCATTGTGCTTGGTAGAGAAGAGGTCTTGTATCTCCAGCTTTTCTCTTAGGCTTTCCTAGTGATCCAATGTATTTTCATGTTACGTGTAAATCTTGAAATGGCAGACAAAACAAGATATTGTGTTGGAAAGTGCATTTAAGGTGACTTCCAAGGCCTGTATTTACTGCAGAGCTACATTCTTCCCTGCTGTACCACACAAAGACACAGATTTGTGAGAAGCAGGCTGCAAAGAGCATATACCCACTCAGAATGAGATCATCTCATATGCGGGTAACAGCTTTTTTTCAAAGTAGAATGGCAACCCTTTCATAGCAAAATACATCATTTCCCTAGAGGTATATATGGGGTTTAGGTTTTTTTGTATTACATATGAGGACTTATGATTGTGTCTGAAATGAGTATGTAAGGTCCAGCAGATGTTTAAAAACATTGCATGCATAACCTTGCTTGACAGCCTATTTATCAAAATCATGAATTCCTTTGAATCCTCATGGAATCTTTCAGAGAAGGTTTGATTAAGGATGTTGGGAAATACCATACACAGGACCATACACAGGAGCAAACCTACTAATCAGTAAGAGATGCTTCGTCATGCCCTGTGTTCCAGCCGGGATTTATATGGATCAGTCATTCTCTTCCACTGAATTTGATGTTATCTAAACTAATGGAAATGTTTCATTTCCAAAATACTACTTGTGATGTCTGAATGCACATGTAGCAGGAGATTTCGCATGGCGCAGGCATTAAGGATTGATACTAGTCAAATAAATTACTGATATAAGAGAAACTCTAAAATCAGAGAATTACAAGACTCATAAGCACTGTGAGCATTTTATCCTTTTCCCTTGTTTCTGGCTGAGTGTTTGTTGTTATTTTAGTATTAAAAGGGTACCATAAACAATTACATGCTATCAGTGAAAATGCAGAGGCCATGACTGAAAGTTAGTGTTTACACTTTGAGATATCAGAGTCTTTAGAGAGATGAGACATCCCTGTAAGGCTTTAAGCACTAAAGTAAATGAGCTGAAGTTTAAGCAGTGGACCTTGTAGTGAAAGGATATTTGAGCATATTCTTTGGGGGTTGCCTATTGTATTGCACTATTATTTCTAGAGTTACATATCTGCAGAATAGTTTGCAACCTTGGTCTGGCAACATGCTGGGGGGCAGCAGATTGATTTGGAGGAATCCATGAAAAATAAGTCAGAAAAGTGAGCCAGATGTCAATAATCTTCCATGTAAGTTTCCCACTCAAAATGTCTTGGGGCTTTGCCAATTAACAAAGATTAAGCACCACTTCAAGCAGTTTTCTTAGGTCAGTTGTGCTTGTGGCAGGGTTTCTTTATGGCTGCAAGTTTTATGGCTCAAAAAAATACTTCCCCAAATGGTGACATTTTTTGGAACAACTTTTGAGGTCTTTAAGGACTTAGGAGAATTATGGTCTCATTTGCTGTTCTCAGTGAAAGCAACAGAAATCAACAGCTGAGCAGCAGCAGCTGAGGATGTTTGAGTGTTTCCCAGAGTGTAATCACTGGTGATCTGTGAAAGTACAAGCAGTAAGCTGAACCAGGTCATGCTGATAGTATTTTCAGTTTTAGGTTAGGTAAGAGGACAAGGCAGTCCAATGGAAAATTTGAGAGGTTGACAGTGACCTAGAATGGGTGGGAATTACTTGTTCAATTTGTGGAAACAAACATTGATTGACTGATGAATGATATTCTATTCAGTGTGCCCTGCTAATTAGCTCATTCACTTTTTGCAAGTTAATTAGTAAGCTGTAGCCAATATTGACAGTTTTGGTGGATTGGATCATATGTACTTTCTCTCATGCAGGATATCTGTACTTGTCACGTATCCCAAAAGAAGGATAAAAAAATGAGGTAGCTGCATAGACAAACTGAACCAGATCTTTAGCTGGTACAGCAGGCTTAGTGCCTGGACATATTTAATTATACTGATGGAGATCTTGGAAAGCAGATTATGGAGACACCAGAGGGAGAGGATAAGGAGTATCTCGAGCAAACTTCTCATATTAATCCGTACACATGTAAATCCCAGTCCTACTGAGCTGCATCATTACTTGAAGTATAACAGAGATGTTATTCATGTTACAATGCAGTGACATATTAAGAATTCACCTACCCTTAAGATAAATTATTTAAAAACCAAAGATAATTAGATTGATAAATTTTTACATGACAGTTTATTGATGGAGAATTGAGGCTGCAGACTGCTGGTAAGGTCTTCCTTTGTCTGAGAGCTCTTTCTTTTTTTTTAATGATTTTATTAGAATCCCTTTACAGTAGATACCTGTGAAATAAACTGCTTTTTTAGCATATGATCTGAATAAACAGATTACACAGTTCAGTCATTTTAGTTCCTGGCTGTGTATTTCGGAATTGAAAGCCAAGAGGAAGCCCGAAATTTGCAGAACAGAGCAACAAACTAGCATAGTCATAAAAATAAAGTTTTATTTGCTAACAAGTAGCTATACCCCAGAATGAAGGTAACTTAATCTGAGTAATTTCCAGGGAGGCTTATTTGCCCTTCCTGCAAGCCTTTTATTGCAGTCGTAGCATTTTTTTATTACTACTTCCCCTTCATTATTTCAATGAATGTAACAACTTCCCATAAATTCGGGCCTCAGAACACAAATAGATTCACCAGACATCCTCATTACTGCAAAATTCTTATCCACAGCTGAAATGCACAGTGCTTTGTCTTTTTGGTCTACACATTTCAATCAAATTCTATAGCAAAACTCCCAAAAAGTAGGAAACGCTGAAGTACGAGAAAGGGATCCCTTTTTGTGGCTGTTGCTCCAATCTTCTATCCCTATTTAATTGGGCCTGTTGTCTTACCTGTTGACTTTTTTCATACTGAGGATCATGTCTCAGTTGTGTCTTTCTGCTTTAGCACTGTGTCTTAAGCTGTAGCATCTTCTTTTTTACTAATACCACAGTGTAGCTGTAAGACTATATTAAGACCCAGTATTAGCTTTCATAACTCCTCCATTCCCTATGTGTGGTTATGAACACACTGTTTTTTCTAATAAAGAATTATAAATATATAATTTTGTCTTACAACTGGGATATGTTTCTCTACTACTTTGTTTTCAATTGTCCACTGAAAGAAAAACATAGAACATCAGTAAATGTAGTGATTTTCAGTACTTATGTGGTTTTGTAGTTAATATTTCTGGAACAAAAGTGTTCCAAAAGCTTTTCACTCTATATTTTAATCCATAATGCATGGTTCTCACTATCTTTTAATTGCCTGTCTTGTTTAAATGTTGTCATATCCCTGGATATGATTTAATATATTAATCTTTCAAAGAAACTGATGCCACGCTGCCCTCTAGACACAGAAACTAGCTCAGTGAATATCTATGAAGTGAGTGCTATGATAGAAACAGCTGCAAGAGGGAGTAGGTTGTATCTGTTCATCTCATCACTTCTTGCCAGGGGTTTAACCTGGCTGGAAACAAATCTGAAACTTTCATACCACTGCTCCACGAGTTTCTAAATCTGGCTATCCTTGATGTAGCACCAGTGCCAACAGTTTACATCATGATGCTGCTTTTGAATTTACAGAGGACTGAATACCTATTTATTCACTTCCAAGAATCCCAAACCCTAACCCTAAGAAATCGTATATAAGCCTGAACCAATTAAATCAGGCCTACTCTTATTATAAAATTCTTTAAAGTCTGGGCTAAGAGGCTAACTTCTTGGAAGCATCATAGAGAAGGTAATATTAAATTACAGATTTGATTTAATATTTTGTAGAATGACGTAAAGTATCCAGGAAATACATGATCCTTCATTAAAACTGTGAAGGGCTATTAAGGGGAGATTTTGTGTGGTGGTAATTTATCTTAGTTCAAATGTTTTCATTCCTGATGGTTGCTGTACACCAAACTTCTTGCTACACATTAGAATGATTTATCCTTTCTAGTGAAGAATGAATGATCTATTAAGTGCCATGTCAGGCTTGTTTATAGGAAGACGCACTTGAATCCTTACTCTCTCAGAGACACCCTCTGTGACCTTTCCTGGGCCATCTAAACTTTGGCACCTTAGTTGTCTGCAAAATAATGAAAATAGTACTTCTTTATACCACAGGAGCTGCTCTGAGTCCTGAGATATCTAATCAGGAGGATAAACTAGTTCTTAATATAAATTTGTAGTTTATATCCTTCTTCCTCTGTCCCCATCTCCCTCCCACTCCCCAGTGTGACTGCATCAGCATTTTAAAGCAAAAATGTCACTTCCCACAGCACCTGCCATCTCCACAGGGAGTTTTGCAGATGTTTTGTGTTATATGAAGGAGTAGCTACCATTCTGTATCTTGTAACTCTTCCTGTTGCTTTTGAATGGCAAGCACAAGACATGGATGCCAAGTCACAGAGAAGATTGTCTAGCAGGAGCAGCTGGCTGCTTGGCAGCTGCATTATCATAGCAGCTTTGAAGCTGTCCATGGGTCTGTCACATGGTTTAGCTACCAAGAGACTGCGTTGGCTTCTGTGTCCTTTCTAGATGCCATCTTCTGTTAAATATTCTTTCATTCTTTGGATTTTTTTGTGTGTGTGCATAAGCTCTTACTTTGGCTATAGGGATTCAGAAGTTTCATTTCCATGTGGAAAGGACTTAAAAAAAAGCCCAGAAGTGGTAGAAAAGCTGATGCAAGATTATATGCATAAAGCAGAATATTCAGAGAAGTTTGATTTGAAAATAACTGCTAAGCTATTATATTATCTTTTAAATGTAGGAATCAGAAAACAGCTAGTGCTCAGCATTTGCTGAAAAGCAGGTCTCTGAAGAGACCTCAGACTGGTTTCTAGAAAGTTTAAGTGTTTGCTTTATAAATGAGGCTACTTTGATTTTACACAGTATGTTTCTACAAATGTTTTTATTGATTATAAATAATTAAACAAATAAGGCATTCAATTTTGCTTTCAAACAAACAGAAAGCATGAAAGCGATGTCAGTGTGTTTAAGCCCAACTAAGATTTTCTACTTCAATGCATATGCTGTTATTTTAAAGTTTATAGCTTCTGTCTGATTTGTCAAAAAATACCTAGAAATGTGTCATACACCTTTTACACCTTAGTCACTGTCCTTCAAAACAGCTTGGGACAAAAAACCCCTCACAAATACTTCTTTTTTGTATAAGCTTTTTATCAAATACATTGTCCCATGAAAGTTTCAGGATTAAATTTATTTTCCTAATGGATATGAATGTATTGTTTATGAACTTTAATTTCCATTTCAGATTTTTTTTTCTGTCAGTTTGTAGGTCTAAATACAAAATCAGAGTAAAAAATGTGAGTTTAAGTTTTTTATATACCCAATGTGAAGAGAAATAAAAGTTGTCTATGTGGGCTGAAAAGTTTAGTAGCTGTGAAGCAGCACAGGGTGAGAACACATATAATCTCACTGGGTGCCTGGCTTTAAATTTGTCTAAAGAGTTAATACCAAGTTCTCTATGTAGTGTTCCTCTAGCTTAATTTCAAGGTATGTGCTAATCTCATAGAGGGCATTATTGAGGAAGCAAAGAAAGATTGCTCCATCAGAATTTGACCCCTGTTGTTTAACTGCGATTAATCCTGCCTGTCCATATATTAGACCAACAGCCCATTTTCGAACCAATTTGGCCTCTTCAGTAGATTCTTGGCATTGCTATCCGAATGTTCCAGACACTCAGATTAAGGTCTGTGTAATAGGGTTAAACTTAAAAAATGAGTAAAGGTTTCCACTCAGGGTTTTGCTGAATGCTCTTTCTGTAACCAGCGTAGGAACTGGGAAGTCATGTGGTAAAATGGCACTTCTTAGCAAGGAGTTGCACTAATAATAGTAAGAGAACAGAATGGTTCATGACCAGTGATATTGCTGAGAACAAATGCATTATATATTGACTCCAAATTAGGCCAAAGCAGAATTCACCTGCCTCTGGTATTGTATCACTGATCCTTCCTCTGCCAGCTTACCTATCCCAATCTGTTTGTTATAAAAGAATAGACCGAGAATGTGTTGGGTGAAACTGAGCTATAAGGTGGGGGCGGCTTCCTTAGGAAGGTTACCAGATGCAAAAGAGATTAGATGCAGGCTTTTTCTCTGTATACCATTACTCTGTGGTCACCAAATGCTGGATTAAGGATAGGCTTTTCTTCTCTGTAATATAAATGACATTTGCTGCATGCCTTTTTCCTGGGCTTGGGCAGTAACAGGCTTAGTATTGCCTGAGGCCAAGAGACAGCAGAAGGGAAAATTCAGGAGTTTTGTAATTTTTTTTCTCACAGACAAAAAAAGATGATGAGTGAAAGCACTGCCTCTGTCAGGCCCAGAAAATAAGATAACTTCATTTCTCATTCCCCAGAAGAAGAAAAATCAGGGCATGTGCAATTTTCCTCCCCATTTCCCACCATATGTATGTCCTGGGCTTTGTAAGTGTTTGGTTGTTGTATTTGTTTTTCTTACGGCTTGTAAAAATGGGTCTTAACAACAGAAGTTGGAAGATGGGATTTCTCAATTTTTGTCTCATTTCTATTCATCTTTTAACTGTTTCCTTGGAGATGTTCCAGAAAAGGAATATTAAACTGTCCTAGTGTAATTCAATAATTCAGATAGAGCTCCTTCTTCAGCCAGGAGTCCCATTGGAGGGGCTCACAGAGAGGCTTCTGTGGCACTGACAGGTGGAAATTAACATGTTTCAGCAGTACTCACAATGCACATACTTAACATCAGCGAGAAGATCCTACATTAAGAGAAGAACAGGAAGAAAATCTTTTGTAGCTATAAGACTGTCATGCAGTGTGTTTTCATTTCAGCCTATTTTTGCTACTCTGATTTTTTAATCTGCTGATCTTGAATCTTGATCTCTGCTAATTCTAAAAAAATGGCCATGATGGTTATTTAAAATCATACACAAGAAATCCTGTTGACTGCTGTTTAATCCATCCCTCTCTACAGCCACTTTGCCCCTTCAGAATTCATCCTAAATCATACAATTTAAGTAGTATCAAAAGGAATTAGTCATGCCAACACCAAAGCTGTGATCAGCAGGTAATGATTCTTGTTACATTTCAGTTTATTTTACATCTTCCTTTTTAAGTGGATAGCAAAAGGGTATTGGCTTAAATACCTGTTACTGAGTAGAGGCGAAAGATTTGGACTTATTGATAAAAACTAAACAATCTCACTGTAAACCACTTTATTGTCTTTTTCCTTGTGGGTGACATTTATGAATTGCCTTCACAGGAGCCTGGTGTAGGTTTAATGTGTAGAGATAACAGAATAACCTTATATATAAACTACAAGTATAAATACTATCACTGACAGTACTCCTTACGGTTTTGTGCCAAGTGTATTTAGACATATGGAAAACTACATGGCCTGCTAACAGAAAGATGGTTTAGTTGACATCTTGCTTTATATTCCTTTTGGGATCTGAAAGTGATTTTGAAATACCACAACTTGTGGGAGTCACAAGTGCTGTTGTTTGGCATTTGTGCTGCAATTTTTGCCTTTGTTTTCACATCTGTCTTAGGTCAGTGAGGTTGCACCAATGTCATGAAGGTATGGGAGGATCTGAGTTTTGCATCTTTGTCCTATGTTTAATTTTTCAATAAATATAGATCCCATTTCTAAGACACAGGTAGTGAAGCAGGCAGCATCCCTCACTAACAAAGGGTTCTGTGGGGATTCAGATGAGGTTACAAAGAGCCCCAGTGGAAGGAAGTAGACCAGATAAGCAGTGAAAATACTCTCTGTTACATATATTAAAACCTTTTCAGAACTCTGTATGCTTGCTATAATTGTATATTGACTCTCAAGAGGCTTTACTACAAAAGAATTCTGAATTTATGTTCAGAGTAATAAGCTTCTTGCTAAGATTTAAGCTTAAATCTTTCTTATAGAAGCATGATTTCTGTTGCAGATGAGCACTGGAACTTCCTATTTAGGAGTTCTTTCCTTCATCAGGAAAAGATGAAGCAACTTCTCAGAGAAGCTTCTCAGAGAGCTGTTAATGTTGTCTTCTCATTACTTCTATTTCTTCTCTATATGTCCTGTTTATTTTTTTAATACAATGGGGTATTGATTCAATGTCATACGTTATCATAGACGGGTAGAACCCAGGTATATTATAGTGAAAATAGACACTCCAGTAACTACTGCTACTACCTGCACTTAGGAGGCTGTCTTAGCTTACCAGCACATTTCTTTGATGGCAGATAAGCTGCAAATTGCAGGTCTGGAAAGCCACTGAAAGTGAAGTTTGGGCTTTTTATTGAATGGAAAAAAAAAGAAAAGAAAAAAAAAGAGAAAAGATAATGTTGCCTCTTTTGTTGAAGTCATTACTGATTTTTATTCTGTCTGGCCAACAATATGAATGCTAGAAAAAGAGAAAAGATAATGTTGCCTCTTTTGTTGAAGTCATTACTGATTTTTATTCTGTCTGGCCAACAATATGAATGCTAGCATCAGTGTACACTTCACTTCGACTGTGAATTGAGATTTTAATTACATGAGGTGGTGGTAAACTGCTGATTTTTTCCTCCAATGAAAAGTGGCAGTTAAAGAAAACCATGGAATCAGGCCTCTTCTAACACCATTGCACAAGAGAAAGCTTTCCAGGCATAGCACATTGTGTTTAGTATCACTTTAGAATTCTATAAATCTTTGATCAGCTTTTATTTAATCTTTGTCTAAATTGGAAGATAGCAATGGTCCCTTAAGATGCTGTATGGAATTGAATGAAATTTAATAAGGCGCCTGACAGTTATTTGATTGTGATTCGTAGCACTTTCATTTTACAGGCTTAAGCAATACTGACCTCAAAAGGACTGTCAGTCAGACTAGGTAGAGGGCGGGGAAATAAAGCATTTTATTCTTCTTTGCTCCGGTCCTTTTTACTTGATAAGCCCTTAATAAAAGTCGAAATGAAGTCCTTGCCAATTCTTAGACTGATTCTCTATTCAGAGATAGTGGATTCAATTCTGGAACATTTTAAAGTAGGAAATGCAAAATAAGACAACATCTAAATGGCTTTTACATGAACAACCTTGACAGACTGTATAAATTTAGAGTAGAAAAGAGCTAGGAGATGGGATGACATGGTTTGCTTCTCAAGGGACCACCTGGTAAATTTTGAAGGTCCCCAGAACAGGCTGTGGGTTACCCTGAACTACAGGAGGTCCTCCTACCCACTCAAGCAGAAACTCTGTGTTTTGAAATGATGCAGCCAATTATTTCAGCTTTATGCACAACATGAATAGCTAAAAGAATAAACCTGATCTCTTGAAAAGTTTTCATTTATGTCTTCTAGAGCTGCCTTTCTCACAGGCTCATGTACATGCCATCTCGATTATTAAAGCACAATTGCATTAGTGACAAGCTGCTTCCCTCAATTAGGTTTGACACAAGGTAATTTTATGGCTTTAAGTATATTTATCTTTGACTCCTGATGGATTTTCTGCTGTCCTTGTTTACTACCTAAATCACTTTTTCTTTTCTCTTTACATTTGTATAACACACTACTGGGTGTTTCAATTTTAATCACAGTTATGTATTACTGTTTATTATTTGCATTACTCTGGTATCTAAATGTCAAGGGTCCATGGCATTAAACACAGTAAAAAGTTTTAAGTATTTTTTTAAATCACTCACAGATACTGCTGCAGTGTTACTGAGTTTGATTCAATAACAATGAACAGTTGTTTTTCTGTTTGTATGTGCAGTAATGAAAATCAAGAAGAATGAAAAATGAGTGGAAAGAGTTGTTTTTAAGCAGAGATTTAATTGAAACAAGTGACTGAGTACTTTATATTGCACTGGCTTGAAATAGATGAACTTCTCTGAATATAATGAGGGCATGTAAGGATCATAAGGCAAAATACTGTAGCAACATAAAAACCGCTAGTTGGCCCAAATTTTAGCTACTTCAGGACCTAGTCTGTGACAGATAACCTGCCTTGCAAAAGTCTCTGAACAGTGGTTAACTTAAATTTATGAGGTATACTATCCTTTATAAGAAGCATGCCCAGGAGCTGATTCTGGCACACTACACAAAGAATGCACTTTCAGAAAATAATATGTACAGGTTATTTACATCTGTTTGCCTGTATTTATCTGTATCTTGTGATGGCTTTTTTGAAAGCCTCGGAGAAACAAAACCTCATTATTGGTATTCAAGGCTGGATTTCCTTTTTTTTTCCTAGATACAGTTCTGGCAATGAGCTCCCCATTTAGTGAAGTGGTTTTTTTACTGTTATTTTTAATAACTTGAATAGTTCTATTCAGCCCAGTTAGACTTTTTTTATAGTTAGAACAGTACCCAAGTACCATCATTAGATCCTTTTTGTGTACACTTAGCATAATCATTATGCATAAGATTTTCAGTGCTACTCAGCTGACTGGGAGCCTGCTTTTAAAGGTGGTCTGGGCACTTCTAGATTGTTTGAAAGCCACTAAATAAAGATAAGTAAAAAGGAGGATTTCTTAAGTACCAGATGACCTCCTTTCTTTTATTTTGCTCTACATGTGCCACTGTATCTTTGGAAATCTGGAACTTGGGAACTAAGAGTTGGCAATAGTAACAAAAGGGAAAATAGGTACAGAAGGAGCCTGAAGTGGTCAGCTAATGCATTGCCCTCATCCCCAGGCGGATCAGCTTTGTCTAAACAATTCCTGGTAATAGTTTAACTGATTTGTTCTTAAATTTCCAGTGCTAGAGGCTGTGCCGCCTTTCCATGCATTTCATTTTAGTAGTTTACGAGCCCTTTTGTGAGAGTGGTATTGTCTTCCTGCCTCTGTTGCAGTTTAAGCCCACTGTTTATTGTCCTATGTCAAGTGCATTTGGAGAATAACCATCCCTTTTTCTCCCTCATGAAATATTTCTTCATGTTTTTGAAGAAAATTATTAAATTTCTGTCTTTTGATGTCATTTTCCTCTAGACTTACCTCTTCTTTCAACCTTTCTTTTAGGCTATGGCTTCTACATTTCTCACCTCTGAGAAGCTTTTTGTGATGTTAACTTAAGTTGCCTTTGAAAGTACTGTTTAAGTACTTTCATGTTTGTCTGTCTTATCTTCTCCAGTTTAATGACATTAAAATATAAATTTTGGTATTAACGGAACTGAAGAGATAGCATAAATGACTAGCTAGTTAAACTGGAAAACTCTAATTCAAAGATTATAACCTGGTGACAATACCTGCAAACTGCCTATGCCAAATTTTGCATACTTATTGCTGAGAATGCAAACAAGTTATAAATTGAAAAAACATAAATCCTGCCCTCCAGGAAACATCTAAGAAAACTTTTACTGAGGCAAAGCTATTACACAGAGTAACCAATTGTCCATTCTCACAACCAAAGTGATTGCAGTACCATACAGCCTAGATTATGTCATTGCTAAATAGATATTCAGGATAGTCATACAAATAACAGAGAAATAAACAGAAGAAGAAAGATTCACTAAAGTGTATGACAACCAACAACTTGTGTGTTATGCTCTCAACAGGAACTCCTGAGAGCATATTGCTTTTGTGAACCTGGCCAAGAAAGGATGACGATAGCGCAATTTTACAGCATTAAAGGCCTGTCTGATTATGGTTCTTCATAGGACCAGAGGAAATGCTGTCATCTTTAAGTAATGTTTTTCAAAATAATCCGTACTGGATTAGAATCTGGAATTCTGTTGCTGGCTTTCTGTTGCCATAGATTTATTTTTTCAGCACATAGCAGAGAAATTCTGCAGTCTCTCAAGTAAACCTGGACACTGTTTCCTTTTTGACTCTTCTTTAAGTGGAATTATATTGCTAGAGGAGGTACTTAGAAGAACAGTTTCTAATTCAAGGATTTTAGAAGGTCTGTTTAAAGAATCTATTCTCTTTGAAAGGGTTTGTTTGAAAGGGTTGTCTGATTTCCCTTGCAACACTTTGAAAATGTACCCAACTTGTTAAAAGCTTGTCTTTACCTGTTTTTCTGACCCTTGCTGCATGTGCTTTTTTAAAAGGCTGTGCTTCTTCTCTGGGGGCTATGGTTTTTGTTTGCAAAAGTGGACTGCCTCGCTATAATTCCCCAGACTACTTCTGAACGTTTCTATACCAAATCTGTCAGTAGGCTTCCAGATGGCCTGTATTTTGGGCAGTATTTCCAGCTGACTGTAAATGACTATAAGTTTTTTGAATGTCTGGCATGAAAAGCTACAGTTTCCATCTCAGGGGGTAGGCAAGCTAAGACTAAAATTCAGCAACACATGGAGGTTTATTGTACTTCATAAGAATATTCACCTAGAAGCAACTCAAAGAAAGACAAATGTTCACTGATGTCATATCTTGCAAGGTGGTTCTCCTTCCTTAGGAGGCTATTCCTGACAAAACTTTGTTCTACTTAGCTAGTATCTGGGTAGGTTTGGAACTAACATCATTACAGGCCATCATATTTTGAATTAAATTGATTCAGATGTCTTAGTGTTCTGGAAACTAAACTCAGTTTTTCTTTTCAGTAGTGTTCTTTCAGAATTGTGAGTATTCAGCTGTGCTCATTGTCCAAGGAAACTTTACATGAGATCTCTAAATATGCACACCTGATTGCAATTAGCATTAATAAAGGATTGCACCTGTATTCATAAGAGAAAACAGAAATATCTGTGCCTTCAGATTTTCAATTTCTTAACAATAATGGTGCTTTGAGGGCAGTATTACTTTTAGACCAGAGCCCATTTAATTTGCTTGGACTTAGAGATCTTTTGGTAGAGAATAATTACCTGACACACAGATCCTAAGAGGTGAATTTAAATGAAAGACATTTTCCAAGTTGGAAAGCAAAATTATTAAGTGACTGATTAGAATATCTGTGTCACTAGCACTGCTTCATTATGAGAACGCTCTTAAAAATTTCATATCAACACTTGCCTCTCACAGTCTACAGACAGAGCCCATTAAGACACAGGACAGATGCACCTTCTTACCTGATACAGAATGAGATATAGACCAATAATGAACTATGTTTGTAGCAGTACCAGGAAGCCACCCTGTAGACAAACATCATCTGTTTGGTGGTCCTGCATGAACCTCAGGTGTACATGACTAAGGTAGCTAGCTTCCCTTTTCAGTACTGCAGAAGTATATTCTAGTTGTTGAGGGTTTTTTTTCCTTTCCTTAAAAATGTAAAATATAGAATGCTATGAAATTTCAATTTTTAAATAAAGGAGAAGAAAACTAGCCAAACAAAAATTGTAAATAAAGAAGTGATTGCTGCCCAGGAAAATGGCTGCCATCAGGGTCATCTCTTAAGAGAGACATATGGAGAATTTCTTGTATTTACTCCTTCTTCCTCCATTTTTATTGCAATCTACCAAGTAACTGGCTTTTGTTCCCTCCTTTTATGGTTATTTTTAAGGTATTGCTCAGATGTTTCAGAATTATAAGGCCAGGAAAAAGTCTGTGGCCTCATGCATTGTTGCACTTATACCTATTTCCATTTGGGATAATAGAGAATGCCTCAAATCTTGAATTCTGAATGAATAATTAAGCTCAACATCCATTTCAGAAGTTGGCCGTTTTGAAGTTAGGTTGAATTTCTCTGATAATAGAATTTTCAAGGCTAAAGAGTTTCAGTCAACTAATGAAATTGCAAATCAAGAGTTAATTAATGATCACTTATAAAAAATGGTATTTTAGGAGCCATATAGCCATGATTTTGTTCTCCACAGTTGTGTTAATTTGTAGTGAAGAAAGATCAGTTTATAACAGCATGTGCAATTCACATACATAATTTCTGATCATCTCTAAAGGATCGCAGTTGAGAGTTTCACTGCGTATATTTTGACTGAAAAACTGGCTAATTAACATGAGCTGTAAGATTGCTATGCCTGAATCCATTTCCCAGTTTTCTTCTGAAACATTTTAGAAAAGGGAAAGGGAGCTGTGTTATCAGAATGCAGTAAGTTTTTAGGTTTTTTTTGCAGTGTTGCACAGTTTTTTGTAATGTGACATTATACAGCAGTCTCATTAGATTAAACTCTACAATGTGTTGCTCAGACATGAGCTTGGTGACTTCATGGAGCATGGCGTGAGCTTAATTCCTCTTTCTAAAGGAGATGCATCTTGCTTCACTGATTATTTTCTGGACTTTAAAAGATGCAACTTTGAAAAATATTCTACAGCTTCTACTCAAGGGGAATAGAAAGTGGCTCAATGAAAGACTGCAGCAGAGACTGCTACGAAGCAAGACATGCAGTTATGGTTTAGGGAACACCTCTTACTACTTTAACCTTTTATTCCATTCATTTTTTGAATGAACAGCTCCTAAAACCTCTGATATTTAAATCTCAAAACAGTGCTGTTCACTATGCTGTCTTGACTTTCTTTTTTCATCATGATTATGTGCCCTTTTATTGTAAGGTTTTTCAAATTGCCTCTTCCCTCTTAAAGCGAATTACTAGTTACAGTCCAAAACAGATACTGTGCTCTTTACTCCTGCTTTCTTGTAATTGCAGTTACTGCTTCAGAATCAAGAAAGTGTCACTTGTCCAGCCCACAGATTAGTGGTATCCTCATGCTCGGAGGGATCAGTTAAAAGAAACGAGGCAACATCCTATATCTGGATTTAGAAGGCTAGAAATAAGAAGCAGTCACAGCGATTGCAGTGGTGCAAGAAGAAATTCGGGCCCAATTTACTAGTATATCCAAAACACAGAAGGTCCCCAAAAGTGCATTTGTGGTTAGAATGTACACTTCCAAACATTTTTCAGTATTTGAAATTTTACTGAATCACAGAAATTTCTTTCTTTCTGTGTAAATGGTTGAAGCTGTTTGCTTGTTTATCTTGAAGCTTACTACAGAAGTAGTAAGCCAAGGGACTGGAAAGTCTCTGGCTTTTCTTGCCTCAGTCTACTCATCAGGAATAACTGAGCCATTTAACATGCTCATGGGATCAGCATCTGTCATCTTCCCAACAGCAGCTTCCATTGTTGAAGAAATGAAAACTCAAAGAGTATATGAAGCAGCTCCATTTAATAGTGTTCTAATTCTTAAGTATCCTAAATATATAAAATATATCTAAATTAACTTATTAATATAACTTAAATATCTTAAATATAGAGAATGACAGCATTTATGAAAACTGCTTTAGTGGGTTTTCTCTTCTGCATTTTTGGAAGGAAGGGGAATGTCTTTCTTGCAAAATGCATAACCACATCTCAGTATTTGTGTTTAAACAAACAGAATCACTTGTTTTAAGTTTGGTAATGCTGCAGGGCTTTTAATACTATCATGGCTTTAATGGTGAAATTGCCAGCTAAGGAAGGATTTGGAAAACCATGTATTAAAAAGTGGGGGCTTGCTTATGGGCCTCCATACCACTCTAAGAAATTCTTCCATAAGTCCGTTAAGTCAGTGAAACAACTAATGAATTAAGGTTCTACTTAGCATGAGTATTGGTGTCAGAATTTCCACCTTCAGGAAATCTAGATTTCCCTAATAATGCAATACTGTGAGAAAATATTTCAGTTCAACTCATTATTATACCCTAAGGTTTATCAGTAACTTCCGTGATGCTACAGAAATGGCATAATTCTGCATAATGATAAATGCTAAAGTATTCCTAGAATTTACATAACAATTTTATATGAGATGTGTCAGATAAAAAGCTCTTTTTCCCAGACTGTGGGTGTAAGGAGACCTATTTCCTATAGTTTTTTATATATGCTTATTTTTGTAAATAATCCATAGCACATTTTTTCTTTTTTTTTTTTTTTTTTCATTGGAATTGTAATGCTTATCCTCTCCTTCTCATGTGTCATGATTGTGAAGCATCACAAATGGTGATGCTGGTACACAACGTGAACAATATGGGACAGGCCTGAAAAGTCTGATGATGGGCTTTGTGAGAGGTTCATAAAGCTTGAGATGGACACATACTTCCAGGCTTAAGCTTTAATTAGTTTTAGGCTAAGTTTTAATTAAGCTTAGGCTTAAGTTTTAATTAGTATTTGTCATAAGCAATGCTATGTCTTCAGATTTTGAAGGCAACTCTCTTTAATACAGTAAAAATGCACCATGTTATGAAAATATCTGCTTCTGTCTTCTTTCAGATGTCAGCATGTACAGGTTTATTTTTATTCCTCCTCAGTAGAATACATTTGTCTGAGCTGTTCCTGTGAATTCAGTACAAGATTCATAAGAAGAAAGGTCTTTTTTAGGGTTATCTCTTGCATATAACCTGTCATATACAGATCTGTTACTTATAGACCTAAATCTCTTTAGAACTATTTAAAAATCCCGTTTTACACTCCTGCTATTCCTGCGTAATCACCGCAGACCCTACCCAGTTATAATGACAGAGAATTTGTCTTTTGCTTATGAAACTTACATGACCAGAATTCAAGAGTTTTTAAAACTGCAATGTGTTGAAATGTGTTAAGATTTGGGGTTTTAACAGTGATGAGAGAAATTCATGTATTTAATTTGTTATAAAGTAATCCAAAGTCCAGGTTTCACAAGAAGTCATTTGGAAGCATCAGTGACTCAGTGAATACCACTGGCAGTTACTAAACAGATTGAAAATACTTAAGGCTGCTTATGGCAAGGAGACATTCAGTTAGTATCTGACAGACTAGGGGTTAGCTGAGCAAACTGAAATATTCTTAAATTGTCTTTGAAATTTTTAAAAAGAGCAATTATCCCAAAAAATGTGATTTCAAGGGGAAGTCTAATTTTTAATCTAACATATGTTCAGTTTGAAGTCTTTCAATGAGTTCCATTTTGTGACTGTACTCTCAGAAAATGTCTTGAGATGAGCCACAAAACTTGAAGGACCATTGTTCTATGAAATGCAGCAATACACTGTTCATTGATAATTATCTAGGGAATAACAGATCATGTCATATCTTTCTTCTCTTTTCTGAACTTGAGGAGAAATTAAGTCCATGCTACCACAGATCAGTTACTGAACCCTTAGAGGAGACTTGCTAATTAAATTAATATCTCAGATGCTGTTTGTTCAGTATATTTCTACTTTTATTCCTTAATCTTTCAATCTGCCATTAAGTATTTAAGGCTATTTTAAGTCTCTACTTTGAAAATCTAAGCGGATTTCTTTTGCAAATTATGTTAAGCACTCAGAGAGAGCACAGCAAGCTATGGAGAAAAGGGGACGTATCATTTCTCAGTATGTCAAAGGAACTGAAACCCACTCCTGGATACTAATTCTTTTTCCACTTAGCACCTCTCCATTTTATGCTTCATCTGTAAAATGGCTCTAAGTAACACCTCTGACAGAGGGATGCAGTGAGAAAGGTAATAAACACTGCAAGGATGATCTGACTATAAACAGAATTTTATTAAATGCTGAGCATCTCCTGACTTGAAAACCTCAGCATTACTTCACTCCTATGTTCATAACCAATACCTGTTCTCAGTGTTGCCCTCACTGGCGCTGATCCATGAGCGCAAAACCACTACTACGTGCTTTTTAACAGAGAAAAATGCATATGGTAACTTTGTAACCCATCATAGTGAGCTCTGTATTTATGGAGAAATTGGCTCCTCTTTCACTTTTCTGCATTTATCCTGCTCCACAGCAAACAAACCCTGACTAAATTAATCAGGTGATGTCATTTGAAAGTAAAAAGGCTCTTGCACTGCTTGAAGCAAGATTTCTATTCTTAACAGTAATTCTGGAAAGCCAAGCTCTTGTCACTGCTGGCTGTCTGGTCAAGGGATAGGAAGGCTGCAGATAATGCGTTATGAAAAAATATCAGTCTCACGTGTGATGAAATCTCCACTGTTACATACAAGGAGGGAAAATCCAGACATCTCTCATGTAGAGATATCTTATTCTGTCTACATATTATGTAAGCCATGTGAAAGGCATGAGGAAGCTTTTTATTTTGAACATTTACAGGGATTTAAAGACTGCTCCTTTTCTGCTCAGATCTAATTCTTTGCCTTCATTGTCTTCCACCTTTTTGGACAAAGGAGATACTGAGTGTATATGAAATATTTTAGTCTCCTTTTTGTTGTTGTTTTTGATTTGCATTATTTCTGGGAGTGGCCCAGTGTCCTATGGACATTAGAACTATAATGCAGCTGTTCACCATGAATTATAATGCTTCAGTATCTACCCTAGAAACCCACAATTATTATTATAACATATCACAGCATGAAGTGAATTTATTTCATGAAAAGAAAAAAAAAGATGTATTCTGGTCCTGCTATCTCTTGCTCCCCTGACAGATGATTAATTACTCATCTTGTTGCAGGTTTTATAAATTTAGGTCCTGCTAATATTCATAGATGTGCTTTTCTTCGCCTCTGTGAGTCTCCCCATAGAAATCAGGAAAGCAGAACTATTGCATAGCATCTCTGTATATAGCTTTTCTGACAATGATAGCCCAGTGGGCCTTTAAACTCAGGATTAGTGACTTTGAAAGATCTATTAGGGGGCAAGAGAATTCCTGATTCCTGACAGGTCTAACATTATTTCCCACTACTTTTTTTTAATGTTATTTTACTTTTTTATTTGAAAGTTCAGTGGAAATGAAAGTTTCTGTACTTCACAAAGAGCTTTAAAACTTGACAGATCCTGGTTTTGACAACTGTGAAAACTCTATTTCCCTTTCTTGGAGATTCCATGTAATAAATCCATCAACATTTCTCTCTGCTTCTCTGGTATTAGTTAAACACAGTCAAGATTTATTGTCTGTAGTATGTTTCTTATCTGTAAAGTAATACATGACAACATTTCACCTGTTGGTTTCATGTGAGTAACCAAAGCATTTGAATAGTTAATTATAAATGTATGCTCTGGCAAATGAAATAAACTATTACCCTGGAACAGCACACTTCAAACATTAATCATAATTATTAATTGCATGAAGTTTTTCTGGAAACTTGAATGTTAAGTCCAGGTTTAGAGAAATGGTCACATTAGCACATATTGAGTGCATATGGCAATGAAGATTTGCATGAAATCATTCTGCAACAAATAAGTGTTTTGCAGTCTGATTTAATTTAGTTTCCTTGCATCGAGTCACTCTGATTTGATTTTTTTTTTTATATTATAATAAAAAAGACTAGTTTTGAGGTTATAGAAATCTCACTCTCTTTCTGAATTGCCTCAGAAGGTCTTTGCTGGGAGTTAACTGACAATTACAGATTCTTAGGATTTCTATAGTTCTTGAATGTATTTGTTATATACCATTAGTCACCAGGTGAAGCCCGTCAGTAATGGCAATACCCTTCAGCAATAGCTCAGGAGAATTTAACACTGATTGATGGCAGGTCACCTGGAATTGGTTGGCAGAATTTCCAATTTTCTGTTGGGAAATTGCTTATTTCTCGAAGTCTGTTCCTATTTTTACAAGTGCACAGCCAGCTGAGATTATACATTATTATGTGTCTAAGTATAAAATTGTGATGGATGGTGTCACACATTTAAAGAGAGTTAAACATTTCATTTAGGGCTGGTTTTAAGAGAAAGGCTAAGTAACTTTAAAATATAAACTGCAATTTATCTTTGGCTTTTATTTGTTAGTCTAGGTTCAGAACAGCAGTGTTGCATCTTAACTAGTTTTAAATATAGAATGACTTGCTTTGTTATCACTCTTTTATGTATTCAAAGGGTTATGATATCTTTGTTGTAAACATAATTTTTTTTTTTCAGTTTCTAAGGCTTATCCAGGGACTGACTGATGGAGCAGATTAATGTTTTACTTTTACTTATGGGACCACGGTTAAAATTCTGGCAAAACTGCATTGACGGAAAATCAAAGGCCATTCAGCAAAGCCTTCCTACAGTTCTTCTTTTAAATCATACGGGAGAGCAGCCAATAACAGCCAGTCATTTCCTGTTTCCAAAGGGATACATGTTAAAAGCAAGTACAGACTTTTTATTCCATTAATGTACAATATGTATTATCTTTTTGAAACCTGGCTGAATTGTTTTGGAACAAAGAACCTATGCCCTACCATAATCTAATGGAAAATACTGACCCTAGGAATAAAAGATGATGCTGTAACTCAAACAAAATATATATTTATGACATTCCCAAAATAGAAGTAAAAGAAAATGGCTGTAGTTTGCAGGCTCAAAGTCAAATTTTAGGAAGATTGGCATAACTAAAATGAGGTTGCTTGTATGGAGCTCAAAGCTCTTTCTTAGGTGACCAAGTCCCTATACAGTGCACAGCAAGAGTGAGGTGCCTTGAAATCGAATTCAAGATAAAAAAGATACTGACTTGACAGCTATTCAATTAGCCATTGAGATACGCTGAGGGGAACCGTGGAGTTATACATCTCCCCATCTTGTTTACCTTCACCTGTTAAGAATCATTATTTCATGCACCTCCTTTCTGACCTAATTAAACTTGATTTCTCTCCTGTACTGTGAAATCGCTCGAGCAAGATGGGGTGGGGACAGCTCTCCCCTGGTTTTAAGTAGCTTTAGGTTGGTCACTAGTGTTTTCTGGAAGGTGATGAAGGCAGGGTTTTAGCCACTCTGCCAGAAAATCTCTCACTTCTTGCAGAGCGTGTTAATTACTGGACTGAGTATGAATCACCTCTCCTTTGACTGTATTTGACAAAGAGGTGATCACTGCAATATAATTCTACAGCATTCTTTCTCCTGCTGGTTCATGGTCTGCATATTCTAAATCTGCCAAAAGGTTCTAGTGTCTCGGATGATTTTGAGCTCCTTCCTTCTGAAAGGCAATCAGGAGCAGGCACAGCTGAGCACAACAGTGCCTTAACCATGTAAGCACCGGGGTAACTGGGCTCTCCCTGAGATGAGCACTGGGAGCTGCTGGACATATACCTGTGTCTGCCTGGATTCAGTCCTGTGTAACCTGCTCTAGGTGGCCCTGCCTTGGCAAAGAGTTTGGACTAGAAGATCTCCAGAGGTCCCTTCCAACCCTATTGACTCTATGATTCTGAGAACTCCCAAAAAGTCACCTAGGGGGTTATGTAGCTATAGGCAGCCTTTCTTCTTGCTTTAATATTTTGCTTTAAAAGCAAAAAAATTACTTGAATTCCCTTTCAGGTATTTAATATCTTCCCTGGATCTGGTCTTCCTGTCTGACAGCTCATCCTCAGACCAAGGTTACAAGGTTACAGTATTATTTTAGTAATTTAATGAGAAAGGGTGCTGAGTAGGGAGCAATGGGTCCTCAAGGTAAGGCCTCCCCTTTATGAGCTTCAATGCTGTTAAAATTTGGCCCTACAAGAAATCAAACGTAAACCAAGCTTTTTAGAAGGTAATTCAAGTGTGCAAGAAAATAGCTGTAGAAGGTGGGAACTGGCAGTATTACTTCAGAGGCTTTTGTATTCCAAAATTTAATTAGATCTGCTCACCTAGCATTGTTGGAAATATATTTACTGCTTTTAGATCTTTCTCTCTTATGAACTCCTGTTAAGAAGAAGCAATTAAATATCACAGAATGTCAGAGTCAGAAGTCTGTCCTACTAGGAACAGCCAAATGTATTATTTACTCTTTGTCTCAAATTATACTTACTATATTTATTGCACAAATAGCACTTGTTTTCCCCCTTGAACTAAAAATGCATTTAGGATCAGTCTTTATTTTCAGAATACCCATTTTGCACTATATAGTATCTTATTTTGTTATACTGAAAATTAATTGATCCAGAATTGTTTTTTATGTTTAAACAAGAATCTGAACAAATCTCCTAATTCTGTTTTTTAATCCTCTGAATGTATAAAAGCTAAATATGTTTCTGCAACATTTGCATACAAGCATTGATTTATTTTCTTAGACCTAAAAGCCAATACTTGCATAACTATTTGATGCTTTTTATCAGAAGCATTGGTGCACATCAGTGAGAACTTTCTACCACCTTGAAAATGACTTTTAGAATATTTCATTAGCAGACTGTCTTTCAGAACTCAAGTTGACATTCATGTTTCTTCACACCAGTCTTTCATCCACAAAACTCTTTGTTCTGCTGAACAGTTTCGAGACAATATGGGCAATCAAAAAAGCAAAGGCTTATGACCTATCTGCATCTTCCATTCCAACATTTGATCAGTCTTATTCAAATCTCATCGTTTAATACTCCTTTGAGAACTTTCTGAGAATTTTATTTCCTTTCTTTCATTATGATTATATTATTTCAAAAACTTCAAACTTAATGAAATGGTAGCTCTCTATAAAGTGAGCGGCGGACGCCATTGGTGGCTACACATTTATCCATTTTCATCTCTTTCAATAGGCTACGTGAAAAGAATTTGAAATCTAGAATAGTGGGGAATGTCTTTTATATGTATATTTCACAGTCTGAGAGATTTGTGGCTACCTTTGCAGTTATGCATTTTTTTCTTAAAAGTAAAGCATAGGAGAGAGTTGCTTAGCAGTTGTAGGGAAGTAGAAAGCTGCCTGAAACCCATGAATTCAAACACAATGTATGTATTTAGGAAGACAAAGTTCTTTAATACTGATCAATAGCTCTACCTCAAATAACATGACATTTCTTCAGACTTTGCCACTTGCTGTTCTGCTGGCTGTTGCATATTCATCTGTGTCCAAGTGAGAATTTGAACTTTCCAAGCAGATTACTCAATGCAAAGAGTCTTTGTGCCCACACAAGTAAGGCTTCACTAACACAGTCACCTCACAAAAAACATTACAGAAGCAAATTGTGTGGCTGGTTTAGGAAGGTAACAGAAGGCTGAAAAAACAAACAACCTCAGGTACCTGAAGTTAAGGCTGTTTTGCAGCTCTTAGTTTCCTTGTTTGTGTGCCAGTCATCTTGGTTCTCCAGCCTATGGCAATAACACATAAGCATCCCTTTTTCCACGACTGCTCTAAAAACAGAAGTCATTCCAGTGTTGATATTACATTTTGCATAATAAGGTTACTTTTCTGGAGTTTGGCTCCTGCTCTGGGACACAGTGCTTCATTTGTGTGCACAATACGAAACTGGGCCGGATTCTCAGGTGGTGAAAAGGTATGCCCCAGCAGGTAGTGACCCAGTGAACTGTTTTGCACCACCCAAATACACACAGGCTTCATCAGCAACTGTTTTTTAATTAGACTTCATCCAGCAATGGAGAAAAGAAATTATGTGCAGCGTCTGACAGGAAAAGTTTTATGTGCCACACAAGTTGAACTGCTGATGAGCGGAATCTTCTCTGTCAATAGTTTCATTTCACTACCAGGTAAAATCTTTTCTGTTAGCAGGCAGATAAAATCTGCTTTGGCAGATTGTGCTTTTCTGCAGGTAAAATGTTCTCCATCAGCAGCTATACTTTCCACTCAGATATAAAGTTTTGCATCAGAAATTGCCCCTTTGTGGCAAAACTTCAGAAGCTGTTTCAGACAGTTCTCACTCCTGTTGACACAAACTTTTAAAAACATGAAACCACTCCTAAACAGCTATAAAGTTAATCTCAAAAATATTATTAAATGAAACATTTCAGCTTCTGCCTACAACATTCTTGATGTCAAACTTCATAAGCTAGGACAGAAAAGCTTAAGCCCTATTCTATCCCTTCCCCCATATCCATACTTTTTATCTCTGGTGCAACTACATTTAGCACAGATAGTACTGGATGGACTTATTTCTCTGTGATCATAAAAGGTTGCTTGTAGAAGACTTCTGTTCATAATGTTGGACTTCTGTCCAGCATTTTAGGCAAGTAATGGGCTTAAATGAAGATGAAATGGCCCCTAGAACTGTATGAGCTAATGGACTGACAAGCACTTTCAAAGTGTCTCCAGTATATTAAATAGGTTAAACAAATTAAATGAATTACCACATTACTAACTCCCTTGCTACTTGTGTAATAATAAATGCCATTTAGGGCAATGTGTACACATCAGTATGCAATCTGAATAGGCATTGTCATTCCTGATCCATGGGGCATTGCCAGGACAACCAGCTTTGTTGTGCTGTGAAAGAGTGAGGATACTTTTCCAAATGCTCTGTATGATTCAGACTGATATGAAAAATGCAGACTTAACATCCTATCAATCTCTTCACTATTCCTTATTTCCTTTGCAAGGTATCCATCTGTTGGTGATGGAATCTGCCAAACTGGAATTTATTGTTAATCTGGAGTTACCTGCTGCTTTGTCAGATGCCATGAAGGGACTGGTTTCAGAAAGCTTATTCTCTTTTTGCAGTTGTATCAGATAGAACTACTCTCTTGTTTCCCCCACAGGAAGACACTACTGGTGACAATCACTATGTAGTTAACAATAGCAGCCATAGCCTGAGCTCTTCAGAATCAAGCATGCTGCGTAATGTATGAAGCATACTGTGTAATGTATAATACTAAGTGTTCTAACTCTAATTAATTTAACTTCCTGTGGCTAGGGGCCATGGGTTAGTGCCCTCTTTCCAGCCTACCAGCTCTTTACTAAATAAACAAAAAAAGAATCCCCAAACCAAAAAGAAGCAGAAAAATACTTTTCCTCTGAGTTACTTGGGTTGAAGTAATTTCTCACCGTTAGGGTCCTAATGGATATTCTGAAAAACACATATTGGGAAGCCAGTCCCCACTGTAAAACATTATATTGGTCAATTTTTTTTTGTCTGAAATCTCTTTTATACAGATGTGATTCCTTTTATTCGTGAACTGAAGAGAAGACGCAGAAATACCTTCTTCGAGTAAATTAAAAAATACCTTTAAATGCTCTTGCACTGGTCCTTCTAAGAAATTTGAGATAGGGTTGGTACTTACATACTTTTGACCTCCAAACAAGGGGTGTTTCGTTTTCTTTGTTTTAACCCCATACAAACACTGTTTCTTTGCTACTACCTCTTGCATTAACAAATCTTCTACCTATAAACAGCATTTAGTGGTACTTAGCAGACATTTTAAGCTGAGAATTTGAAGATTCACAGTGATCTTTCACTGGCTCATGCAGTTACATACGGTCATCAAAATATTTTTCTTCAATTGGTGATAAGCACAGCCTAGCTTACTTCACCTCCAGGGTTAGAAAATAAAGTTAGACCTTGTCATTATACTGCTGAGAATTCAAGCAGGAGGAAGAGACAGGTAATGCTATCATAAGAGAAACTGGAAACACTCTTAGCCAAGGAGAATAAAGTCTTCTTGAAGCACTGAGTACAGTGCCAGTATAGCCTCTCTAAGTTACTTAAAGATTTCTTCATGATAAAAACCTAAGTTTCCCAAACAAGCGCTTTCTTTGTAGTAGTAAGGGAAGGAAATGAAAGGCACAGCAAAGGAAAGAATTTCTAATAGGGTTACTTTATGACAGTAACCTGTTTGCCGGAAGATGAGCACTTCAGGCTTGCAAACAAAAATGAGTTGGCAAGATTTCACTCTCCCTGCCCCCCCAAAAGTTAAATCATAAATTGTTGCTGTCATAACCTGTAAAATGAACATGGACTAGCAGCATTTAAGAGGAGCTAAATGGCTACTTCTGAAAATGATCTTTTTACAAACTTAAAAACTAAATAAAGCAAAATCATTGGTTATTTTGGACAAACTGAGAGTATAATGCATTGATAAAGACATTAAGGAATTACAGTGGAATACTTAAAATTTAAATGAGTCTGTTGTCCCAAGTGTATTATCATTTAATAAGCTTATTGAATATCACTATTTTAACAATTAATAGAAACCTGTCTTGCTGTAGGCTATTTTCATAGCTGTTAATTAAGTATCTACAAATTCCTTACAAAGTCCATGTGCTACTAACAATGAGATTAGGCATTTCTTGCTTATGTAATTTTGAGCTAATTACAAGACTATTAGATTTATCTTATAAATGCTCAGTGAGTTCTCTTTTAACAATCATCTTATATTTAATTAAAAAGCAGTATTTGGCTTGTTAAGTTAGAATTAAATGCTTACTGGAGATACTAAATTAAAAAGTGTTACTAACATTTTACCAGTGAACAAGTGACTACACAGATATTTTCACAATTTAGAGTAGTTACCCAGAAGGCAAACAAACAGCGATATTCAAAGGCCTTGAGTTCCATGGCCTCTTTAGAAAATTCCTGAAATACAAAAGTACACTGGCTGCTACTCTGCTCCTTCTTAATCAGAACTGAATTGTCAAAAGCATACATGGAAAGCATGTGAAAATGTAATGGAAAAGACTGTTTCATTGTATAAGGTTGAGTTAAAGAAGAGCTACCACAACTGAAGTAATAGTTAAATACTCATTTATGAATAGTTGAAAGCTTGCTTTGTTTCACCAATAAGAATGGAAAAAAAGGTGCCTCAGGGAGTATTGACAGTATTAACACCATATGTGATTAGATTGTTAAAAATATTTAGGGATCCAATTCTTAAAGGTTCCAGTGTCTTATTCTCAGTTCAATTATTGACTCTAAAGGCAGAAAAATGATTTTCAAAAAATATCAGTGTTGTATATGCTTGTGATGATGCTTCTTTTCTTTCACCAAACTGAATTAAAAAAGGTATATTAAGGGTTTGGTTTTGTGGGTTTATCTGGGGGGATCGTTTTTTTTTTTTTTCTTTTAAGAAAATGACTGCTTTGTCCACCCTGCTGTAAAAATGATAGTAAAAAATACTGTAAAGAGAAATCAGGCTTTTCCTTTTGATTAAAAAAAACCCAACCCAGTAGTGGTAAGGACATTGTTAGGTTTCCTGAGAATGAGTTTTAATGTTTAAACACTACTCATGAAAATTCCCTGTTCATATATATTCATGACAAGTTCCCTGTGCTTAGTGAGTGTCATGGAAAGTCAGATCATTTTTGAATATGAAGAGAAAGGCTTAACTGGGAGAACAGAATACTGGAGAACTATGCTCTTTGAATCATGGAAACTTAGTAGCTGAGAAGTGTAAAGAAATAGAAAATGAGGGCTGGGAAGAACTCAGGCAGTCATCTTATTTCACTCTTTCTTTGTTATTCTTGATAAATGGTTGGCCGTCCTGTTTTATACACCTGCAAAGGTGGAAGCACTGTACTCTCCTCTGGCAATTTATTTTATTATTGTTTCACTGCCCTTCTTGTACAAAAGCTTTTCTAAGGTACAGTCTGAACACTGTGATGCAATTTGAGCCCACTACTTCTTGTTTCATCTTTCACGGGTGTACTTCACAAATCAGTCTCCTGTTCTTCCTCACACTTGGCTTTTACTGCAAGGCTGTCACTATAGTCTGCCTCACCCTTCCTTCTCTCAGGGCTAAAATACCCCAGTTCATTCAATTTTCCTGAAAAGTCAGGCTCTCTGTATTTCTAATTGTTCTTCTTGTGCTGCTTTAGTTCTTGCCATACTGCCATCCAGTGCCCAATACTGTACTCCAGGTAAAGCCTTAGGACTGCTACAAAAGTCAGAGAGGACTTTTTACATCTTGCAGCCTATACTCACAGTCCTGTCACGTGCTTTTCAAAACAGCATGCTATCATTGAGTCATGGTCAGATGATGATTCAATAAACACACCTAGATTTGCTGCAGAACTTTTTCTCAGCCAGCGGTTTCCTGTCTTGCATGACTCTTTCTCCTGCTTCTATGCAGAGTCTCTTCTCATCTCTAACAATTGAATTTTGCTTTGAATCATTTTTCTAGTTTGTTATCACCATTTTTATTCCTCCATCAGATTTGCAGTCCCCTGCACCCCCGTTTTAAGTGCAAATTTAGTACCTGCTCCATTAGCCAAGTCATTAATTTGAAATAATTTAATGATAGCAGATACAAAGCAGATTGCTATGGAGACTCACCTGAAATATCCTTTCAGTAAGGCCATGAAATATTCATAACTAATCTCAGGCAAAAGTTTTCATTCTGTTTTTCCTTTCTTGTAATTTTTTCATCTACAGGATGCTTCTACAGGTTTAGAGAATGTTGTGCGGAACAATGTCAAAAGCTTCAAGGGGACCAGTATGAACATGTTTTCTTCTTTAAAATTCTGGTATATTAGCTCTTACAATTTGTTTTTCTTTTTCTCTTTTTGAATGTTATTTCTTTGGGGAAAAAAAATGCCTGCCTTCTAACAGTGTCTCCTGTAGTAACAGTGGCATTCTTCAAGCAAGAATCCCAACACCACTGGTCAGATGGCATCTCTGCTTCAGTCTTCTGTTTTTTAATTTCACCTGTGCAGATGCATCTTAGGCATTGAAAATATTAATGCCAGTATATATCAGACTTTGACAATATCAATAAATATATTATATGCCTAAAATTTTTTGAACCCTTACCTGATGTATAATTTGCAGCTAAATGTTTCCAAGTGCCAGGCATGCAATGGAGAGTCCAGTGTGGCTCAGCAAGCACAAGCTCAGCAGTGCCTAAAGTAGACCTATGCTAATCAGGTTTATCCCTAAACTTAGATGTTATTGTGTCTTTGTTGCAGCCTTGCAGCTAAGTGTGGCTCTAAGGGTGAATTGTTAAGGATACATGGTTAAAGACAAGTATTATCTCAATTACAAAGTGAAGACAACAAAAGGCTCTTTATATTTTCTTTACTTGTGACTAGCTGTGCCTGTGTTTTCCATCTTTCATCTGTACTGTTTTCACCTGATTTAGTGATATCCTTACATTAAATGTTATCACAAATCATGAATTGCTCTCACTTAATGTTTATTACTGCAGATTACTATTATCTCTCACAGTGCTGTTGGCTTTATCTTTGTGCATTTCAGTGCCTACTTTAATTATTTCGTTTTAAGGTACTTTACTCCTACCTCTCTGCAGTTACAAATTATGCAGTCTGCAAGTCCTAACAAATCTAGTAAAGGACTCAGTATGAAACATTTGACTTTTAAGCGTTTGGCTCCTACAGTGGAAGCCCACATTCCCAAGTGAAGCACCTTGGTGCCTCTCAGCAATTATAGGGAGATTTAGGTACCTCTTAATGCAGTCTAATGTGATTGACTAAGTAAAGGTAAACTACCAAAAGACAGTAAGCAGCTGCTTAAAGTCGCACAGCAGACAAGGTCTGAGGGTGAGCAAAGGACTTAATCAGTCCTGTCATGGGACTGTGGGGAAGTTTCTGTTTCACAATCAGAAAACACCTTCTGAACTTGAATGCCTCATTCTTTTCTCTGAGAGGATTTAGGAGCTCTCAACCTTTGTGTGTCTTTGTGTTGCTATTGAGGGAATCTATCTGTAGTTTTGGGAAAGTTTATGTTAATCCAGCACAGCACTGTGTAAATTAGTAACAGATTGTTCAAAACATATCAAGATGGTATTTTAGTTTGTCATGGTAGAATTTGATGTTGGATTGTCTTTGTCTCCTTTTAGTGCATTACCCTTCCACTGTCAGGGGTTGCACTACAAGCATCAGAATATTTACTGGGCTTTCTATGGGACTGTCTTGACACAAATTGTTTGTTCTGGCCTGTGGTAAGGTTTTTAGCACACCTCCTTATTAGAAACTTTGTAACACTAGTTAAGGTTTGCTTTTGACTAGTTGATTATGGAAGAGTGTTAATATGATGAATCTCAATTTTCATTCCAGGGAAAACTGCAGGAACTCACTGTAAGGAAACCCAACTCTGCCATCAAATTACTGACACGCTGTACTGCTTTGCCTGACTGCCATTAAGATCATATCTGTCAGTTCACCTACTTTATAGAAGTCTGACTTGTCTATAATAATGAGGTATTTCATATATGATTTGTTGTGAGAGAAAAGACCTGCTGCTGTTTCAGTCTGTGTCCTGGTGCTAGAAAAGTAATTTTTTTTTTTTCTGTTGCTTGGCTTGTTTTTTTTCATAAGTAGCACATCCATCCATGAGACCTCAAATGGTGTTAATCTTAGTCCAGCATGTCTAGCCTTCTGGACACAGGATTTTGTTCTAGATCACTGTGTTCCTGAGAGAGGTTTTGTATTTGACTGTATGAAAGCAGGACTGTGATTCTTGTACCTGTTTATTTGAAGCAGTTTGTATGTCCAAATAATAGCAGTGATTCTGATGCCGTCAAGTGGCAGGTGGGGCTACTCTTGCAGTGCTTTGCAGTTTGAACAGGATGATGGATCACAGCACATGTAAATCTTTGTCAGTAGTGGGTTCCTGGATTCTTTCCAAGCATTTGTCTTGAACCCAGCATATAATTGACTTGGACAGTGCTTCTCGAGGTTTCTGTTTCTGTCAGGTTCATGGATCTTACAGTGTTGTTCTGCTCAGAATAAGCACACAGCCAAATAGAAATTCCTTTCTGGGCATGCATTTCTAAGCCTAATTCTTGAGATTTCACTAGCATAAACTGGAGGGTTTGGGAGTCTTTAGCAGTTTTCATAAAAACATTATTCTGGTGGCTATTACCAGCAGCAGCAAAGGCAGGCACTGCTTGGTATGGGTAGGAAAGCTGGGAGCTGAGTGTGGCAGCGAGGCAGACAGGGGAAGGGGTCTCACTGACATGGGGACAGTCCCACACCATCTGAGCAAGCAGACCAGAGCAGTGACAGTGACAATGACCTAGTTCAGTCAAGAGTCCACATCGTCAGACAAGCCTCTAGAGAAGAGACAGGTCTGAGGCCAAGCCAAGAGGTGCAATCTGTGTGTCTGGGTCAATGGAGTACATGGCTATGCATGGCTGCTGTGCAGAGTAGCTCAGGCAGTGACCAAGGATGAGAGACTGATCTTAAAAGTGGCTCCTAAGTGAGCTGAGCCTTCTGAAATACCGTTTCCATGCCCCACAACTGCACTGTTTAATCTAGCCTTGAGCCAGGAAGCCAAACACCCAGGCAGGAAAAGTGGAGAAATGCACTTGAAGCACTGGCAATTACATCATTTTCTGCTCCAAAGATCCTCCATTCTAAGCATGCTGACTGAAGTTTTCCCATGCAAGTCCATTGGAAATACTGAACTTAATTAGAAACAAATACTGCAACCTTTCTTTTTCTGGTATTCCGTGAATCGTTGTCATGTCTTCAGTTTGTATTTCAGTAAATTGATATGCTATAAAGTGAAAAATAATCTTATTTATAACGATTTTTTTTTTTTTTACCAGAAAATGGCCTGAAGACAAGCAGCTGAGGTAGTGGAAAGAATTTTTTTGCACATGACTTATGAATCTCAACAGTCTTCAGAGTGATCTGATTTCTCTAGTACGGCTCATCAATCCTTGTTCGTTGTTTAGGGACGGATTTACAGCCCTTTTTAAGCTATGAATTAAACTGTGTTTTCTTACAGTTTTCCCTTAGTCGTACTTAGCTCTGTGTTTATTTTCTTGACTCATTCTTAACAAGCATACAAGGTTCTGTTAAGGACTTGTTACTGCCTCTGTAGTGCTGCCTACTCCATACTGAAGTCATTCTTCCATAAAACAGGATACTATTAAGAACTTACAGTCTTTTGTTACTTGCCAAAGAGAAGCTGTGTTTCTTTTGGTATGTGGAGAGGTTACTATCCCCCTAATCCAGGTAGTATCTATCTTTAAATTGTAATAGGTTTTGTTAAACCAAGCAGGTTTCTGCAGAGGTATGTGAAAATTATCTCGGCTTAGTACTTTGTTTACACTACTTGGACCTTTGCAGATTCACAGCTTGCCTGGTGTTCTCAATGACTGCCTTGATAGGTGTTTAGAAATGATGGGGTGGTTGGGTTTTTTCTCGTTTTCTTTATTGCTTCCACTATTTTTGTTTGTTTGTTTTAATGCAATGGGTGTTCTGCAAGACAGATGTACAGGCTGAATTGTTTTATTCATTTCCAGGTGTAACATCCTTGGAAGATATCCCAGTCTTTCAAATACAGCTTGGTAATTTTTAGTGGCTTTGTTAGAGGAATAGCTTAGAGAATTGTCTGCCCTGAGTTATTTGTGTTTTACTCATTCTTCTATTTTACTAATAATTTCTCCAGGTTCATAAATTTAGTTGTTTCAGCTGGTAGCTATGTTTCCTGTACTTTGACAATCCATGCATTGGTCTATGTAATTCACTTTTGTATTCTGATTACAGTTTACATTATCCCACTAGAATAATGACTGTGTACAAGTGAAATTTTAATTTGGTTCAGGTTGGTGCAGTTTTGGCTTTGTTGGGTTGTTGTTTTTTTCTTTATTTAAGGCTAAATGAGTATTTATTGGCCAGTACAGTCACTGATCCTCAACTCCCTAACTGGAATTCAGTTTTCTGCTTGTTTCTGAGCCTGCCCTTGAATCTTATGCTAGCTTGAGCTTTATAAACCATTTATTTATTTTTGTGCTGCCTTAATGTTGGACATGCAAAATCTCATCCCCTGTGTCACTGCTTTCATGATATGGTGCCTTTGTATTTCGGGGGGTTTTTTTCCATCTACAACCTTTGACATGATGCTTTCTCTTGCTACAATTATTGCTTATAACCTCATGTGAAGGGCATTTTCCATTATCTTTTTTTTCTCTGCAATATCAATAGGTCTTCTTTTGCCTTCTATTTGTTTTCTCTTTGTGAATTTGCTTTTGTACTTTGAGTTTTGGCATATTTTGTTTCGTATTTTCATGTTTCCCCGTGCCCTGATGGTGAACATTCTTGGTGCCTGCTCAACTCAGTATTTTGGATGGGATGTTATATCTCTATCAGATCTATAAAAACAGAGTTAACACAGTTCTATGGATATTCTCATATGAGTACCTGAATCTTTCTTCCCTAATACTAATATACCACAATACATTGAGTATTTTTTTGTTTGAATTAGCGCTGCTATGTAGTCAGGTATAATTGATGCATGGTGAGAACTTAAGATGACACTCCAGGAGTGTCTTTACAGAACCTCTTGGAGGACTGTACACAGCTCAGAGTCACAGGTGGTCTTAGTTTGCCTCTGTTTCTTATCCAGATTCACTGCAATTTAGTACTTTTTTCCCAATCTATAATAAAGAATGTTCAATTTCACAACACATTTCCTCTTGTGTTCCCTTACATCTCAGTTGCCATGATGGTAATAGTTTTCTTTTTCATTTAAGAAGGTTTTTCAAACATTCATAATTTCATATTTCATGGGTCTGCAGGAATCCATGATATCAAGTCCTGAGTTTTTATAAATGAAGAAAGAAAGCCAAAATAATACAACATTTAGTCTTTATTCTTCCCTGAAGATATCCTGTAGAGTTCTTAAAAGTTTCTAGACAATCTTATGCATGAAACATTTACTAACACGTTCACCTCTGGATGCTCAATTGGGAAACTGTCTATCATTAATAGTGAAGAAATATTGCAGTATTTTTTGTGTTCAGTTATTATTTAGACTTTATCAACAATACTAATGTTAGCAAAGAAAGGTCACAGAGACTATGAAGCAGACTTTTCCTCATGTAATAACAGTACAAATTAATACTAATGCCTGTCATATTCAGGGAGAATTTCTTTTATTTCCTCTTTAAAATAGTGGATAGATATATCTGTGTGTATCCTGGATCTAGATCACTAGAAAATGTAGCCAAAAACCTCCAAAACAAATTAGAATCACTACATTTTGTTTTCTTTGCTTGAATTTATCTTATCAATAATCTGCAAGATTCAGGGAGCCGATTTATGTCATGCTGGACAAATACAGAAAACTTTCAGAATCATCCTCTTCATTTCCTTCCCTTATACAACATAAACACATGAAAAGCTTTTTCAGTTCTTGTTGGAGCCTCATTTACAGCACTATGCATGGCTGGCTGGCTATAGTAACGCCTACTTAGTAAGTATTTGCAACCTTTTTCCCCTGTTAGCCCGACATGTAAATAGATTTAAGTATTTGCTAAAACACTTGCATTTAGGCTCTCCATTGGCTTTCCCGAGGCCTGCAAAATGCCAAATAAAATGATAGCATATCTTAGCAGCACTACTGAAAGAAAAGAATCTGTGTGATGGGTCAGGGTGGAGTACCCATCTAAGGGACCTACTTGTGTTTAGTCATTTCAGGTGAGCAAGAGCTTTCTGTTTGATATGCTATATGGGTTGTCACTTCCAGGCAATCTGAAAGGAATTGCACAGTATACTCTTGACAGAAATGTTGCTGGATGTTGATTTTCTTTATGCAGGCAAACAATATAATAAGCTTAGATCAAAGCATGGTCAAAAATGCTAATTTGCAGCCTGGACCCACAAATGTAGAGGACTGTTAGTGAAATGTTGTGAAGTTGTTAGGTGTACTGTCATCAGCTGCAGGAGAAGAAATTCCATTTTGTGTTGCTGTCACACAAAGTTGTTGACCTGTTTACCATTAAGTACAACAGACTCATTAAAATTAATGGGGCAGTATATATAACTGTAAGAAGGGCAAGAAAAAAGAAGGCAGGATGTGTTAACTTTTTCTACCTTTTTTATTCATATATTCTTAAAGTCTTTCTGTGGAGGGGATTTTCTAGACTCTCTAGGTAACTTATTTTGATGCTTAACTGCTCTTAACAGTTACCATAGTGCTTCTAATGTCTAACTAAAATTTTCTGCTCTGAAAGTTAAACCTATTTCTTCTTGTCTAAGGTTCAGTTTACACGGAGAGCAACTGATCACTACCTCTTTTACAATAACCTCATTTGTGAAGACATCTATCATGTCCCCCTCCATCTTCTCTTTTCTGGTTCAGACAAATCCAATTATTTTAATATTTCATGATAAGTAATGTTTTCTAAGATCCTAGTAATTTTTGTTGCTATCCTCTGGAGTCTTTCTAATTTGACTGCATGTTTCCTAGTGTGAGGACTGTGTATTCTAGATGAGGATTCTTACAGCCTATAAAGTGCAATAATTATCTCACTGGTATTCTGTAGGAGTGTCTCATAATTACATCCCTAATTTACATTTGCCTTCCTTTTTTTTTTTTTTTTTTTTGGTATCCAAATGTACTTTGGTTAGCCAGGCACAGTCTGTGGCCTGTTTTAGCCTCAGCCACTTAATCCCCAGTTTTGTAGTTGCAAGTTTATTTTGCCTTCCTCAGTAGAATAATTTGTACTCTTCTTTATTGTATTTCATCTTACTTATTTCAGACTGTCTCTCCCATTTAGTAGGGTCAAAGTAATTAGGAATTATGATTCTCTAGTATCATCAACAATGTGCCATGTAGTCTATCTCCCTTTACACCAAGATGTCAGTGTATACGCTGGATTGTGTTAGACATGGAGCAAAGCCCTGGGAGGTCACAAATGTTATGTCCACAGAAATGGACTGTTTCTTACTGATAACTACACTTCCATCATTTATCCACTCTAACAGTTTCCCAATGTAATCTCTTGTTTTCCTTAAGAATGGGTTATAGGGGACAGCCTGGTTAAAACCAAACAGAAAGACCTGTTTCTTAGGCAAAACTGATTTTTTTCTGTTTTGCCTCAAAATGCTAAGATAAATCCTGTTTCTGAGCTGGTATCCCCAAATGTGCATGCTGGTGATAAAAGCAATCATATCTAAGAAGTATTGCAGTTCATCTGTGGTCTACAATTTTTTTCTGCATCAGTGGAGTATTCCTAAACAGTGCATATATGACCATTAATAAATGCCTATTCATACAGCAATACTGACATCTGAATATGGATGCTTCCTTGAGCAATGTAAGTCATTCTCTAATAAATTCTGTATAGTCATAAATCAGAAAAGGCTATAAGTGCCAACACTGATTTCAGAAAAATATAGAAGCTTCAGTCTGTTTAAGTTTGAGGTAGTCTCTGGTGGTGATTGCTGCTGAAAGTTTTAAAACACAAACTCTGGTCAGGTTTGTAACTGTTCTGTTTTCTGAAGTGCAAGTTGAAAGGGATGTTTCTTTTCACTTTGTAACACTAGCTGTTTAGAGTGTGTCCTGGAGTGTAATAATGTCCTGTTTAAAAACACTGCAGCTGGGACTTTTATTAATCTGTAAATTTCTTTTCCTTCTATAGGCTACATATTATTTCCAGACAGTCATGAAAAATAATCATCAGTTAGTAAAGAATCAAGGTTTTTGAGGTAAATTAATAAAAATAAATTTTGTACACTGCATTCAGTATGTACAAATATATCCATTACATATTTCAGCTATTGTTTCTAAAGTTTTCGAAGAAAATCTATTAACTATTTCAAAGAGCACTCTTAAGGTGCTTAGAGCAACATATCTTCTTCATTTGGCTTCTGTTCTGTGGAGTTGTGCTTTTTCTCTGATTGTAGCCAACTGCTATTTCTAAGCTAATCAAAATAAGTAACTGGCTACAGTTGTCATTTAATTTCACAACCACTAATGATTTTTTTTTATTTGCAAAAATGAGGATGTTTGTGATGTGGGGTTTGGGTTTGGTTTTTGTTTGTTTGGTTTTTTGTTTGTTTGTTTGTTTGTTTGTGTGTTTGTGTGTTTTGGGGTTTTTTTTCCTTGTTTTCTTTTTTTTTTCCAAATAGCTAGAAGTAAAATGACAAGAGAAGTGAGAGTGGCTGGAGCGATGATACTTACTGCAGAGGTCCAAGCAGCTTGCATTATGTGAAATGATGGCCTAAGTTTCATATTAATTGTAATTTCCAGTAGTATGTCAGGAAGAACTGAGGAAGAAAGAAAATGGGAAATATTTACATGGGAATTAAAGTATTTTTTATATCTATTTGCATTTTTATAACTCCCTGAAAATTTCCCTGGGAAACAAAAAGCTTAATTTCTAGGAGAAATTTCTTCTGTGGGTTCTTGGCTGACCTTGAAAAGGCTGATTAAGATGTGTCCATGTATGCAGGAAAAAGCAGTTGCAAGCCTCAGGTGCCTCTGATCCCTTGCACAAGCCTGTCACGATTTGAAAGCCGCAGAGTAACGGAGTTTAGTAGATTTGAGACCAGAACTGGCTTTCACTGCGCCATTTCAGAGCTCAGGAATATTCACCCTTATCATGTAGACAAACTCAGTTTCTGTCTACGCTGTGGTTGTGGGTCTGTAAATTATGAAAATATGAGTACACCTCAGCCTCCCCTTGTTGCTATGAGAATAGAAGCATTGGCTTGCTACAGAAAGCATCAAACCTATAAGGATACTCTAATAAGATTTTTGAATCCATCTCTGGAGGGTTTAAAGAAGTAGGGAGCTGTGTATGTTCAAAAGTAAAGAAATTTACTGTGGAGATTTGCCTGACTGGACATGCGATAAGACGTCAGTCCCAGCATGTGGGAAATACAGCTGGATTATGGGCTTCTTATTGCCAAGCACCCTTTAACTATAAAGGATTGATATCAGCTGCAGCAATCAAATATAAAAAAAAGAAAAAAAAAACCATAATATTCAGTGTGGTGCTTTGTGTCATGGGGGAAAGAAGATCTTGCTTTTCAGATATCTAGAACTGATGAGGGCATTTATATGTGCAGTATGCTACATTCCCAACTCCTAATGCTTTGTACTGGGGCAAGATTAAGAGCCTCCTTTTCTTTCTTTTCTGAGTTTTTCTTCACATTTGTGTTTATTGTGACATTCTCTATACCGCTTTCAATGCATTTTCATGTCTGTTAGGTTAAGAGCATTTCCTTCAGATTCTGAGTTTTCTTTCTTCTGGACTCAGGTTACCTTTCTTATAGAACTGACTCACTCAGAACCTTGCTGGTCCCGCGAGTGTGTATCTCTGAGCTGTATTGTGGAGTGAGTGGACTTCTGGTGGGTGCCAGCAGGACTTTTGTTCCTCTGCCGCCAGCCAGCCCATCACACCCCTCTGGGTCAAATTACCTAGACTGCTTCATCATCATCATCATCATCATCATGGCTTGACTTCGCGAACGAAGATTTGGGAAGGGCATTTACCCACGCTTACTACAAGCGCGCTGATGACTAAGAAGGCCAATGTGGGATAGGCAAATCCGGCTACAAAAAACACAGCAGAAGGTCTCCTTGGGTGGAACAGGTGGGACACGATTCTTCCTGCGTTGTCTTTTCTCCTCGAGACTAGTTCTTCGTGAGCACTCAAAGGAGTCAGCGGCATTATGTATGGTGTGCCTCCAAGTCTCCCGATTGGAGGCCAAGGTGGACCACTGATGGTAGTCAATATGGCCAAGGCTAAGGTATTGTTTCAGGGAGTCCTTGTATCTCTTTTTTGGGGCACCTCTCTTGCGGCTACCGGTGGCAAGTTCACCGTAAAACACGATCTTGGGGAGGCGGTGATCCTTCATCCTAGAGACGTGCCCTGCCCAGCGCAGCTGCAGTTTCAGCAATGTGGCCTCGATGCTGGTGACCCCTGCCTGTTCGAGGACAGTGACATTAGACACATAGTCAGTCCAATGGATGTTTAGAATTGTACGAAGGCAGCGCTGATGAAAGCGTTCCAGGAGTCGCAGGTGATGACGATAGATGACCCATGATTCGGACCCATATAAAAGAGTAGACAATACAATGGCTCTGTAGACACTGATCTTTGTACTTTTCTTCAGGTGTTTATTACACCAGACTCTTTTATGGAGTTTTCCAAAGGCTCTATATGCCTTTGCTATTCTGTTGTCTATCTCTCTGTCGATCGTGGCGTCCGAGGAAATGATGCTTCCCAGATAGCTGAACTGCTGAACTGTCTTAAGCTCTGACTCGCCGATGGTAATATGGGGATGGTGATAATCTTCTTGGGGTGCAGGTTGGTAGAGGACTACTGTCTTCTTCAAACTGACTTCCAGCCCAAAAACCTCAGCCGCCTCCGCAAAGCAAGATGTTAAACGCTGCAGAGCTGCTTCTGTGTGGGCAACAAGGGCGGCATCATCAGCAAAGAGCAGTTCACGGACAAGATGGTTTAGGGTCTTAGTGTGGGCCTTCAGTCGCCTTAGATTGAATAGGCTACCATCGGTACGATATCGAATATAAATGCCGTCTTGTTCGTCGAGGTCTGCTGTAGCCCTTTGGAGCATCATGCTAAAGAAGATTGTGAATAAGGTTAGTGTGAGAACGCAACCTTGTTTCACACCATTGGTTATTGGGAAAGGCTCAGAGAGTGCATCACCATACCTGACTTGGCCTTGCTGATCCTCATGTAACAGAATAATCATTTTCAGGAACTTGGGGGGACAACCTAATCGTTCTAAGATCAGCCACAAGCCTTTCCTGCTCACAGTGTCAAAAGCTTTGGTGAGGTCAACGAAAGTTACGTATAACCCCTTATTCTGTTCTCTACACTTTTCTTGCAATTGTCTGAGAACAAATACCATGTCTGTGGTACTTCTATTAGCCCTGAAACCACACTGACTTTCAGGTAGAAGTTCTTCTGCGATGGCAGGTACTAGTCTGTTCAATAGTATTCTTGCAAGAATTTTACCAGCAATGGAGAGCAGAGTTATACCACGGTAGTTTGAGCAGTCTGACTTGGCACCTTTTTTCTTATACAGAGTGACGATGATTGCGTCACGAAAGTCTGACGGTATTTTACCTTGTTCCCAACAGCACACAACTAGCTCATGAAATTTAGCGTGGAGTGCTTGGCCTCCATGCTTCCATATTTCAGGTGGGACTCCGTCAACCCCAGCTGCCTTGCCAGTTTTCACCTGCTGTATGGCCTTAAGAGTCTCTCCCATGGTAGGGGCCAAATCCAATTCGTTTTTCACCGGATGTTGCAGAATGTGCTGGATTCCTTCACCTTGGACTACACGATTAGCACTAAAGAGGGTTTGAAAATGTTCAGACCAACGATTCAGGATGGAGATTTTATCTGTAAGAAGCGTTTGGCCATCTGCACCAAGTAAGGGTCTTTGAACCTGGAATGTGGGTCCATACACTGCCTTCAGAGCCTCATAGAATCCTCTGTGGTCACCCAAATCTGCACATAGTTGAGTCTTTTCTGCTAGGTTGACCCACCACTTGTTCTGGATGTCTCTAAGTTTCTGTTGGAGTTTGCTACATGCAAGACGAAAGGCTGCTTTTCTTACATGGCACAGTGGCTGAGCGAGGTGTGCTTGATGAGCAGATCTCTTTTTTGTCAGCAATTCCTGGACCTCCTGGTTGCTGTCGTCAAACCAGTCTTTGTTTTTCTTTGAGGAGAACCCAATGGATTCTACGGAGGACAGCAGGATGCTGTTTTTGATATGTTGCCAAAGCGCTTCAGGAGAAGAATCTGTAAGTTGGTCTTCAAGCCTAGTTTGAAGGTTAGCCTGAAAGCTGTCCCTCACTGCAGCTATTTGAAGATTATCAACATTGAGCCTCCTCCTTGGAATGCCGCCCCTCTTAGGTTTGGGCTTGAAGTGGAAATTAAGTTTACAACGCACAAGGCGGTGGTCTGTTTGGCATTCTGCACTAGGCATCACTCTGGTCTGGCAGACATCACGAATATTTCTCTGGCGCACTAAAACATAATCAATAAGGTGCCAATGTTTAGATCGTGGATGCATCCAGGTTGTCTTCCAGCTGTCTTTCTGCTGGAAGATAGTGTTGGTGATGGTAAGCTGTTGCTCTGCACAGAACTCTAGCAAGAGACGACCGTTATCATTGCAGTTGCCAACACCGTGCTTGCCTAGCACTCCTTTCCAGGCTTCAAAGTTCTTTCCTACTCGGGCGTTGAAGTCACCAAGGATTATGATCTTATCTTCTATAGGAACTTTCTGAGTGAGGTGACGCAGGTCGGAGTAGAATTTTTCTTTTTCTGCAGGGTCAGCTTGCAGAGTTGGAGCATATATGCTGAAAAGAACAACGTGTTGCTTATTGTGCAGTGGAAGATGTAAGGAGATAATACGGTCGGAATGACCTATCGGCAAATTTTCAAGTTTGGAGGCTATGGAGTTCTTAATCATAAAGCCGACTCCAGAAAGACGACTTTCAGTTTTGGGTTTGCCTGACCAGTAGAGTGTATAGCCAGCACCATGTTCTTTGAGGCTACCTTCCTCATGAAGGCGAACTTCACTGAGTGCAGCGATATCGATGTTAAGACGTGACAATTCGTGGGCAATTAGCGCAGAACGGCGCTCAGGAGGCCCACTGTTCACTGTATCAAGCATGGTTCTGATGTTCCAACATGCGAGTGTCAATCTGGACACACCTTTGGAGGCAGGTGTATGCCTTTGTCTCTTTGTTTTTAATTGACCGCAATAGAAGATGCCCGTTGGCCGCGGCTAGCCAACCAGGTGGAGGGGGAGATGAGCTTTGGTTAGGCCACCTTTTCTAGGCCTCTCTCCATATGGAGCAAGCAGTGCTGTCCTTGAAAAAGGCTGCTTGGTCATTCAGGATGCTGCCGAACAAGACTGTCATCTCCTGGGTCAGACTTGAGCGACCAATGTCCTGAACCGCCTGCATGCAGGGTTGGGTCTGCGACTTCCAGTGCACCTTATCACCTGCCGTTTCGTCCCTCGCCTGTCGCTGCAGGGCTTTGCAAGTGTGGGTAAACCCTTCGGGCCTGCGCAGTGGATTTATTTTAGGTGAGGCACAGCGTGCGCAGAACTGGCCTCACCCTTTACACCTGAGGTTTATCTGCCAGGGCCTAGCGAGCTTGGACGGTGACAGCAAAGTCCTCAGGTTGTAGGTTTAATTAGAGTATCCTTCTCTTAGATGGATGGCCTTACAGGGCTACACGAGCTCCATCTGCCCGGGTTTGAAGTTGGAGTTGTCCTTCTCCTAGGATGGTTGCCTGAAGGCTAGTGAGCCCATCCTGCCCATGGACACACTTTGTCTGACCCTTCATTTGAGAGCTGACTGGCATGGGAGACCCTACCGGAAGCATAAGCCACCACCAGCATAACTCCCAACTTCACAAGGGCACGCAAGCTCTTTCCCCACGACAAGGGGGTGTCCGTGAAAGAGTCCTAGACTGCTTAGGAGGCTGTATTACCCTGTCTTCTCCCTGTGATCCATCCATAGTTACGCACAAAGGCTGAATACAGAAAGCAAGCTATGTGTGTTAATGGGGGCAATTACTGTCTATTGTTATAAACCTTGCATGGATTTCCTGCAGGATTTTCCTCAGTATACTTTTATTTCAGTGCAAAACTGAATCAAACTTCCGAAGCTTTAAAATCAAAGAGGTTTACCTCCCTTTCACCACTGCATCCTTACACGCGCAAAGGTATATACACACATTTCTACCGGGCTTGAACTTTGTGGTGACATCAGGAACCAAAGTACTTTCTTTCCATGAGAACACAAATTGGAGCTGCTTCTCCTTCTACACTGCTTATTCTCTTCTCGTGAGACTCCTGATTTTGTATTGCAGCTCCAGGATATTGGAATATTTTGATGATAGCCCTGAGTTTGCAGGTGATTATTCACTGCTTTTCTTGAAAAAGGCTGGAGGGCACAGCTGTATTTAAGTAAGAGAAGCCCTGCTTTAAGCTGCAAAATAAATAGACAAGACAGAAAAATTGAAATGTTGCTTTTCCTATTTTACTAAGATGAAGAAGGATTAAGGGCTGGATCTTTTATAGATGGTTGGAAACTTAAAGAGTCAAATGGCTGCTGTGGTGCCAAGTGGGATTTTCAAATGTATGAAGATGTCCGTTTCCTACATGAAGTGTTCACACCTCTATTTATTTCTGGCAGTATGCAAACATCTTTGAAATCTGGTTCAAAGGAACATCCTTGGAGCCATACTCATGTTCTACGGCAGAGCATAGACCTAAATAGACCTCGTATATTCTTGCCCTGAATTGTAACACAGGACCTGTTCTCTCAAAAAGCGCTGGAATTCACAAAAAAAAAAAAAAAAAAAAAAAAAGTTGAATTAAACTTTTCTGTTTATAGCATTTCAGTTTGTAGTTACAAACTGTTCACCAGGAAGTGCCTTAAACATTTGTGAGCTAGATGTCAAGGATTTCTGTTTCCTTCCTCAGCTCTTCTTTTCTCAATGATTTACTTAATAAAAACCAATGATAAAAATAGAATAAATAAAATAATGAAATTCATATTTTTTCCTGAAAGTTACGAGATTCGTGGTCATTTAATCCCTCCTGGGAAGAAGCTTCCCAGGGTGTCTTTTCAGCCTGATAAATATTTTTCATGTACAAAGCAATATACTTGGCTCAATAAAGAATCCCAGGGAAAGCAAAGGATATCCATTCACAGCTGTGGATAAATCTACTTCCCCTACAGGTTTTCGATTATACAGTGGGCACTTCCTCAACACACCGTGGGGAGAAAGCATGATTTTAAGTGCCATTAAATGCTGCACAGTAAACATCCCCAGTGCATTACAAGCATCAAATGTAGCCCATGGGAGAAAGCACTGAGTTTAATACTCAGATCTTTACTTGCTCTGTATTCTCTTCCATGTTTCCCCCTAGACAATGTTCTGCACTAAAGCATCTAAGCAACTCCCATTAAGGAAGCTATTGTGAACAAGCTTCAAGTTTGTTATATGCTTGCCTTTTCTCATCCTCTCATCAAGTGAACTGTCATGGTTTGATCATTTCCTCTTTATTTTCATTTATTTCATTTATTCATTCACTTGCTCTTTTGTGTTGTGGGCTTTTTACCAGTGTGTGTAGGCTGCTCTACTCATAGATACTGTGATCCAGCGCCTGTACAGGGAAATGCTCTATAGCACACTGGGATTCTTGTTCCAGGTTTTCTTAAGGACTTCATGCTCTCCTCTGCAGCTGTACTTTTATATTTAGCTGAAACACTACAATACTCTTCCATTCATCTTTTATATAGCAAACAAAACCAATGAAATTGAAGTTAATTAGTCTAGATAATTTTGAGGAGCAAAAGCTGTGGAAGGAAGAACTATGATTAAACTTCTTATCAAAAATCCAAGAGGAACAAAAAATGAGGAAGAGCAAAGATGTGTAAGAAAACAATAAGTAAGCAACTCTTAATGATCAGGGTTCAGTTTCGTAGTTCTTTTTGGCTCTAGGGGCCTGTCACTGGGATCTCTGTCCCTGTAAGGGAGTTATAAACACCATGACAAAGCCAGCAGAATGAGTGTTAGTAAGGGCTCAGCTGCCAAAGCGTGCAGCCTGGCATATTAACTGAACCCACCATCAGTTTCAGCTTATGTTAATAAACCAGGTTGTGAACTGAAGTGTCAAAAGAGCAGACGCACCACCTGTTTTGCCGCCATTGCTCTGGGGGAGTAATGTCCAGGAGAAGGACAGGGTGGACAAAGGGATAGTAACTTTTTTGGCCAAGGGAAATAAAGTTAAACTGGATCATAATTCAGAGATCAGTGTACTCAGAGCAAAATAGCAGTTAGCACAGATGCCTTGCAGGGGAAGAAAAGAAATCTCTAAACTGCTTATTTGATCAGCTTCAGTAGTAGCTCAAGAGGGGAAAAAAGCTATAAATAAATTTGTGTAACAAAGAGAAAATCTTAAATGGCCATAGAATCCTAATCTGAACAATTTTATGGCTCAAATGAGAAAAAGAGAGGGAAAAGTAGACTGTTCAGATATTACTGTCAAGGGCCTGAGAAGGGTGAAGGAGATTTCACAGGAAGTACAGATTTAACTTCAAAATACAAATTGTTCACTTTTAAAATTCCCTTGAGAAATTGTGCAATGTAAAAACTGCAGTGAAAAACCCCACACCATTCTTTTGAGATTCTAAATAGTTGAAAAATTATATAATAATTTATTTTTTACATTTCTTTATAAATAAAACATAAATCAGTTTTTGAAGTGACTTGCAAATGCTAAAGTCTACCTGAAATCTGCTTATTACATTCGCTGTTTGAAAGCTCCTATTCCACATCTGAAAAGTGGAGTTGTATTGTTGGCATGTCAAGGTAGTCCAACTGGTTCCTGACCTCATATTGTCCCATACTACAAAAAAGCTTCTGATTTGAGTTGTAGGCTATTCACTGTAAATAAGTGCTCTCTTCATACTTGTACCACATTAGGATAACCAGGTCAACAGAGTTACCCCAGTATAAGGAGGAAATCAGACACAGCCCATAGTAAGAAGTTGCTAGAGATTAAACAGTGAATCAGTGTCTCCCTTTTTGATTATGTTCTTTTGTGTGCATTATAGTTATGCCCTGCATTAATATTTTTGCTTAGTTTCCTAGAAAATGCAACTTAAAATAAAAACCAATTTAAATTACTTTGAGGTTTTCTTCATCTACCAGCTGAATGTATATACCTCGGAAACTAATATAACTCTTTGATGGGAATTGCTTATTTTCCGTTGACAGCTTTTTAGTGAAAAAGATAGAAAGCAGATTGAATTTCGACAGTGAGAAATTGAGAGCTTGTTCTACCAGCAGGAGTCTCAAGGCCTCTAATTTTACCTCTGTGAGCAAAGATGAACCGGGAATATCAGCAACCTACTTTCCTGCAGACAAAGAAAACACAGCATCCTAAAAGTCGCACAGACAATCTGAAACTGGGGTTTGTCTAAACTTCAGTGATTTTACCTTGGTTTAAATGTGGCAATACATAAACACAGTAGAGATGCTGGACTTCATTATTAGGGACCCAACAGTGTGGTACATTACAGTGAAATAAAGCAGATTGACATCTACATCGTGCTTTTGCTCACATAGGCGGGGATCAGGTGTTGCTCTCCTTCGTGATCCTAAATCCCAATCATGCATCAATCTTGATACCACTGAGATTCCCGCCATACCCCACTGGGAACAGGATTTCAGTGCTTGTAGAGAATTTCTGCTGGCTATTGTTGTCTCTGATGAAACCTTTAGGTTATTTATATCAAATGCATGCCTTCAATTAAGTTAACAAGTGTCCATATGAACACTGCTGTTGACTTCAGCTACATAGAATTAGAATGAGATCATTAAAAGGCAAACATCAGAATGCTTTCTCTTCTTTCTAGTTTATAAAAGCATTTTTTGCTTTGTGCATTTAGGTGTTATAGTCTGTGTAATCCAACACTGTCTTCTGTCACTGCAATACATCATCATAATGCTTCCTCCCATGCAGCAGCATCATGAACCATATCAGCCTAATTCTTTTCCATCACATCATATTTTGTTGTGTCCTAATGCTATTACTTCATGCTCAGTTCTTTCCCCATGGTATTTTTGCCATACCATCTTTCATCTTTATCATATTGTTTTACTTCCTTTCATCTTGTAGTTTCTTCTGTCAAATTATTGTGTCACCTCAGTAATCAGATACTGGTCTGCCATGGTTGCTTCACAGCATGTTTTCACCTGAAGAAAGTTCCAATCCTCTCGGTGTTTTATGGTAAAATAATACATTTTCTCCTTGTTATGGGGTGTTGATTTTTTGTTTTGGTAGACATTGAAAATGTGATCAAAAATGTGTTTCTTGATCATAAAAACCCTGAGAAAAACAAAATAATTATCCCAAGCACTGTATAACAAGGAGAAACATAAAGATTTCTCTTTCCTTCACAATTTCTATTTTACAAATGGCACTAGATCCTGGCTACTTTTAGAAAGCCTTTATGTAACTCAGGAGCAAAATTTTCATCTCCAGAAGTGAGTAAATTACACAAAGCTGAATGCAGTAAAAACTGTGGCTCCTACCAGCTGGTCTTTCCAGGGAATGTGGAGAAGATCTAATTCTGGATCATGATCATGCTTATATGTAGCTCTGAACAAGTCAACCCTGTCAAAGCCAGGGCTGCTTTCAATAAATTAGGTTATTGGGGATTTTTTGTTAATGAAACCTTATCTAAGGTACCCAGAAGTTAGCAAATATGTAACCAAATATTGTGGTGGCAGGTCAAAAACTTACTGACCTTTCCTGTCTTTCTCATCCTTTTGCAGCAGTTTTTTTCCCTGCAGGAGAGAGGATTGTATATCTATACGTTCACATCTCATTTTCTTGGGTGAGGGGCCTTACAAGCTGCAGAGATTCAAGTTGTCCTTATTAGAGAGGTTGCTGTCTGCACCTGTCCCTCTTCTTGTTGCTCTGGAAGCTGCAGCCCCACAGCAGTGCTGGCTGAATGAATGTAAATATACTCCTTAGCAACCACTGGATAAATCTACAGTGAAAGATACAGAGGTCTGTGAACTACAGCAGCTGAGAAATTAGCCAAGTTACCTGTTGTGTTGTCTAACATGGTCAGTAGTCTCTGGAAGACAAAAGTTGTGGATACTAATCTCTTAAATCCAGCTATGAAGCTGATGAGACAGAGACTTTATAAGCCAGTGAACTGGCTGTGGAGGAGCTGAGTAGGAGGCGTAGCTGAGTGGGCATCCCATGGTCTCCCAGTGTTGCAGTAAGGACATAAACTTTTTAGCCAAAGAAGCAATAGCAGCTTCCAATAACTTGGAAAGTCTCATCAAGGGTTACTTGCTATCTGCACTCCTTCTGCCCTGTCTGGGGGGATACAAGTGCCTCAGGAAGCAAGTTGAATTGCTTAGCATCAAGCTTCATGGTACCACTCCAGAGAGATGATAACAGCAGAAAATTGTGTTCCAAATTTACAAACTTAGTACACTAACTTAAATCAAAGACATCCTTGCTCTGCAGACAGGTTTTCCCATGTTCTCACACCTCTTCTTTTAATTAAAATGCTGACAATCAGGGATAAGGGGAACAAAATACAAAGGTAATCATGTACAAAAAAACATATTTCACCAGAGCATAAGCTATTAGCACTTTCTCGGCTATCTGATCATCTGACAGGCTTAAGGGTAAAAGTGATGTGAATTTCAAATCTCTAGCTGCTCCCCGAGGAGGCTCTGTCTCATACAGTTTGTAGTGAAGTGAGACAGCGGAATGCAAAAATGAAGGAAAGGAAAAGACATAATGCAGCAGGATGTGTAAACATGAAAAAGGACCAAATGCAACCCTCTTTTAGTGCCATTGACTCCAATACATTCAATGGTTTATGAACATCTGTCTCAAAGTGGCATAATCCCCACCTGAACTAACATTTGTCGTACCTGTATGTTTAGCTCTGTAGGACTCAATCCATTCAGGAAATTAAGCAGATGTCTAATGTCGAACAGATGAGCATTTTCACTGAGGTCAAAACAATTACAATTAAATGTTCACCAAAATCCCTTGCTGAATGGGGACCTGAGTGGAGTAGCTTGTTTCAGGCGGTTACCAAATGCCAGGCCACATTGCAAACCATTCCTTCTTACCAAGACACTCCAAGCTGTCTGTGCACCTCCTCTCTTGGGTCACTTTTCCATACTCCATATATGTGTGAGACTTCTGTTTCCCCCCAGCTCCTTCACCTAGTTGTATTTCTGTCACTGGTCTGGCAAATCTAGTTACTGTTCATGGGATCCTGTAAGAGGTCATGTTTCCAGTTTTACATCAATTACCTTCTACTTATGCAAAGAACCAAAACACGACTTTATGCGTCGGAATATTGCAGACTAAATAATAAAATGCGAACAGGAAAATACAGACAGCTAGGAGTAAATGCTATTGAAAATGAGGCTTTCCAGCATGACAGACAGTTAGCTCAATGCACTACAACCTGTCCTTCAATAAGCTTTTCACAAGCTTTGAGAAGTGGAAGGGTCCTAAGGAGGAAGGATTATACAATACTTTTATGTGTATTTACAGTGAACTACCTACCAATTGTGAAGATAGCATGAACTCCTTCAGCAACAGGATTTAGCAAGATTTTAGTTGTTCAGTTTATTTTTTTCTGGAAGCTTCTTATACCTAGCCCAAGGATGTGGTGCTTGCATTGCCCAGAGAGGACAACAGACAAGACAGAGCATAGGTCAAACATAGTTGCAGTTCTCATATTAGTTTCCTGCCCTTATGTCACTATTTAACTAGGATTTTTCTCCATGTGGAAGTAATATCCACAACTTTGCTCCTGAAACAAATTGAAGCAACATATAAATCCTGCCAGGTTTTGCTTAGAGAATCTGCAACTTGTACCTTTCATTACAGTTTTAAAGGTAACCTAATAATTCCAGACAGACAGAGTCATGATATTATAACTGATTTTGCTCTGTTCCTGGCTAATGTGCACATTCGGGCATACTTGTGACTCTTGACCGATATTAATGTCTGCCATTGATTTTGTTGCATATGGTTAGATGTATGTTCTGCTGCATATGTCTTTTGCACATCAAATATGAGAAACAAATGTGTTGCAACATGCTTCCTATTCTTGCCTCAGTTCCATCCAAAGCTTTTTGCTTGCATACAAAAGTCCACTGACTTTTCTGAATTGTACACTGAGCTCTCCTAGATTCCAGTGGCAGTGTATCACTCTCTTTTCCCTTCCTGGAAGGGATAATATGTAATAGAGATGCAATTGCTATTACATCTTGATTTGCAAAGGATACATATATTTGAAATAAAGACAAAACGTACTTTTATTGTGCTTGTCCTTTCATGATACAGCTTGTACAGTGTCAGGTGGGAAACCACAAGAGGCTGCTAGGTTAGCAGCATGTCTCTAAGAAGTGTAGCTCCCTTTTTTTTATGTTAATCGTTTTTCATGCCCTGTAATTTAGGACCCATCTTTAGAAGGAAGTCAGATGGGATGAAATCTTTGAAAGGGCTGGTGCATCAAATGGTATTTATCATAAAATATCTCAGGTTTATGTCATTTATAGCTATAATTAAATTATATGAAATAGGTTTCCGTAACTGTGGTATTGACTATTTTATAGGAATCAGAATAAGCCTTTTGATCATCTGTGGGTACAGCTTCACTAATAGGCATGAATCAAAATGTCTTAGATCAACTTTGTACCCCTAAGGCATAATGTAAATGATGAAGGGATGGGACTTCATTTTGTCATATTCTTTTCGAATATCAACTTATATTAAAGAAAACACTTTTCTGAATCACAGGTGCATGTATGAAGTATGAGTGACAACTTGATGTCATCTCTTTGATAAGCCTACTCCCTTGACATTTTTAGATGTACTTTCATAAATGAGCTTCAATTTGTCTTGCACAGAGTGGAGCTGTATCTCACTGTCTGCAATGCTGTGTTTAAAAATGTGCTTACTACATCATAATTCACAGAGGAGTGGGGAAGGTAAAGAAAAAAAATATTCTTTGTATATTTTGCTACAGACCAAGAGGGAAATGTGCATCTTTGTTCCTAAAAGTCAAAACACTGCAGGGAGAAAGCTAAACATGGAATCTCTGCTGTTCCATCACCAATTTGGCGATTTGTTATATGATGCTTTTACATGCCATTGCTCAGGGGATGATCCTGCAATACCAGAACCTTTCTGCCTGCCAAAAGAAGGCAAGTACAGAACATTTAATAGCTAGAACGAGTATTTTGTACAGGAGGGTGTGTCTCTTTGCTTGCTGAAGACAATCACAGATACATGCACAGCTTGAGAGAAATGTACAGTCTGGATTTTATTTGCAGAAGGGATATTTCAAAGCTATACAACTGGGTTGAAAAAAAACAAAAACAAACAACCTAATAACGATTTCTGATAGTGTAAGGATAAGACCACCTTTTAACGCTAAGGGAAAGTCATATACGTAATATAGCATATTTGACACATTTGCATATATATGTTACATACTGCATATATAATACATATGTTAAATAATACAAATAATGAGTCAGCTCTTCATCGGATATAAATGGTCAGCTTCCATTTGACATCTTGTAGGGCTTTTTAGGCTTTGCATCCAGTGAGAATCTGCTCTACACAGCTTTTGAAATGACCAAATATGGCAGCTTCTATAGCATGTATAGAACGAGACCCATAATTTCTCAGTCATTTGAATCTGATAACATTTTGCTTATCATTATTGCTTCTTTGAATTCTAATCTGACATTTAACCTCACTGGAAATGTATTGACTCATTTACTTTTCTTGCTTTCCCCCCTTCCATTTACTTCTAAATAACCTTTTTCTTTAGATGATTTTCATGAAATTGCCACTAAAAAGAGTCCTTTTTGAGCTGCCTCATTTGAAAACTGTAAGATAGTGCAAGACATCTGAAGATGTCATTGTAACACATGAAAAACACTTCTGCTAGCAAATAAACACTGTCAAGTAGAATTTGAACTGAAGTTATAAGCTAGGCTGAAATGATATTTTGTTAATAATTGTCAAATATTCCACAAATAGCACAATTTAAATGGCACTATTCTGAGCAATGAAAGCACTGCATAACATGCTGAATTCGTAAATAGAACTGAACAGAATATAGAATTTCTATTTGGGAAATGTGGACATCTTGAAGTTCAGTTTTGTTCAGAAATAGAACAAAAAACTTTCCTACAAAAGGAAAATTCTAAGTAGCAGCTTCAAAATTAATGTGCATTTAAAACTCAAAAAGTTTAGATTTAAAATTGTCTTTTTGTTTTTTAGTATTTTGATGTTATAGTCTGGTTAAAGAAATGACAGTTTATGGGAGAATTTGTTAAGAACAAAAGCATCATCAGAGGCTTTGCTGATTTCTTTATCAGTATAATAGAGAAGGAGCTGTTTTCTACATCTTTATGTAGGATATAGTTTTACATTTCTTACTACTGACAGATCATGAAATAATATGAATAAAAATATAGATTGTTTTAAATTAAACTTTAATGTCAAAATAAGTATTCAGTTTTTATAAAGCAGTTGAAGTTTTTCATGAGAAATCTTAAAAAGTTACGTTTAATAAGAAATTTTGTTAAGACATAAAAATAAATAAAGCTCAATTCCACTGACATTTTCCAATAGAAGTTTATTTTGTTGGAAATATATTAAATCAAATCATTTGCTTAGAATATGAGGAGACATTTACATTCAATCTCTGTCAAGCAGGCAGTGAATTGCTGTTACAATATCCACTGTTATCTTTGGCAAATTTTGTTCAATAATCCTGACTCTAAAATTATTATTTGTGCTGCGAAGTTCCTAATGGATGCAACCAAGATCAAACCCCTCTTCCCCTAGAGCCCCTACTGAGTTATGGACTAAGTTCCAGCTCCGGAGAGCTCCAGTGTAGGCAGATGAGAGAGAGAGAGAGAGAGAGAGCGGAGTACAGAAAGGAGAGAAAGACAGTGACGGAGGTTAGGACTGTATGTAAAACAAACCGAGTGCCCTATCTCTTTGTCTTATGCCATTTCTAGACATCCATGTTCCCTGTTAAGCCATTTTTGCAAATTACTTACTTTTTACAAATTCTGTAGATTCTACATATAGGCAAATAAAGCTCTTCTACACGTTAGGAAGATCTACAGTCCAACACTATGAGAGTAAACATGCTACTCATTTAGTTGCAGGCAGCGACTAGGCAGAACTTGGTTTTGTGTACAAGCCTCAGGTTGCCCTTCAGGTGTCTGATCTAGCAGCAGAGGGCAGTAAGATAGGAGGAATGATACAGTTTCTTTTTTGTTTGGCTAGAAATAAAAGACAAATACCTCAGAGTTATTCCTCAAGAATACCTTTAATTGAATGGGCTGCCCAAGAACGTTGTGAATGCTCCATCCCTGATAGTGCTCAAGGCCAGGTTGGACAGAGCCTTTGGTGACATGCTTTAGTGGGAGGTGTCCCTTCCCATGGCAGGGGGTTGGAACTTCATGATCTTAAACTCCTTTCCAACCCTAACTATACTATGATTCTATGAATAAGGAGGAAAGAAAGCAAAAACATGACAAAAGTCTTGAGAACCTCTCTTTCCCAAGACTATTACTGGTAAGGACTGTCTCACATACGTCACGTAGGCACACAGCACAGGCAGTCTCTTGGCTCAGGGCTATGCTTCCAGATACAGCAGAGTCATTTCCTTCATGAACTGTCACAAAAGATTCTATTCTTGGTTTTCTTTATTTTTGTGATAACCCAAATTGAATACTTGCCTTACCTTGTATCTGTCATGTTAGCTTCTTAGATAGTACATGTTATGTTCTATACTCCAGTGGTATGCTGTCCTTCTGTAGGAGTTTGCAAGGCTTATAAAATGCCTCTAATAGTGGTGGCCTGAGGGAAAACACTATGCTTTTACGTTTCTTCTCCACTTTAAAAGTATGGAAGATATTAAGAGTACATAGACCAGTTCCCAACTGCTTTGATCTGTACAACACTGCTGCTCTTTCAGCCTCTGTGTCACCACTGATGTCATGTTACATTACTATTTTCATTATTATTACTCCCAGCCCATAATCCATATTCTTTTCCCATCTTATTTTCTGCTTTAACCCCAACTCTCCCTGGAGGAGAAAAGGAAGTGAGAGGATTGGATGTGCTGCCACAGGATCCCCGAGAGTTGTGAGCGATTGAGGGGCTGTATCTAACCTCCTGGGACTCTTGAGCAGATTTATTTTCAAAGATAGTTGTTGTTCGAAATAAAAGTGCATAAGCTGCTATCCTCTCTGGAATAGCCTTGAAGGAAAAGTGCCTCAGAGACATATTCCCTCCTTGCTTCTGCTTTTCTTCAGGGCAATAGTAATTTGCTGTAAACCAAAGGCAGCAACAAATTACACTACACTGATGGCAGGTCAGTTTGCCTGCCCATCATGTAAGATGGAAGACAGAGCACAGCAATAACTCCTGCAGCTTCTCAGGGTATGCAGGAGGAGTATCACACTATAAAACTCACTGATCTTGCATGCCTATGTTCCACATCGTTGACACTTGAGGTGAAGCAGGGAGGAACCTTAATATTATTTGTCCCTGTCTCAGCATGGAGTCAAAGTCATTATCTAGTTTGAAATGTCCGGTTTTAGTGGCAGGCTACTAGAAGCTCTGGGGATTGCTTTCTGCTTTCTTACATATAGGAACATCCAGCAAGAGGACATAGATCTGATTTTAATTTATTTTGCTACTGAATGATTAACACTAATTCAAACTTTGTAAATAGCAGCATAATAACATGTTTTTATTTAGAAATGCTTAACGGTTTACGGTAAATCACAAACCAAGACACGATGCCACAGTACTTCATATGTGTCTTTGCACAAAGATTAACACCATTTACAGATTCTGAGGTACTGGCATCAGAGGCACCATGCACAGTCAATTATAAGGAAAAGTTGATTCCTCTTGTTAAGTAAATAAATCCTTAAATAAATAAATGACAGCAGTATTACAACAGGTGAATTGTTCTTTGGCTCCTGAATAAGACATTATTCAGGGAAAAGAACTGACAACTATGATACAGTATAATATGCCTTATCATTAAAAACAGCTTTTTATTTACAATGGATGTGAAAAGGTAACTTAAAATATTATATGTTTATGAAAATTGTGCTTCCTTTCTAAGAAAACGAACAGTTACTTAAGAACCGAGCAATCAGTTGAACACAGCAGCCTGGGATTTGGCCTTGGTTTTGTTTCTGTTCCAGGTTATGGGCATGATCAGTTTATCATCTGTAATGGTGGCGATTGTGCCTCTGCTGCAAAGCATTCAGAGGTCCATCTTCAAAGTATGTTGCAGCTAGGTGAAGTTTTCATTATTATGCAAGGAAATGCATTTTTCATTGTCTGTAGTGTAATAATTTGCACACACACTAAAGAGAGAAAACAAAGTTGTTTGCCAGTGTCTGACTCTGCTGAGAAACCTTATCTAAGGAAAATGAAGTTGTGTCAGACAGGTGAAGGACTCTCCCAGGCTATTAATTCATTTTGAATAATTTATTAGCTAACAGTCTTAAACTCTGATAGTCCCAGGTAAATCCCAGAGAGGGGTTTTGTGGTCCCTTAGCCATGCTCCTCATAAAATGCATTAAGGTTTACATAATAAGAGGATGTGTGCTTGTTTTTAAAGAGTTATTTATTCTGGAACTTGTAATTAGTGCATAGCGTCTAATTCCGTGATGAAAGTGAGTGCATATGGTAATAGAGTCACTCTACATGGAATGGCAGTGGAGAAAGGTGTATGGCTTCTGTTGATAAGTTAATGTGTCTTCCATTTGAAAGTGTATTCTAGATTTTGCTTAGAATCCGATTTCTGGAGTTTGATACAGTATTAAGGGAGGATGCTTTATCAGCCCAAGGTATTCCAGTACATGAATGGGCAATGAAGAATCAGTCTTACCCAATGTAAACTGAGGTATATTCACCAAAATAAATTAATTCATATGCACTATGAGCCAACTGTTAACATGGGTCTTGCTGAGTTACAATGTAGCAAGATCAGTCTTCCAAAGTGCAAAACAGATGTGAATACAGGAATATGTTTAACAACAAAAGTTAACTTCCAGATTCTCAGAGGGATTAATCTATTGCAAAATAATTGCCCCAAAGCACCCTCTCCCTTTAATATTATTAAAAGAAAACTGAGTAAGTTGCAGTCACTCTTTTTCCTAACTTCTTACAGAACCTAAAATGGTCATTGAATTAAAGTTTAACAAATAGATCTTTTTAAAACTAAATTAATAAACTTCCTTATTTCTCAGCTATCTACGTTCATAGCCTTTACTTAATGATGATGCACTTGATTAAATAAAATGAAAGAAAAATGAAAGTTCTTTCAGACATTAAAATTAATAATGAGTTTAGACTTAATCCAAAAGCAATTTAACTTTAAACATTCATATGAAATTAAATGAGCCATTGAATTTGCTATATAAGCAAGCATTAATCTTATCAATCTATGAAGACTGGAATGTTATACAGTGACCCATTAATTTCAAAGCCTAACACAAGGTCTGTTTAATGCCTGCAGTCTATTAAAAAGTCTGATCCTACAATATAACTGCTTTTTCATAGAAGTTTAAACCCCAATTCATTCTTTCATTGCTTTGATAATTTGATAATCTGTTGTACCAAGACCATGGTTTCAAAAAAGTCCCCAAATATATAATTTCTTTGCATCTGCACTTGCTCCAACTTTGAACTTGAGTACCAAGAAAGTATTTATTAGAAAACCTAAGGAGCTGAACAGTTATGATAGTGGTGCATATATTTGCTTCAATAAATGTTTAACAAAAAAATAATAGACCTCTTTTTTTTAACCAGATGTTATTTAGGCTAACAATCTTGCTTGAACTCTAAACAATATCTTCTCCAATTCAGTGGAGGGAGCTGTGGCACAAAACAACCACTGCTTATTCAAAACATCTCTAAAACAAAAAATGACGTTTTTATTATGACAGATGTCTTTGGTGTGTTTTATTTCTATTTGCACTATATGTGTCAGATACAGTGCTTTGTGCAAGCATGAAGATCAGATATTTTGCCTTCAGGGTTTCTTTACAATGGTCCAAGTTGTGGATATGAAAAAATAATTATATATATAAAAAAAGTAGTTTTTGAAAACTGCCCTTTTTATTTAACGAGATGATTTGATAACAGAATTTAATGGCACTACGTGTTAGCTCCTGTCATGGAAGGTCATGGTTTGCAATTTCTGTATCTAATCAGTAGTTGTTTCTACAAAACTCAATCAGAGGGAAAGGTTGATATTTAAATATGTTTATGTTACTAAACAGGTGTGCCCGTTTGACATACTATACCTAATTCTACCTAATTTTCACAAATCGAAGGTCAATGAGAAATTGCTCTTAAAATATGATAAAAACAGTTCTAGTGTGGCTGTTAAATGTAAAGAATAATAAGTACCTTGATGAATACCCCTTTTTTTTTTTTTTTTCTGTGTTGCTTGAGCATACACTTCAGGAATGTCTGCAAATGTCGAGCATTTTTTTTCTGTGTAGGAGAATAATTTCATTGTCTGTAATATCTTTTCTTGAATTACATCTGTTTTCAGAATTCTGTGAAATATGGATCTAGTAGTATTGTATCCTTGTACAAATCAGTGACTGTTACTGATTTTAAAGACTCTCAATATTTTAGTCCTGTGCTCTAATGAGGAATGAAAAGGCATGAGCAGATTACCTGTGGAAACTCTTGGAGCCCACTGAAGCATTAGAGCTTACATTGGAGACCGTATTAAGATCTGACTGCCTAAATGGTAATATATTCTATTTTAAATATATTTTCTTACAGTAAGTACAGGAGTAGCACATTTCAAGGACAGAAGCCAGCTTATTTTTTGTTATGGTACAACAGTTTGAGTAAGAAGTAATACTGAATACAAGTAACTACTCAAGCAGTAGCTGAATTCAGCTAATATAATAACATAATAGCAAAATCACTAATTTTCCTAAGAATATTCATGTCAGGATGGTACTCAAGAGACTTCAGGAATCTTTTATTTCTAACAGGGCAAATGAAGGTAGATGAAAAGAAACTTTTTGCACTACAATACAGGGGAAGGTGGTAATGGGATTGTTCTTTTAAATGCATTCCTGAGCAGAGACGTACTCTATCTCACAGAGGAATGGGTAACCCCTAACTGCAGGAACTGCTTGGAAGACTTCTCAGACTGTTAGCTTTCCTTAAGGCTAATACTAATAATCTGTCCTGTCTCTCATAATCTTACTTATGGTTACGTTGGAAGGCACCTAGGACAGACACTTTTCTGATTTCTAAGAGGTGGCAAATGAGGAACTGATTGATCAAAAAGTCTCTTCTGAGGTATTTTTTAAGTGTTTCTTGAAAAAGTTTTTTGAAGTTTTATCAGGAAGTATGTTTTTATCATATCTAAATGCTTTGAAAGATTGTTAATATTATTGAATATTTATTTGGGGATTACAGACGTATGTGATGGTGGGCACTTTCTGACTTGGTCAGCTTTTGTATTTTCTAACAATATTTTTTTTTTTCTTCGAATGAGGTCTTCGTTTCAAATGTCTTTCTATTTTGTATTCTATCCTAAAGTGCAGTTGCAATCAAATGAAGCATTTTGATTTTTGTCAAAATAAAATCTGCCAGAGGCTGGCCTGAGACAGTATTTTGGTCTGTTACGGTTGGAATCTTCTTTCATGGAGAATTTTTGAAGTGATAGGATTTGCTTCCTGATGGGCATGAAAACAGTTTTAAAATTACAAATTCTTTACAAAAATGAAAATGCCATTCTTGTCAGAGCTCTGGTGCTTTCTGGATTGCTCCCTTTTCACTTGCCACATGAGAAAAATAGGATGTTGAGAATATTTGCCATCTGTAAATGTTAAATGTAAGCAGACAAGATTTTCTTCATGCAGTTCTGCTTCAATTAATATTGTACCTTGATATAGACTGGCTCAGTCAATCTGCAGGATGTGGATCTAAGCATCAGCACCACCATCATCAGCCAGAGCTGTTGTAAGTGGTTTAGAGTAATTAAAAGCCTGACAAAGAAGCAAACTTCAGGAAAAAAACACCTCACTTTAATTATGCTTGCTTTCTAAACAATTCTAATCTAAAACCAAAGACCACATCTATATTTTTGTTTTCTTTCAGGCATTTAGATACAGCTTCCTGACTCAGACTCTCCCTAAAACACAGGTCACCAGCAAAAGATCATCCCATTTTAGCTGTTGTATATGAAGAGTAATACAAGTGACAGAGTGCAACCAAGTGCTAAGTGAAAAAGAATCTTACATTTGGACTGAGATTCAAGGTTCTGATTTTGCAGCAGGCAAAATGGTCTTGGCCTGTTTCTGTTTTGGCCAGTGGCGCTGTCACTTCTCACAGCAAGTTCCCTAAATACTAGATCTGTGTATTGCTCCTATCTGTCTAATACAGGCTGCTATTACTGCAACTACAGTATAGTATTTGAACTGCAGGGCCCAGTCGTATGCCTCAAAAATGCCTTCTTAAGGGCAGATTGTACCAGCAAACCTATGCAATGAAACTTATTTTCTGGAGGGGTTGTGAGAAATACCAGTTGGAATTTGCCTCAGGCATTGAGCTGGCTCTTTTAAGCAGGAAAGAACTATAAACATACTAAAACCCTGCAGTTTTATCACATTCTCTTAATCTTTCAGCTCCTAGATAACTGAGTATAGTTCAAACAGTACATCTCTCAGGATTATTACCCCGGAGCTTTTACTATTCATTTATTTATTCTTTGTCAGCTTTTTCTGCTTTAGGGGTGGATAAGTTTTTACACATTTGGTTTGTATCCTCCCTTTCTGAAAAATGCTGAAGGCAGTGTTAACTGCCAAAGGCCTGTGGTGCAGAGAGCTGGGAATACCTTTCTAGAGTGACTCCTTGTGGTGCCTTACCAACAGCTCGCAGAATCACAGGAAGGGTCTGGCTGTGAAGGATCCTGCTCCAACCTGAATTCAGACCAGGGCTCTCTTGATAAATTCCACATTTAGAGACTCTGAAAGCCCTATTTACCTCCTGCTTCAGTGCTTAATTATCCTTGTTATGATTTTCTCCTTCTTATATCAGATGAGAGGTATTTATGAATGTCAGCTGTGTCATGTTCAGGAGAAATATTTCCAAACCAGTATTAATAATCAAGGAGTACCCTAAAATTCAAAAACACAACAAAGGATCTAACAGTCTTCTCTGTAAGTGTCTACAGGATTCTGAATTGTAATATTTGTCTTGGAAAATAGTACCATTGCATCACAAATCCAAAGCTGAGTTTGGGACCTAGCCTGTTTCAGTCAGAGCCCGTCTGCATTTCCCCAGTGTGAATGATCTTAAAGGGGGTGATTCCCTCATAATGTGATCATAATATGGAAACTGTTGAAGTAGGACAAGTACCTAAAAAAAACTTGTAACCCAACACATGCTGCAGGAAGAAAACATTTTAAAAATTGTTTATATAGTTTTAACTATAAGGTTTTGGTTATAATAATTTTCAGACACATTTGTGTTTACTTCCATAAATGTATTTGCATAGCACAAAAATTTGGCAGATAAATTTGGGGAGTTCACTTTGCTGTGCAAACAAAATGCATGCACATCATGAAAAACAAGCCTCTCAGAGAAGCACTAAAATGAGAGATTTTCCTAAATAATTGATTTCTAAACCAACAGTTGAACTCTTTGAATAATTACTTTGAATACAGCAGATAAGGCTCAGCTACTGTCTATGTTAGTTGATAATATAAAAAACTTAATGGAAGATGTTTTTTTCTAATAAGAAAGTGAAAATTATAAGCAATAAACCCCAGCATGGGATGTGATTATCATGAGACAGTAATATCCTTGGGCATTTTGCTGTATAAAAACTGAGTGTTCAGCATAAATATGTGTATTTCATAATAACCACACCCCTACAAGTCGCCTGATTGATAGAGTTATGGTTTCTTTTTTTTTTTAGATTTAAATAGAGATACATCATCTTAGTAAATTGCTTTAGGCTTGAATATTGTCGCCATGAGATTAATAGAGTTCTGTGTAGGAGATGTTAATTGCTTTATTTCTGATGGGTGATATTGAGACCTTCACACCTCCATTTTCAGGGAAGTAAAATGGTGGTGAGCATCACGGTGGGATAAAAAGGAATCAATCCCTTCTGAAGAATGAACAATCAATCAGAATTAGAATAGTGCTGGTGGTGACGCTGTCTCTCATTTTGTGTTTCATTAGTTACACTGCCAATGTGAATAACTTTAGTTTCCAAACTATGGCACAATTACCTGATACCAATCGCCTGCTGAGACTTTTAGTAGGCACAGAGCATTATGAAGCCTTTCTAAGAGGAATATGCTCTCATCTACATCACCTAACATGCTTTGTCTCTTTTATTTGTTCTTGTATGGTTTGTTCCATCTCACTGGCCTCTTTCAATCTTACATCATCTTCCACTTTCACAAACCAGGCCAATCTCTCCTTTTACCTGCATTAGATTAAAGGAGTGGTAGTGAGGAACAGGTTGTACATCTTTACCCTTAACATAGTAAGGACAAGATGGAAATATGTGGCTTCACAGAGAATTTATCCCAGAGTTTCTTCGATGAAAGGTGGTTCTTCAACTCAAGTAGTGATTACTCAGTCTTTCAACCTGGCCATACTTTCTGTACTAAGAGGAAGGAAATTTATATTATTTTTAGCAAAAGTCACCGAAGGCATGAAGGAGAGGCAGTTCTCTACAGCTTACTTCAATAGCATACAAATGATGTTGAGCGTGTGAGGAAACATATCATGGTTTTTGCTTGAGGGTTTTTTATGGATGAAGTACTAGTGAGCAGCCCAGGAATTAGTCTTCTTCATCTCTCAAACTAACAGCAGCTCTTGAGGCAGAGCCAAGCCTTCGTAGTAGGTGTAAAGGGCAAGGTCACTGAATGACATGAGCAGCCACTGTCATTTGGAACAACACTTTCCCAAATTACTGCATACAGGACTAAAATAACAAGTTACTGTAAGAGTATTCCCTATATTCCATGACACTAATTTCTCTTCCACTGAGAATCTGACCTGCCAGATCTCCAACGTGTGCAATTAGGGCACAGAATTCCAACAATATTATATTACAATAGGTGTAATTACAGCTGAGTGTAAGTACCTGCTGTCAGGTTTGCTGCTTTGTGCATGTTAATTGGGTAACCTACTGATGGCTGGTGAAATTCTTTCCTAGATCAAAAAGCACACTGAAACACTTAGCAGAGTATTTAAACAATGGACTTTATTAGTACAGCATCAGTAAGTCATCCATTCTCAGAGGAAAAAATATGTATAAGAAAGGACAAAGAATAAATTCTTACAGGAAATCCTTCTGGAATAATAAAGTATATTGGCTGATATATCAATTTTTATTTTTTTTCACAGAAGTCTTTCTAAAAAGAAAGAGAGACTGTTACTATGCACAAAGAAACAGAATTCTTGAAATTAATTTTTTCTCTCTCTCAAGACCAGTATTCTGATGAGTGAAGGAAGATGGAAAGTAGACAATTTAAAATTTTTAGAATCTTCTGTATTTTTTGTTATATTTGTTTTAGTATTACTTAGGAAATCTTAGACTGACTGGCACAACACATGTAAATTAGCATTTTCCCCATTAAGTCTATGCTACATGCTTAACTTCATTAGCTAAATATTTTTTGTGCCTGCTTAAAGAGTTCTGGAAGGTTTGATCACCAACCTAATGGACGTACAGAATTATGGTATAGCAATTCATAAATTTTTAGATTGCATAATTTATTATGTATTATATATGAACTCAAAATAAACCCTACAGGTAACATTTTATAGGTTATCAAAATTATATAAAATGTGCAAACAATCTGTGTGGCAAACGATGCACGGTGGACCACCTCATGCTTGCATTGTATAGAACCATAAATATCATAGAAAGATTTGTGTTCAGGATGACCTTAATATCACAGTTCCAACTCCCTGCCATGGACAGGGACCCTTTCCACCAGAGCAGGTTGCTCCAAGCCCTGTCCAACTTGGTCTTGAACACTTCCATGGATGGGGCAGTCACAGCTTCTCTGGCAACCTGTGCCAGTGCCTCACTACCCTCACAGCAAAGAATCATAGCTAACCTAAATCAATCCTATTCAACTTTGAATTAATAATTTTCTTTCAATTAAAAAAGTTTAATTGGAAATAAGACCAGTAGAATTGTTGTAGATTTAGTCACTTTAGTGGAAACACAGATGTGCACAGATGTGCGGTATCAGGGAGTGGTATTAGGCAAAAGTATCACTCCTGACACTGTCTCTCAAGTTTAAAATCTGAGGCTGTGTTTGTGTTTTTGCTGATACCAGGAATAGCTGTTATGCACATAAATATGGTGGGGAGGGGAGACACTTTAGTCTCCAGGCCTCCACTGCTTTTTCTCTTGTAATCTGCTATCATGGCATTTTCTAAACTCTACAACATTTCCTTGCTTTTCCCATTGGACTCTTGTTTCAGTAACCATCTCATACCTATAATGAGTACAAGCTCAAGCATTCAGAATATTACAGCTTGCTAAAAATAACGGTGCCTACCTCAAAAAGAGCAATACTTTCTCATTTATGTGTGGCTTACTAATGCTCAAGAGCCTATTTGAGTCCATGGCCTTTGTATAACTTCTTCAGTGCAGCAGCTAGGTATGTTGATTTCATTTTGATTTTTAAGGATAAACTGTAACAGAAGAATATGTTAAGTAAGAGTTATATTAAAAAATATGCCCCTTTGCCACTTGAAGAAATGTTTGAGTTGTCAATTTTTTTAATACCATTGAAGAAGCTATTTCCTGGGTAAGAACGATAGACATAAATGAATTTATTATCAGTCTCTGATTTGGCTATGGGAAATTACATTTGCACTCTGGGGTTTCTACACTGATAAAGTATGTTCATTTCCAACTGGGGGTGGGAAGGCAGAAATCTGTAGGGAAACAAAAAAAAAAGGTCTCAGGGTTTCAGGACAACAGATATTTGTTCTGTCTGTGTGTCGACAATCTATCAGCTTGGAAATTACACAGCTGCAAACAAAACCAACTATTTCTCAACACTGTCATTCTCCTATTGTCTTGCAGCAACTTCCCCCAAGCACACACTTCAAAATAAAGCAACATCACATTGCTCATATGCTTTTTGCCTTCTGTGACAAATTTTGCATCATGTTTAATGGTGAAATATACATGTAAACATGTATAAAAGGTTGTCAGTTGCTATCTTTGTTTAAATATTAGGTAATTTGTAGTTGTCAGGGCTTTCTGCTGATAACCTCAATCATGCCCTTCACACCTTGCCGGTTTTAACTGGCCATATATGCCAAAGCTAGATAATAGGAGCCATGGGAGTAACTTTATAAAGCCAGGAAATCAAAGGCAGATGTAAAATACAAATTCTACCCATCAAACAGAGCTTACAAAAGTGTTGGATTCAATCCTGTAATTCTATTTGAACAAATGTGTCAAATACAGGAACCCGTAGAAATACCATCTTCATCAGTTCCCACTCTATCAGCTACTCTGCATTTAATCTTTTTCTTGCTCATCAGTGGTATTCCTCTTTTGTAAAATCACCTCTACAGAAACAACCAAGTTTAACAAACCTTTGTCAAGGGACAGGAAGCTCTGACTGCCCACCTACATCTTTAGTGTGGGAGTTTCCCTGATGGTACCTTCTGACAAATGACCTTAGTAGTGCATTCTGATTTGCTTCTGTCTTCATGCCACTCTAGTCATCCAGGAAAAACTACAAAATATTCTGTGCTTTACAGATGAAAATATTAGAGCAAGCGGGCATAGTCCTGATGGATTCCAAACTTGCTAAAGTGATACTTGCATTAGTCTGGCAGAGGAGATTCTGGGGCTCAAGTCTGTCCTGAAAGCTGTACACATATAGATGTTGATTTCCTAGTCAGGCTTTCACAAGCCCAGCAACCCACTTTCTTGCAGGGTGCAATCTACTTCACTAACTTGCAATTCTAAACACATTTTGTGTCTTCTGGGACGAGATAAAAGGCTCTGCCTGCTCAGCATGCAATCTAGCCTCCAACTTGGCATTTACTGATTTGCTAGTTTGTCTTCTTTTGTTCTAATAATGTTGGTTTTGCAGTGGGTTATTTATAATGAGAATGTTATTTCCCCATAAAATTTAATTTAATAGCTTATTCGAGCAAAGGGTCATAGCTGAACTGACTTAGCTGGTTTTATACACAGCAGCTGAATCAGTATAGTCCTTAAAGGGCTAGTTTAAAGGATACTGGAGTCAAAAGAAGGATGGACATTGAGTGTAAACAAAGCCAAGAAGTGAACTGTGCAAACTTCTAAATTTTATTAAAGTATTCTATGTTGGGGTGAGTCCACCTGTTATATTTACATTATTCCTGAGACCTGTAATTGGGTCTGATAAAGATGGATAAAACAGCAATTGTTTTAAGGCTGAAATACATTGAAAATGTAGGCGTTTTTCTTAACCTGAATTGGCTTAATATTGAACAAAAATATTTGTGTTTAGAAACATGAAGACAACAGAAGGACAAATCATGACTGTCAGCTATATTTACCAAGTATAATGCCATTTAGTCATTATGTAATGGAAGAAAGCCTAAGCTATTCTACATGTGTAGGGCTATAAAAATAAGATTATTGTTGTTTCATGGCATTACATTGCACCCAAAACTTGAATTAGTGTTCCTTTAGTGGTAATAAAAAGAAATTGTAAATCCAATTGGTTTTGGTAATATGAATGTTGCCTTTAAAGCACTTTTGTTCTATTAAAAACATTTACTAAAACAAACAAAAAGAAAATGCTTTTCCAGAAGGCCCATAACAGCAATATGATTTTTAACTTTCTTACATGAGCATTGCCAAAAAGTAATTTCTGTAACCCCAGTTCTGATTTTACCTTGATTCTGTACAAGTGTAGCTCCCTATTTCAGTGGAACCACCTTGTATTATCCTCATTACACAACACAAAGTGAGGCAGAGAATTTTAGAGCCTTATTCAGAGCTCACTGAAGTCAATGAGTGAATAGCCCTTGACATAAAGCAACCCAAATAATTTCAGAATTTGTTGTAATAGGTGCTACTAGTTACACTGGTTTTGTACCTGCTTAACTTCATTGATTTCCAAGGCATTACTGAGTATTAGGGTAATTATTTTTAGTGTGAGGCAAAGCTTCCAGAATCACCACGGGAAAAATAAGTTCAAATGTAACAGAAAACCGTAATTAAAGAACAGATTTCTCAATTTTCTTCAATTTAGCATTAGTCCTCGTGTGATCTAGTCCTAACACTGGTGCACTTAAAAAATCTACTCTGTTTTCCCAGTGATGAAGGGAAAACAGAATAGTATAGCATAGCTTTTCTTTAGGTCTAGTAACAGGAAATATAGAGGTTTAAAAACTTTTAAGGTGTTGTTTTGAGCACATTGTATTTTTCCTTTTTCCTCATTACTGTTTTCATCTTAGCGATGCTTGTGAGCTAAACCAGTGCTCTCAGTAGCTCTTAAGCTTTTACCCTTTTAGAAGTAATATCTATACAGAAAGCACTGTTTCTTAGAACAAGGATGTTTAGCTTAAGCCAGATATCAGCAATCCAGTGTCTTAGCATTTTATAGTGGTGGAAGGATGTTCCAGATATTAGATATAATTAACAATCACACCAGGACAAATTTATGACATGCATGATGGCAGCCATATAGAGTCAGATCCCGCTGTTATGCTGGAAGGACATGCCATAGTCTCCTTAGTACATGTCATATGAGCTGAGGAGTCTACCTAAGGTGTTGCAAAGTGCTGATCAACATTTTTAAAGTGAAAGACAATATACTTGCGAGATAAAATCTACTCATCTATACATCACCTGCTCTGCTTTAGACCTGTGTAAAAGTTGCCTAGATTGGTGCATCTGCACAGCTGCTCATCATAATGTTTTGGCTCTCTCAGCCAGTTATGTAGAAAATATGCCTGAATTTTACTGCTAGGGTTGACGAAAATTTGATTGAAAAATAACATTGCAGAAAATCTCCCAGAACAGTAGGACCCAATCTCCCCACCATTCCTGCCAATTGCCCACCTCATTTGCCTATGTGCTTACCCATATGTGCCTGTTCCTTAAAATATGTAGTTTCCTTAAGCAGGAAAATTTCTTCATTGGAATCTTAGCTGTACATAGAAAAAATAAAGACTTTTTGTTAATTATAAATATGTCAGGCTACATTTAGAGTGAGGTGCTTTCAAAATCACATAGCATTGACCCAGCTTCAGAAGACACCAAGTAATGGAAATGGTGTGCATTTAAACAGTTTCTACAAACAGCACATATACCTGAATTCTTGACTCTCTGGGCAACTGCATATCTTACCTTCCTTCTCCAGCTTGCCTAGTAGAAGGTCTCCAGATAATAAGGTAGATAACATTTTCCTCCATCATACAAAGTGTGAATGTTCTTCCTTGAAATTTGATAACGGTAAACATTGGGTTAGCCTGTCTGACAGAGAAGAACAAGACCTTTGTAACCTGTTCTCCAACTGAAGGGTATATAGGTTCTCTTGACTCGGAAGCTTTTCTTGCGCAAGCATCTTGGGATTTTTCCTTAAACAATGAAGTGTACTCTGCTGGATGTCAATTAATGGTACTAGTATTTAAATAATATATGTTACAATTTTTAAAATTTCAAATGTGTCATGCTGGTGATTCAAGATTTACCTGGCAGATAGTTTAAAGAAAGTACTTTGCATGCAGTGATTCATTTAAATTGTAAGTACCCATTACTTTGTGTTTCATTTTTAACAAGTTCTTCATCCACTCAAAGGAATTCCAGACAGCTCAGGTTGGAAAAATGATTCATCTGACATATGCAAAGATGGACTCACTGCAGTTGGGGATTCATAATCAGAGCAGAAACATATTAAGGGTAGGTGTCATAGTCCTTGATGTTTGCAAAAACTGTCAGAAGCTGCATGAGTTATGAACTCCTTTTGTTATGCTACAATCTTTCAGTTTCCAAAGCAGTTTATGTGCATAGGAAGGACCAGTTCCTGAGCTCTTAACTCAGGTAAGCCCTGTGGATTTCTGTAGCATCTTACCAAAATAAGGACTTCCAGATTTAATCCCTGAAAATAAAAGGAAAAATTCTACAGGCTGAATATCTTTTACAGTAAGTAATTATTTAGGGAATTCAGGGAGTTAAAGATATTGGTTTAGAAGTACATACACTATTTTTGAATATCAAAGCAGGATCTGGCTAAGCAATATTTGTATTAGCTTAGCATTGCTATTCCTATACACTAAAGGGATAAGTGGTACAGCTTTTATTTCTTTTCCATTCTTTATGCTTCCTCTAAGAATAGCTTCACTCAGAGGACACTAAGACGAAAGGCGTTCGGTTTAATCTTTGATAATATGGTGCTTTATGTTATAGGTTTAAGGGAGTCTAAAACATTAAAGGAAGATTTTGAAAAGTATTTAGCCTCCAAATACGGTGGCTGAGGCCCCAGTAGGGTTTTCAGAAGTGATGAGATGTCTGACTCATTGATTTCTACAAAAGGCCCATCTTCACTGATTTCTGAGTATGCTTCTGGAAGACAAGTTCATCCTCTGCAAAGTCCAGCTGATGGTAAGACAGGTCCTGACCTCCCGTCACTGAAAAGGATGAAGGAGCACTGTAAAACACAATTATTTTGGATTTATTGCAAGAAATGTCCAATGTGATTTTAATCGCACTTTGAAACCTCCAAGATTCTTCTTGTGTCAAGATTAAGGGAAAATAGCAGGTTTATTGTCTGATATGGACCAATAATAAATTTATTGGTTAAAAACCAAACCAAAACAAACAACACAAAAAAACCCCAACCAACAACCAACCAACCAAAACCAACCAACTAACAAACAAAACCACAAAAAAAAACCCAACACAAAACAAAACCATAGAGCAAAACTCCAATTAAATTTTTAGCCTTCACAATGAAGAATCCTGGCCAGACTTCATAACTGTCTCCTCTGGCCGGGGTAGCAGTGGTGGAAAAATGACCACAAGGGCAGTAATTAACCTAATCAAATGATTTTATTTGTACCTGGTTATTGCAATAGTATTGCACACGATATAAACACCTCATGGCACAGAAACTTTGAAATTCTGCTTGTGATTAAGTTCAGGGTAAGATTTCTGAGACTTTGTTATCCTTGTTAGAAAAGTTTCTGGTTTTCCTGTCAACAGCTTCAATGTAACTGTCAGGCCATATACTCATCCACATAAATCAGTGTCTCACTGTTCAAGTTAATGAACTATGCCAATTTTCATTAGCTGGGCATGATTCTTCATAAGTCAAAGCTTACCTGGACTTTTAATTGCTTTGAATACCCCCTAGGAGAGGATCAAACACAAAATTCATACAGTACCCTGCTACCTTTGAGCAGAGCACTTTCCCACTCCCCCACCCTTTAGTTTGCTGTTCAGCCATGTGCAGTCTGGCCTTAAATTGGCAGCACAATCCTTGTTTTCCCAAAGTGGAGGACTTTTGCAATCAGCTGCTTCTTTTTATGTAGACAATAACAGACATGATCAATGAACAACACTCAGACTCTTTAAAGACAGATCTATTTTCAGCTGTTGTACAAAAACTGCTTATCACCATCTTTCTGGTGCTTGCCAGGAGTTCAGCATCACCCCACACAGAAAACAGGAAACAGAGGCAGCACGAACTCAGATGGGTTGTCCTGTTTGTGCCTATGCACTGCTTTGATAGGAAGCATTTTAGAGCCAGACTGTCTATCAAAAAACACCTCAAACACAGAAATGTGAATTCTGCAATACTGAAGGAGAACCCAATACAATTTATGTATGTTCAGTATGGAGGTAGTAATGCAGTTTAAGATACTCAGCTACAAAAGCCTACATGTCAGATATTAGAAGCAACCTTTGATTAGAGTGCAGAGTTTTTCTAAAGGGTAAACTGATCCTGTAAGCTAACTTGTGTAACTCTACATTACACAGCAGCCACAGTTTGAATCCATACCCTTAAGCTGGCAAAAACCAGCATCTGTTTCAGATATTTATATAAATGTAGATACTAGGACAAGCATGCTATGTCTTATCTTATCTATCTACCTGTCTTTCTGACTGCCTGTCTCTCTATCCATCTATCTGTAGTATAATAGTCCTTTTTTACAGTTACTAATGTACTAGGCAGTCATTGTTCTCACATGTGAAAGTGATGCAGAACAGATGGAAGGTACATAGCTGAAAAGTTCAGATGGTATGATTTGGGCAGGTGTGAGTCCTTATTTAGACTGAGACTGCCTTGATTTAAGGTATGTCCAAAACATATGTATAATTCATTAGTCTATCTTACATCTTCAGCTACTGAGTGACTTGTCAGCTTTTATTCTTGGGCAATATATCAAGAGTAATGATATTCTGTTCATAAGATTAAAACAGGATAAATGGTGTATAATGATGATTTAGAAAAAAGAATCTTCTGTGGGCACAGCTTCTGCTCCAATCTGTTTTTTCTTTTGGCAATAAAATTTTATTGTAGCTTAGGACTCCTCTTCTGAAACAAATAGCCTTATTCATCTTCCATCTATTGGCAACACCAAGAACAAGTTTAATGGATAATGCAGAAAGTTAATTTCAGGCAGGTTATTTAACAATAAGCCAGGTGGAGGTGTACAGAGGATGCTGCTGCAGGCCTGTCACAGCTGGTTCTGTACCAGTCTCTCTTGTCACTTTCTTGGCAAAGAAGACACTTTCTGGTAGCTGTGTTCAGTTACACAACAAGAGAGGATGGGGCACCACACAGTCCTGACGGGCAGGGTCTGCTGGGGTCTGTTGTAGGTTAAGTAGTAGGAAGAGAGGTGAGGTGAGACCTCACTTGGAGTATTGTGTGCAGTTCTGCTGTCCTCAACATAAAAAGGACATGGATCTGTTAGAACAAGTCCAGAGGAGGGCCACGAGAATGATCAGGGGACTGGAGCACCTCCCATATGAAGATCGGCTGAGAAAGTTGGAGCTGTTCAGCCTGGAGAAGAGAAGGCTGCGTGGAGACCTCATAGCAGCCTTCCAGTATCTGAAGGGGGCATATAGGGATGCTGGGGATGGACTCTTCATTAGGGACTGTAGTGATAGGACAAGGGGTAATGGGTTAAAACTTAAACAGGGGAAGTTTAGATTGGATATAAGGAGGAAATTCTTTCCTGTTAGGGTGGTGAGGCACTGGAATAGGTTCCCCAGGGAGTTTGTGAATGCTCCATCCCTGGCAGTGTTCAAGGCCAGGCTGGACAAGGCCTTGGGTGACATGATTTAGAGTGAGGTGTCCCTGCCCATGGCAGGGGGGCTGGAACTTGATGATCTTAAGGTCTTTTCCAACCTTAACTATTCTATGGTTCTATGATTCTAAGACTACATACAAATGTCATGGGCCCACTCTGCCTCTGGGACTGCTAAGAAATTTTATCAGCAGACTGAGGACAGTCATACATTGATTTGAATAGATTTAATTTCATAGTACAAGCAGTAAGTCTTGAAAATCCAACGTGTGAACATTCAGGGAAGCGTTAGAGAATAATGACTCATTTCTGATGCCTCCAGACTGATTCAGTTCAGCTTTGGCAGAATGCTTTAATCACTTCTGTTACTGAATACCTACTGTCCATATTACACTTTCTGTGGAAGACCTGTTAGCATGATCACTAATAAGATATTGTTCTTTTTTTACTGTTAGTTTTTGAGTGAAAGGATGGACACTTTAATTTATCCAAGGCTTTCTACAAAAGTGTAAATTAATGTAGAATCTATCAAGTAAGAGGGAAGTTAAAAAGAAGTAAAGAGAGTGGAGTTAAATGTCCTCACAGGAGGTTTTATTTTTCTTGCAAAGAAAGATGACAGCTAGGAAAGGAATAGCTCTGGGACATGATCCTTACAGACTGTGTATGCAACACCTGCGTGTACATGAGCATACAAACATCATCTTGAACAGCCTGAATAAAGACCAGGCTGATCTGCAGCCTCTATGATAGACTGACTTCAGTATGAGCTATTTATAAATCATTCTTTCATTCTCAACAATTCTTTGGCTGGAGCCAGAAAGGACAGAACTACTGGCAGACTGGCCTCTTGCCTAGTGTGCTGTGACTGACATGTAATCTGTCACTCCCCATCATCTGTGGGGTGGTGATAGGAAAATAATGCTCCTCAGCTTGCCTTAGATCACACATTACTCTCCTGAATACAGCTCCCTAAAGCTGTGAAATGGCCTTTAAAAAGTGTCTTTGTTCATTTTTTATATAGGAGAATAGGAATAAATGATAAACAGGCTGGAGGGAAGGAAAGCAAAACACACATTAGAGACCTGATGATAGAAATTGGCTACGATTGAGATTTCCATGTGATCCAGTGACCTTTTTGTGAAGCATACCCAAGGTGTATATCAGAGGCATGTAGGGTGCAAGAGTTGGGTTGCGTACAGATTGGGGTACTTGCTGTGAATGGCATTTCCTGATCTTTAATTGTGATATAACCATCCACGTTCAATATACCCCTGGGAAATTGGTCTCCCTCCATTTCTCCACTCTTTAGAATATAAAATTCCCAGTGTGACTTTCCTCTGTAGCAAACACCAGTGACATAACAGGGTCCCACTTTCATCTGGTGACTTGGGAGTTACAGTAATACAAACACTGTAACAGTAATAGTATAATAAAATACACGCAATAACCATGTACCTTAGGTACACAGACCTTTTTCTAAACCAGAAAATTTTGGATGAGTTTTTTTAAAAAAAGGCACTAAATTTTCTTCTTTCAGGCCTTTTTCTCTTGATGACTTGTTTACATTCCTTTTATGCTGTGAAAACAAAGATTTAGAGAAATGCCATTTTAGCTTTCTTCTCTCTCATTGCTCCAGCTCCCTCCATTTCCTGGGCAGCAATCTTCTTTGTTTCCTGGTTTATATACAGTGAAGTTGCTGATGATCTTTAGAATATTATAATGCTCTCCCTCAGGTCTAACCTTGCTGTCTCAAATGACATTTATGTAAATTGTCACCAGAAGTTTAGGGCACATCTCTTTTCTTCCTTAATAACATGTCATACTGATGTGGCTTTATTTGTGTTTCATAAATAGATGATTGATTAAAGAGGCCAAAATTAATTTAGATTGATATTCAGTGGACTTCTTGTAGTGACATTGCAGTATGACTCCTCCATATTTTGCATTTTAATTTGCTTCTCAATAAACTTTATGACTCCACAGTCTCACTGTCCCTTCTTAAGGCTCACTAGAGGGATTCCTGAATGTAGTCCTTCAATCTTCTTACCATCTCTCCCTCTTACTCAGACTGTATGTTGCAGAGGAAATAGAGCTCTGGAAAACAGATTTATAAGATGCTGTATCTGCAGCAGTCTGTTCAAGCAGAAATTTGCAAGTGCTCTGGTGGTGATAATCCGTGCAGTCCCATCCTTTCCTGTACAGGCAAGGTGATGTTGCCATGGACTGTGATAGAAGCAAAATCTAGACCATAGCCATCCTATTCATGCAGATGAATGCAATGTCTACTGGAAATCTATCTCAATTATTCATGCTTTAGTCTACTTACCCTCTGAGCTCCTTTCACATTCTTTACAGTTCCCTCTCTGTAGTTAGGAAATATATTTTAGCTCAGATTTATACTGGCTCAGACATCAAAGCACTGACCCATGAAACCCAAAGTAACAGGTTGTTTCTTTTGTGTCACAATAAGAGACCCTGATTTATTCTCACTTTACCTAGCAGGAGAGAAGAAAACATGGATGCTAGAGCAACTTTGGTGCTTTCCAAAAACGTGACTAATTTTCTCAGGTCAGTATCCAGAAGCAGTGCTTCAGATATTATTGTTTTATGATCAGTGTCCCCATAACCCTGCACAGAGCTGAGGTATCTCAGGTGGTTATACAATGTCCAAGATGACTAGCACCTTGTCATAAAAACAGGGCTTCACAGAATGGCTGAGAGCAGAAGAAATTCAACTTCGACTTCAAAACTGTTTGAATGATCAAAAATAGTACACAGAAATAAAATTCCCATAAAATAGAAGCCTAGCCATTTCTGGAAGGTACTTATCATCTTTCAGGACACTGTTGGTCACAGATGGAGGAGCCAGTACCACAGCATATGCTTGAGTTTGTGTCCTTTTCATTCAAGAAAATTCCAGAAGTTTGCTAAAATCAGTATTTTACCCTCTCCCTTACTTATGAGAACAGGTCTGTTTTCCATGCCTTCAGTCCTATCAAATTATTGCTTTCCCATATACCTCCAGGAACCTTGAGGGTCCCTTTTCCCTGCCACCACCATGTGTGAGGGGCTGCAGAAAAGACAGGTATGGTACTGCTTCAAGTACAGCTCTGAACACACAGGCAGCTGCAGTCATTCCTAATGACAAAACGTATCTCCAAAAATGTGAAAATAACTAGCCTGAATAACTACCTTGAAGGCAGTGTGTCAGTAGCCCGCACATAGGAGTATGCAGCATTTGTTCCTGTGAATTGCAGGATAAATCAAATACCTTGATTTGTGCTTCATTGTAAAAGGCTTCTTTTGTGTACAGCTCTTCACACGTAGCCCTTAGCACTATTTATGGATTATCTGAGGGCCTATTACCACCTCTGGGTAAGGTAATGAGTGAATGCTGGAAATTCTTGCACTAGTGTGCTCATGTGAAACAGAACAAAAGGGTCAGCTAAGTTACTGTAGAGGGCTCCTTATGAAAGAGAAATGATGGTTATAGACTCAGGATTAAAAGGGACCTACCAAAATGAAGTTAGACATTTGTTCTGGCTCCGTTCATTTGAAGGAAAAGACAAAACCCAGCTCTTTCCAGAAGCTTCAAGGCAAGGACCTACCTATTGTCACTAGAACCACAGGTTAGTGTGGAGTTACCTCATAAGAAAGCTGGATATTTTTCAAGTCCAAGAAAATAATTTTGAATGTGGTGTACTTTCAGAAATAGAATCAAGGTGAGAGCGATTTGGCTTACAAATCTGTGTAGCAAGTGCTGACCTGCCTGTTCAGGCCTGCGCTGTTCCACGTCCTTCATTTTTCTCCCTGCATATGGTTAGCCTTTCATATTCAGCAGGTAGCAGCTGTATCCTATGAAGGACCATGGCTTTACCCCCTCCCCCCCGTGTTTTGTTCCCACTGATGTAAGGGAACCCAATTGCTCCTGATGTACAGCTTTGAGCAAGGACCACCTACGTTTTCCATTTGGATGATGCGTCATCATTCACTTTGACAATTTCATCATGATCACAAGAGCTGAAAGCAAATTTAACTCCCCTGGTGTCTGAATTTGAACTGTGTCACACCTGCAAGCCACAGATTCAATTGAGGGATTTGCTGTGGTAGGTCTGAGTGACAGATTCACAATGCTGTCTCACAAGGACAGGACTCACTGGGTGTGCTGCTGAAGCATTGTGAACAAGAGTCTGTCATACACTCTGTTATTTCTTCATAGGAACATTTTAGTTGCACATTTCATATTTATATCCCTATAAAGAATAATTTTAATTTGGCATTAACATCTGAATATGATTGTCTGAAAGACAATAACAGCAATGACAAATACTGATATAAATCAAACCAACCGATTTTCAATTTCTAATTAAAGATGACGCTGAAAACTCAAGAGACATATGGAGAGAAACACATTTCTTTGCAAGAGGAACCAAAACCATATGGGGAAGAAGTGCAAAGATATGAAGCTAAAATTTGAACTTCTTGGCATCTGAAATGTCAGTAATGGGAATCCTAAACTGATCATCTTCCTATAAAAAATCATTTATCAGTCTCTTCCACAAGCCACTGAGTAAGATGTGAGACATCTCAAGCTGTTCAGAACAACTGGGAATTGATTGTACGTAACCTGCGATGCAATTGTTTTAGCAGTTGAGACCATGAGACAGATGGCATGAATATATTTAAAGATAGGGACAAAGCTGATGTGACACCAAGCTGGATTACTGAAATGAACAATGTGAGTCAGAGATTTGTTATCAGATGAAAAGGATTTAGCTCAGAAAAAATGGGTGCCAATATAGCCAGTGGTCTCCAGATGCTGGGCACTGGGAGACTAGACTGTTACTCCCAGAATCACCCCCACCATCTGCCGTCCTAATAATCAAAACTTCTAACTACTCCCTCTGTACAAATAAGCCTTGAAATAGGTATGGCTTTCATCATGTTACAAAGGGTGTTTAAAATGTTCACAGAGGACCAATAAGCAGTAGCCTAGGAATGGGCTGCTGGTACAACTGTTATATCCCAGGCTACTTCACAAGTCAAATATTGGGAATTGTCTTATTAAAGTGCCACTGAAAGACGCAGAGAAATTTTCCAGGTTTTTAGAGGCTGTAAATGATCTTGTGTAATGCTGCAGCCTTACCTTGCCTGTTTATAAAGAGCTTATACAACCTCAGAGTCTGATTTTTGTTGTGCTTTAGCATAAAATCATTTGCAGTATTGAGATTCAGTTTTCCCATGTTTATTGTATCATCAACTACTTGTTTATGTTGGATGGAAGATGAAGTGGTGAGTTCTACTACTTGTTTACTGAGCAGGAAACAACTCTATCTGTAACCTGATGTCTCAGTTCCTTCCTCTTATGTTCCCTTCTCTCTAAAGGCCTTTATTTTTTAGCTTTAATGACAGTTTAAGCTGCAGCTTTAAAAATGAGTTAACTTCACATTTAGATTAGCTCCCATAAACCTGATTTTTAAAGGGACCTGATTATCTTCCTCATTTGTAAACATAATTCTGTTGCAATAACTGAAGAAACAAATTCTGCCAACTCAGAGCCTAAAGACCTAAGAAAAAGAGGGCTAGAACTGAATGTATGGATTGCACCAGGACACTGAAGACAGCCCCTGTTTGTATTTAGGTCAGTGTGAAACTATCCATAGGAAGGAAAACATATTCCTCAGAAGAACAGGAATACCAAAGGTAATGTATAGTCTTTAATATACATTTTCTCTAAAGAAGCCTAATGTCTGGTATCACACAATGGCCAATAATTAAGTTTTAACTATCTGGCAAGAAGGGCAACTAGTTATTGCTGCAAAGTTGAGGTAGCTAAAAAGCATCAGTCAGAGAAGTATGTAAGGGTCATGACATAAAGTTGCCTCAACATATGGCTCTAGTGTATTGCCACAGGAAAAGAGCCAATGCAAACAACTTTTTTCAGATCATTCTCAGTCAACACTATTGTGTGAGCCATGTATTGCATAGTGCGGCACACCATGGGTTTGGTTGACAAGGGTTTCTCTGCTGAGAATCAAAATGCCTTAATCTATACCAGGATGTTGGGTTGAACCTAGAGGTAACTGAAATTGATGTCCTGCAAGATACAAGAGATGAAATTGGCCCAGATTCCTTAAATTCTGAAAGTATCAAGGAAAGGAGATAAGTCAGTCAGTGTGTTATCTGTCTTTCACCAGGGCAGAGAACTAGAGAACACTTTTTCAATAGTATAGTCTGGACCCACCTTAATAGTAACTGAGTCAGAGTGAAACCTGGATGCTTGAAGTATTTCCTTTATTCTGTCGCCTATGCATAAGGCAGGCTTTGTCTATAGGGAAGGAACCATTGATAGAATGCAGATTTTGCGTTACACCATGTCATCTGAAGAATGTGTTAGGAGTATGGCAATGGCCTAGACCATGTGTTTGCTCACATTCCCATTTACTTAATGACATGATGGTGGAAATTTTCAGGAAATACAGTATTTCTTCTTTCAGGAAATACTTACAGTGTTTTGTGTTGCAAAAAAGAATAAGCCACATTCCACCACTTCATGAAGTTATGACATTGTATTTGTAAACATATAATGACATTCATGGTGTAAAAAAAATAGCACAATTACCATGGCTAATTGCTTACAAATATCAACAGTGAACACTCTTAAACAAGCACTCCAGTAGAGCTCAGGGCATTTTTAGAAGAGAGAATGAGGAAACAAAATGAAGTAGAAGTTGTCCATTGCTTTTATTATGTGCTAAGAAAGAGGTTCTATTTATTGCTCAGGCAGTTAAGCAGACTGGCTTCACTTCACTTGTAAGATGACAAGTTCATAGCCTGAGGTAGAAAGTCTGCATCATACCATTCTGTTATATCTTACCAGAATAGTCTTAATGACCTGGCGTCCCAGATAAAACACATCCAATTCTCTTTCTTACCCCTTTGAGTTCTCAGCAATTCCAGGGTCAACGTTATATAATCTGATGGGTGAATAAGCATCTGTGAAGGAGTTTGATATATGTCATCCTTGGTATGGCTTGAATCAATCTCTGCCAAGTCTTCCTGGAACACTACAGTAGAATAATTCAGTAAATCTAAGTCACACTCATGGTTAACAACTTTCAAAGTTGAAAGAAACCCTACTTTTTGTTTCCTGAAAACCTTGGGATGGCAGGGGAGGGAGGAGTGATTGCCCTGGATGTGATAATGGCAATAATTTGAGGGTGTCAGATGTTACTTCTAAGCCCACAGACCTCTAGAAATATTAAGGTTAAGCCTTTGAAGATGGTTTCATAAGAAAAAGGTACTTCAATGATCTAGGACATTTTTTTCTCTTTACAAGATGAAATCTGGATGAAGTCTTAGATGAAGGCACATCGTCATGTTAATGTAATTACAGAGAAATAAAGACTTGTGAGGGATTGTGTCAGATGTATTAGAAATCACACTGAAAGAGTGAGAACAGGAAAGGTTAACATTTCCTTGTGCTAGTCGACATTAAAACTTGACAGAATAGAAGAAAGTGACACTATTTAGTATGCCAAGCAGTGTCATATCTTCACAGAACCATCACTGCGAGATATACCCTGAAATAGAAATGGGTAAAATAATATATTCTCTCCAGGACTTTTTTTAATCTGAGGAAATTCTGTACTTTTAAGTTCTGTGCCATGAATAGAAATGTAATTCATAGTGTTTCCACTGTTTTATCTAAATGGTGTTTTGCAGTCAACTTCAGGTTTTATTCTCATTTCACAAATGAATTGGCATTTATTATATTTCGAGGGTTTTTTCCCCCAGTTGCAACTGATTTACTGAAAGTTCCCTGGACTATGATGTCAGAAAGGAAGATGGTGAAGTGTTGTTATTACCAAAGTATAGGACAGAGACATAAGCAAAGTCCAGTGCAAAAAGCCCACAAATTCTTTTGTAAGTAAGAGTTCAAGAGAGCATTTAGACATGTATTTAACTTCTAAAGATTTATATGCCTTAAGCAAAAGGTGCTTGACATTATGCCTGTACCTATCATAGCATCCAAGATGGAGTGTTAGTGAAATACAAACTCGTACACTAAAAAAAAAAAAAAAAAAAAGGAAAGGATAAAGAATTTTAAAATTAAATTAAAAATGAAATAAATAAAATAATAAAAATTTAAAATCTGAAATAAACTAATAGGCAAAGAAAAACTTTACTTGTGAGAAAGAAAAGCAGACCGTAGGATGAAGAGGCAGAATGACAAGACTTCACTAAATGCCTAAATTCAGCAGGAACATATCTTATGTAAAATATTCCTTCTGGTTTAATAGGAGATGAGGGGAGAAGTGGGAATTTGCCTTTCTGGAAACAAAAGTTTTGCAGACTGAATGAAACTGAGAAGTTTTTTGAGAGATTCTAACAGTGTAGTCAATCAGTTTGTAATGGGAGAATACTGGGACATCCTGGAGGACCGTATAGAAGCCACAGCAGACTGGGTTTGAACTGGGGAGTGAAACTCTGAGGAGCTGCCAGATAAAATAAATCAAAAGCAAAGGACAACCATTTTTGTTGGAGCCTTTCATTAAAATATTGGCAGCTGCTGATGCATAACAAAAGCTCTGCTTGCGCTATGAGATATTAGAGTCGAAAACCAAGGAGGCAAATGTTCTCTTCAATTGCAGTGCAGGAGTAAATGGCTCCCTGCCAATACAAAACACCTAAGAAAAGAAAAATTTCAATGGTGTTCTGATAAATTATACTAAGATTATCTTTATCCATTTTGCTAAGGAGCAGTAGTTCTCTCACATTAACACTTTCTGGATTATTTTCACAGGGTTTTTTTTTTCCTTTTAAAATTTCTGGGTTTAGCTTTTACTCTGAAATTATTGTCTAACTCCAGGTATACCTTGTAGGGTATGAAATTGGTCATAACTAGAGAGATGAAACAGAGTAGGCTTAGCACCTACAGCACGAAGTCAAACTCTTTGCCAATTTGAAGTACAGGAAAATATTAACTTAATTTAGTGACCTTTAGTGCCCTTAGTATTTGCAGATGTCTTTGATGTGTAATCCTGGTATCAGTACTCTTGAAATGTATAGCTTGGGGAATTAACAATATGCATATGATATGTTGCATCCCTTAAATGCCTGGTACACATGAATCAGTATTTTATCTGCTAGAGTGCTAGAGTGGGACTTCTTGTAGCTGTTACTGCCAGGATGCAGCTGCAAGAGGTGATTATTTATCTGGAAGATCATACAAGAAAATAATGGCTAACCTGGATTTTCTTAGATGAAAAAAAAATTTCTTTTACTTAAATCATAGGAAAATATAACATACAAAGAGTTTATTTATTTTAGAAATAATTTCCTTGGTAATTTCTTCTCCATGCTCTGACCAGAAGAAAACAAAATTTTAAAACCTGAATATTCATATTTCTCTATTTTTCTTAGCTCTCCAATTTACGATGATACCTTATATTTCAGACCAGACCTTCTGAGTGTCAGCAGTATAAATTTCCCTGTATTCTTTGCTTTTCTACAGCTTCTCAGCAGAATGGGAAAAAATCAGTTTTGGAGAGGTGGCAGAGAGGGTTCTGCTGACGGCGGAGGAGTGTCAACAGTCCCTAAGGTTATGGCAGGTAAGAGGGAAAAGAATTGAGAACTCTGGCAGTGAGGGTAGGAATTTTATGACAGAGAAAGTTGAAGCAGAGGGGTCTTCAGAACAGCTCTGGCTGGAGGAGAGGAGTTGAAAGAGGTCCTCACTTCACACCTGCTTTAAAGTTTTAGCATTTCTCTACTCATTCCTCACCAGGTTTTAAAGGAAGGAGCCCCACATCGGAGCACTATGTATTTGAAGTGCTCCTCAGACTTTTGGAAAGGAAAGATGCCAAGCTGGGGAGACTGCTAGAGTGGGACTTCCTGTGGCTGTTGCTGCCAGGACAGAGCTGCAAGAGGTGACTGCCAACTCTGGCATGGAACATGGCCAGTATCCGAAAGTGTACATCCTGCACATGCTTGATGGCAATGCAGCATTTGCCAAAGGAGTTCAGGCTCATCCACTGTTGAAGAGTGGAACTGACAACAGCAAAGGAGAGAGTCTGACACTTCTTTTAGTCTGTCTTGCCTGTGCCTTGAGCAGGCCTTGCATTCTGATCCAGGATTGACAGGAGCTGCTGAATTTGCTCCAGTACTGCCTATTGGCTCTTGTGAGGTCAGAAATTTTTCTTCAGTTTCACCCAAATGTTCTTGAAGGGACATTCAGATTGTTCAATTCAATTTCAGGTGATACCTGTCTTCATTTTAGTTTTCAGTTAAAAAAGAAAAGTGGGATTACTAGAATTCAGGGAATTATATAGAATTCAGAGAAAATTACCAGTTTTATTATTCACCAGATCTTACTAAAACATCAGCTAAACTACTGAAATGATGGCATTTTAATGTCATCTGCAGCATCCTGTTTGACATAGAATGTCAGACAATATCCTATAAATGATATACAATCCTTTTTCTCTTTCTCCAAAACTCAAATAGTCTTTTCCATAGATTGCTGATCCTGAATGAATATTCTAATTCCTGATAAGAAACATTGAAATGGTTTCCATTCAACACTTGTGACAGGGTTTCTCATGAGACACTCTCATGGAAACTAAGCTGTCAAAGCATAAGAGGAGAGGGCCTCTCATGTGTTAAAAACTGGTTAAAAGACAGGAAATAAAGGGTAAGAATACATGGACAGCTCTTCTATTGAAGGGAGGTATTCCAGGTCTTTGAGCTAGGGTTTGTACTAATCAGTGTATCATCAGAAATCCTGGAAAGGAGGTGTGTGTGTAATTGCAGTTAAGAAAATTATCAGTACAGTGAAACTGAAAACTGAAAAGCTTAGACCTGAAATGCACAGAACTAATAAAATAGCAGGTAAGATTTACTACTGAGAAGTCCAAAGTAATGCTAAGGGGAGAATATTAAAGCAGGAGAAAGGTTACAAGGATGTTCAAAATAGGGGGAAAGATCACACAGATTAGAAGTCTCTGGCTTAAAATACAAATGAAAGGGGATGTATCTAGTGGAAGTGGATAAAATTTTAAACAGTGTAAGGGAAAAACATCAGGAATTATTACTTTACTGCCTTTCAAGATTGGTGTACAAGAACATAACCAGTGATCTTACAGGTGGGTATGTTTAACAAAGATGGGGAAGTTCTTTTTCACAACCTCTATAATTTATTTTGGAACTCATTATTTCGGGATTTTTAGAAGATAAAATGAAACATTCAAAATGTGATTAAACTCTTCAAGGACAAGCTTATTAATGGGTAGGAAACGTACATCTGTGTTCAAATCTTTAGGCTCAGAGACTGAATTGTTGAACACAGCAGGGGAAGGATTTCCCTTGTGCATTCCCATTTCTTGTACTCCCTCTCTGGTCACTCTCACAGACTGAGTGCAAAACTAGGTGGTCTTTTCATCTTACCTACTGCAGTAGCTCTTAGTGTCTGTGGAAACGTGCAGCAGAGAATAACTCTTCATTGTTTTTCCTCTGTTAGGGCTTCTTTCAATCTCTCTCAGGTATCAGGCAACTCTTTCAGTATATGCTGATTAACTCCTGGTGAGCTAGACAAGGAGATCAAGCCCTTCTATTCACAAACACGTGCATACCAGCTGAAGAGACAAACATTCATAGCTATGGCTATCAATTGTACTTTTTTCCACTTTCTGACCTAATTGTTATTATCCCACGGAATTGACACAGAAAGATTGGATTTAAAAAACAAAACCAAACTATTGTCCTAGAATCAAGCACATGGGGAAAGTACAAAGTTTAGAATGGAATATTTGTTGGTGTTTTTTCATCTCTATTAAAGGAAAAATGTTGCAGGTCTTAGTATCTGGATGTGTGTCATTTTGACCATGATACTCACACTTTAGGATTTCTTCTCTTCTGCAGGAATGTATGATTGTCTGGTCTTACTTCTAAATGGCATTTTGTAAATTATATTTAGTGAGAAATATCTTTGAGTGTGGACTAAGGATTACAGTAAAGAGATTTTTTCCATGATTGGAAGATGATGCTGTATTTCCCACTGTTATGATTTCATAGGGAGTCTATGTTTTGCAGTGCTAGTCAACACTTACCTAAAGAACTCAAAATACAAAGGCATTAGGGAGTGTTCTAGGGGGTGGGAGCAGTGAAGCCAGTATTTGTGAAATGGCTCTGGAATAGGAGAAACTGAAAAGGACAGGGATCTGCTTGCCTTCTTAATGGCTGCATATCATCCTGAATCTAGAAATTTATGGTATGGGTTTTTTTTTTTTTTTTTTTTTTTAATGTCTTTGATCTTTCAATCATTTCCATTTCTATCCATATGGATTTTTGAATGTGCAGCTCATTTTCTTTGCTTGCCTCACTCCATTCTTAGTGCTTTCTGTAGTAACACCTCTGATGTTCATTGCAGAAGCGGGCCACTTTGGGCATATCCAGGCAGTGTCTGCTGGAAGGGCAGTCAGGCGCTGTTTAAAAGGGGGGTGCAGTCTATGGAGGATTCAACCCGTCAATGAGCTGTCCCTGGGATAAGACCCCAGGTTGTGGGTTCAGTGCAAACAGTGTGGGTTGGCAGCATCAGTGCTGCTCCCTTATTCTATGGCTTGAGGTACACACTATAGAAAGAGGCTTCAAGGAGAACGGGAGGTGAATACAGCCCCTCACATCCTGTCCCAGCCTATTTATGCAAGATAGGTGTATTTTCCTCCTTTCTTTTGTTATGCAAAAGTCATCTCATTTTCTTCAGTTTAATTAAATCTTTTTCTTTGTGCAACTGTCATAATCTGTCTCTGTATCTCCAGCTTCCAGAGAATGAAAATCACAGCCTAAAAACCTTTTGTAGCTTCCAGCTGTAAATAGATCAGCTGATTCTGTTGTTTGATTCCTCTCAGGTCTTGTGTTTGTTGCTGCCTTATATAAGGTTGGCTCCTCATGTTGAGGAGGTTCACACACTGATATCTTGATTCCTTTGCTGATGATAATTGAACAAATATTAAGCATATCAGTGCTTCAAATAAAGCACTGTCATCCAAGCCAAGCCTGTTTTCATCAGTCAGTTTAGCCACCTGCTGCTCTGCAATATCATCGTAATTCTGAAGAAAGGGGCTGCCATTGATTAAAATCAAGTGACCCTCACTGCTGGTGAAGGTCGAGTGCGGGCTAATGCAATGAAATTCATGTAAATGTCTCTTACAGTAATGCTTGTGGGTTTTTTTTTTTTTTTGTACTTCAGATCAGGAAACTGAATAAAGTATTATGTTTTCTGTGAATAGATTGCAATGAAAACAAAGGGAAAAAGGAGATGAGATGAGATGAGATGAAATGGCGTGTCCAAAATCACTGGGCAGCAACACATCCAGTTTTCCTGATACTCTGCCCTGAAACCACCTGCTCCTCCCTTATTGCTAATGATATTATTACTATTAGTAACATGTTAAGCGTGATTATCATCCACATTATTTTTAGTCTGAACAACTGCACGCATGACCATGTTTCACTTGGAAAAAAGGTAAATTATTTAAATAGCTATTTAATTAGGACTTATGGTAACGTAGAAACTTCAACAATTATTTGCAGCATGTGTGAATGCATGCAGCCCTCAGCAAAAGAGAATGGGCCCATCCTCAAATTATTCCATCTGGCAGAGTCAGTACCTGCTGTAGTTCACACATGAATGGCATTAATTTGCATGTAAATAGAGGCCTACATGCTTCTGTGGAGCTAAAAGCTGTATTTCAACATTTCACAGTGGAATTAGGCAGTGGGCATACCGCTACATGATGGTTCAACCTTGTAGTGATGTGCCAGCGAAAATCATTTTAAATGCTCTTCTCCATATTTCCCAGTAGGATTATTTATTGAAGTAGTGTGTAAGAGCTCAGAAGAATCCTCTATTGAAATGCTGCCAGCTCCCAGCTACGATTCTGACATTGATGTTGTCAACTGAGATTAAGCATTGGTCTTAATGAATGCCGACAGCCATGTTTCTTAGGTATAGTTCTGTACTTCCTTTCAGCAAAGAACTGAAATAGAAGGCCTGGACATGCAGAGAAAGATTTAGTAGCTGAGATATTTACCTGCTACCTGAGCTTTTCTTTTTTTCCTTCCTGCTTCTTTCCCTTAGAGGTGAAGCACTAAGTTAACATTTTCATATCAAGATGTAACAGCAAACGATCCTGTATCAGTTTCAGGTGAAAGAAATCTATTCCTCTAGCAATGCTTTCAGGAAAGCTGGGAAATTCCAAATTTACTACACAGAATAACATGAGACTTTCCTTCCACTGTGTTGACTCAGTATTTCCTTTGAGAGATTAGTTAATATTTTCTCCTCCTTGCACACATCAACCCTAGGTTTTGCCACACTGTACTTAAATTTGTCTTTTGACCCTTTCAGATCTACATTAGGTTGGGCTTTTTAGGGAGTATGCACTGCACTTAAGTCCCAGTGGTATTTAGACGGATAGGTCCTCAACTGAGGTTCCATTTCTGAGCCTGAACCTTTATGAGTTTTTAAATTTGTTTAGTTCATTTACCCCCAGTCCTTGGGACCTCTGTAGTCTAGAGAGCTCCTTGTCTGTGATTGCAGGCAATGCTTTACTTCGTCTTTGTACAAACATGCTGTTTTGTAGCAAAAGGAAGGTGATACTGTTAAATTTAATAGCATCCCTTTCATGTTAAAATCCCCCTGAGCAAAATCTCATGACTAACTCCTCTAGTTATTGAATGTGAAAAAAAGTCATACAAATAGCGATAGAGGCTGGTAGCTGCAGAGTGAAGGAACTTTCCCCTGGAGTGAAGATCAAGGGTAAATGTTTCTGCTCTGGAGGGAGCAGGCAGGCCCATCAGTCTGAGTGCCAGCAGCCAGGCATACTTCAACTTGTAAGACAAAAGGCTGGTGAAAAAGATAGCAGCCAGGAACACATCAGTCTGAATTGACTGGCAGGGAGGGACTGAATGCACAGGGGGATGAGCCTGCAATAACTCAGGCAGTGCTCCCACCTTTCCTCCACTGGAATACTCGGAATGAAGTTGCACTGAGGCATCAGGGATGTTTTTTCGTAAATTTGTACTGCAGGTTTAAGACTCAAATCAAGCCATTTCAGTGCTGGCAGAATTGAAATCTGAGTGCCTGATGTGCCCTTGCTACTTACCCAGCCCATAGAGGGTGACAGATGCCCTGTATGTCAGTAGATGAAAGTGGATTGGGACAGACTTTTAAGGTAGATCTCTTTAAGTAAACGAAATAGATTTGCTGCATTCTCCAGTGTGTTATTTGCAGTGCTGCATAGTGAAAAAACACTGCGAAGAATCAAAAACATTAAAAATCAGCCTGGCCTTCCAGAAGCAAGTGTGCTGACACTGTTCCATGTAAGCACACAGCCTGAACTTATTCATGGTTTACTGTGATATTTGCAATCCAGTGTCAGATAATGAGAGGTAACAAAAAGCAGACAGCAGGATCGTTGTGACGGGAAGTTAGAATGAAAAGATAACTGGGTTCTGACTTCCACTTGACATTGAGGTTCCAAGTTGTTGAATTTGGGCCATTTCTGTACTTCAGTGAATGCAAAAGACCTTCTCTTTCTCCATTACTTTTCTAAGGAGAGGGGAAAAAAAGCTGTATGGTGAAACCTCATCAAATGACATGCACGTTTACATCTGGATGTTTGTTTGAACACATGTAGAATGGGTTAGTAGCACATACAGGGTTAAGAAGAGTGAAGGGGGCTGCATTAAGCATCACTGACAGGCAATTGACCCTCAGGCTGCTCTTCCTGCATTGGCATTTCTTTGCAAGTGGTGTAAAGAAACATATTCTTGGAGCAAATGGAGAAACAAATGCCCCACCCACAAAGCTGCTTTTGTTCCTGTTTACTGTCATTTCGAATTCATTTCAGAAAGTAAGTAGATGAATGAAATACCCTTATTGACACTTATCTTACAGGAATGCTGTTAGGTTTTCTTATTGACAAAATTCCTTCAAATGCGGGGCAACTATTGACAGCTCTTTAATACATCTCTTGAAGGCAGGCTCCAGGTTTTTACTTTGTTTTCTTTAAATGTATCACACTATCGCAGAGCCGGGCTATTTTCACAAAGAAATTAGTTGTATCTTTATACAAAGTGCTGTTAAAGGGAATTATAAATAGGCTTTAGACTACAGGCTATTGCTTTGCTTTATAGTTGAAAAAAAAACCACATCAATCACCTGGCTGAGACTAAACCTTAACATCTCACCTTCTTAATTGATTTTAAAGGTCACAGACGTATAGAAATATTCAGCTTAATCTTAAATGCATTGACTAGGCTGGCAAAAGCATTTTAGGGCCTTTTCCTTTTTATTTTCTGCCAGCTACTTAAAATGTGAAAGAAGTGTCACTTATAAGTAAAGAGTGGATCTTTAAGAGAAGGCAGAGTATCAGAGATCAGGCTCGAATCTCAGAAAGGTCTCTGCAGCTTAGCTCTGCTTTTCAGTCAATCTGATTCCTAATGTTTGCAGATTGCACTAGTTCACCCCCACTCCCCCAAACGGGTTATCAGCAATCAACTACATGCTGCGGACAGAGAACAACCTCAAATGAGCTGTAGCCTAAAAATAGCCATTTTCACATTAAAATCTTGAATCAGTCGGGAGAATGGGTTGCAGCTGGGACATCTTTCCTTTGCTTATGCCACCAGTGGCAAACACCCACAACAACAAAAATCTCTCCTCCATCATGGATTTGTTGGGATTCTGCTTATTAAACATATTTTATTTTGCAATGATGTAATTGAGACACAAATTAAGGTGCAAGATGATTTCAGATGCCTGCTAGTAGAATAAATAGGACCATTTTTAGTCTACATTCATCTAGACATAACTATGATTAATGTTCAAATTTACCCCTCAAAACTGGTATCTAGGTAGGGAGTATACTTGCTCTTTATATATTGCTGTATGTTCGCAGATATAAAGAGGCACCCTAAGAAGATTCAGAGCCTGTTTGATGTGAGTTCTGCTCCAGAAGTGTGTAACTCACTTCTGACAGTATAGGGAGACTGTGGGTAACACTCTGTGCTGGTGTTGGCTGGGGTAGAGTTGATTTTCCTCACAGTAGCTGCCATCAGGCTGTTTTGGATTTGTGCTGAACACAGTGTTGATGTTTCAGTTATTGCTGAGCAGCGCTTACACAGAGCCAAGGCTCCTTACCCCACCCCACTAGGCAGAAGGCTGGGGTGTACCAGGATTTGGGAGGGGACCCAGCTTTGATAGTTGAGCCCAGCTAACCAGAAGGATATCTCAGACCCTGTGCATCATGCTCAGCATAGAAAGCCGGGGAAGAAGGAAGGGGAGGATGTTCAGACAGATGGTGTTTCTCTTCTCAAGTAACCATTAGGTGTGCTGGAGCCCGGCTTTCCTGGGGATGACAGAATACTTGCCTGGTGGTGGGAACAAATGAATGAATCCCTTGGATTGCTTTGCTTCTGTGTGTGGCTCTTGTTTCAGCTATTAAATTCTTATCTCAAACCATGAGACTGCTTACTTTTCTGATTGTCTCCCCCATCTTGTTGAGGGAGGGGTGGAGGGAGTGGCTGCGTGGGGCTGCCTTGGCACTGGGGTTAAACCATGACACGTGACTAAAATTCAGGGTACTATTATCAATATTCTCATGTTTTTGCCCTTTGCCATTTTTTCACTCCTTCTTCCAATCTCTGCTTCATTTTTCAAACTCCACTAAGTGGGGGGGGGGGGGGGGGGGGGGAGTGGGAGAGAAAAAGAAAGAAAGAAAAATACCCAAACTGGAAGTACAGTTTTTGTAGATAGTGATCATCTCATTGACTGATTTCTTCCTGGTAAGCTAGTCATCATTTCTGAAGAAATTCTTACCTCATTGAGTACAGGTAGAATTCTGGCACAGAGTAATGGCAGTAGTGTATGGGAGTAGTATGTCACAAAAACATAAGTTTACCTTCACATTTTAGCTGGATTAAGTTCTAGTACTATGATAAGGAAGAGAAAATGTCTTACTGGGCTTCGTGCCTAGCCTCATAAGCATTATAGGATGGAAGAAAGCTGGATGCCCTCCTGAAAGATATGCTATAATTCAGCCACAACTTACTGGATCTAAGGACTGCTTACATGGGAGGAGCAGTAATTCATTTGATAGCAGGATTTATTGGATGCAATTCTTTGGCCTGCCTGAGCAATGGAAATCAGACTAGATAGTCATAGCTGCCTTTACTTATTTAAAATCCATGAATCCTGCAGGCTGATTCAGCTTGTGTTTGGTGAGGTTGTCTTAATTTTCTTATCTGTAAGACTTCCTGAAATAAGACCTTAGGAACTGACATCTTGCACTGCATGTATTTTAAAGATTGTGTAACGTCTCTGTAGGAGCAGATATATCTCACTGGCTTTATCTAAAATTCCATCTCTTTCCAGCGTTGTTTCCTTGATGTACCTGAAAGGTTTGGTAATAGTAACAATATGTATCTGTTAAGAGTCTAAATGAAAATATAGAGGGCCAAACTATACCCCATTTAAAGCCAAGTTACAGTGGACAAGTAACAAGATAAACTTGTGATAGTGTCAGTATATCTACTTATTCAGGAGTGATATAGCTGCAGTGGGGTTCTCACAATGCTGTTCAGAATGAGGTGGGTTATCACAAAGATACTTTTCACACATCTTTTTGCAAGCACAGGATCAGTTAAGCCAGTAAGATTGCAAACTATGGCAAGGCCATCATATGGACATCCTCATAGATGGTTTGTCTGCCTAACTGGGAAGTTAACTAGGAACAAGCAATAGTAATTTGCTAAAAATGCAGCTTTGGGTTGATAAACAAGAGTTACAGATTTCTTTCAAATTCTGAAGGTTCTTTGCCTAAAAAAGGAAAACTAAAATATTCAGGCTTCTTTTTCTTATATTTCAGAAAACAATAATTTGAATTTGTTTACAGATAAATTCACTTAAATATAATATAGAAGCTTCTGAAAAAAAAAAAAATCCTGAAAAATAAAACCTGAAATGTTGGTGTTTTGAAATTAACAGAATGTTTCTTTTGATTCAGGAGAATTTCCTCATTCTGAGAAAAAACTCCCCACACTGATGACTGACAATTTTGAAGGAAACTGGAAAATCCTAATACTTCTACTTGGCTAGAATTTTGCCAGCTTTAAAAAATTAATGGTGGAAAAGAAGAAGGTAAAGACTGTCTAATAAGCATGACTAAGCAGTATGAAAATAAGAGGAAAAATAAAAGGATTTTGCTGAAGAAATCCAGCTTCCTTAAAAATCAAAGCCGAGCCGGGGGACACACTCACTGGGTAAAACAGTGCTGTTGTGCAAAGAGCTCCTTGACCTGAGAATGTGAAGGGGTGTAAGTTGACTCGAGGCTTCTCTAACTGCAAGGCAGTGAGTCTAGACATGCACTGAAGTGTACCGTTAGTTAAGAATAAGCTTGTAAATAGACTGCTTGTGTTTGGTTTTCATTTGCTTTATTTTTTTGCTGCATTTGCTAATCATATACTTGCTTAATAAATACAGTATTGGTGATGGGATTCTGAGAAGGTAGAAACAAACATCTGGTTTGACCTTCACAGGATCATCAATAAAAACCAGGGCATATCCAGATCCATATAAAAAGTGGGAGATCTGCCCTAAAAAAAAGTAAGTGCAGCCATGGAAGTTAGTAAGGAGATGAGAAAAATAATTAGTTCTACAGCCACAGTGCTTTACCAAAGGAATATTCAGAATATTTAGGTAAATAAGTAGGTTTTTAGATCCCCTGATTTTCCACAGCGACCTCCCAGCTCTACTAATTCCTGGTTCACTCACAGGATAAAAATGGATATAGCCTTGAGCTGCCATCAGTTGCCATTACACTTGGAGAACTGGCATTTGCTTTGCAGAACAAAAGCAACATTGCAGTGCCCTTAGTTTCAGAATTACCCTTATAACCATTGTACTATGCTTAGGTTGAAAAAGGTAGAAAGGTTCCTTTCAAAACTTCTGTCTTCTCTTATTGTGTATTGATTTCCATGCTTGGTTGTGTAGCAGGTGGTAGTCAACCTATGTACCAGGTCAGAAAGGCCTGATTTCCTGTCAGTGGAAGGGAGAAACCACTTGAATTGACTTACCATGCTTAATCTTCTGGTCATGATGCAAACTGTGTCATCATTGCTTATTCCAAGGCATATCTTGAGCCATGTGTTCTGAAATAAGGCATGATACTTTTCATAGGAGCAGAGCCTCTGAACTTTTAGAGGAAAAGTGCAGAAATAAGTCTTACCTGCAAATCCTATTTGCATTGTTTAACCATAACTGCACTTGCTTGCTAGATATCCCTCATGAAATAGATCTTTCCTCCCTCTCCTCTCAGCTGGAGTAGTAACTTCAACACAAACCCTTTTCTCTGAAACATCCTGTGTCCAGAGTGAGGAGAGTGCAAGCTGAGGGTAGTGTTTAAGGAATGTGACAGCAAGCCTTTTCCTCTCATCCGATAGGTTGCACTTGCTGCTGTTGCATGTGGATTTTTGTACAGTCCAATATAAAAGTGTCTGTTAGTTAGACAAACATCTCTGTCTTACATGGGGATCAGCTTTTCTCATTCCTTCTTTTAACCCATTTGCATTTTTATTGTCCCTAACATTAAATGATACCGAATTCCATGATCTAATTGAGTATTCTGTAAAAAAGTGCACTAATTTTGTTTAATAAGAACCTGTTGCCAGGAAAGAATATTGGGTACCCTATTGCTTGGTGTAACACTAAGTATTCAAGTCTTTAGCTGTCTTTTCCATTCCTGGCTCTTGCTCTAGTCTGCCAGAAATGTTGTGAGTGGTCCTTCAGAGAAGTGTTCAGACTTGCATGGACGTACACCAAAAGAAAGACTTATCTACTTACTGGAAGGAAAAATGCACTAGATGACTGCACAACTCTAAACTCTGAGGGACTTCAACATATGCAAAACATATGCTCAATACAGCCAAATTACATATCAATGACAGTGGATCATAAGTCAGATCTGAAGCTTTTTGACACCTAATCCTAAGCACTTCTTTACTTCTTTTCAGCAATTGGTGATAAAGGCTACAATAAGGGAGAAGAAAGGAGGGAGAAATGGGATGGGTCTCTGTAAGAGCTGGGGTGAGAGCCCTTTGCTATGCTGTTATGGCCAGTTACAAGGGAGCACAGAAGGGGTCCTCTTATTTCTGCCAGGAAGCAATGAATTCCAGCGAAGGAGTGGAATTCAGTGGAAGAGTGGCACAAATGGCTGGAAGCTGTAACTACCTTAGTTGCCACAGGTTAATTTAGAGATGGTGATGATGCTGAGGTGGATCTCTGTGCAGGCACCCCAACAGGAGTCACCCAAAGACACTGAATTACATGGTAAGGAATTTATGTGCTTTACTGAGCTCATGCTACCCAGAGTATGTCTTTGGCAGCATTTCCACAGAAGCTCAGCTCTAAACACTGTTTTGTGAGCACTGAGTGTGCACATCAGGGTTTCTTAATGTGTAAGGAGTGAGCAAAATGCTCAGTAAACCAGATATTTTAGTGGTCTGGAAAGAAATATAAAATACGAATCAGCTTATTTAACACAAACACAACCAAAGAGGTAAACTCTGGGTTAATGAGTGGACCGATACATGAATCTATGAAAATGACAAGGCTAAATGGACATCTGTGTTGTAGTAGTGGCTTTTTGCAAATTCTGGTGCAGCTGGAGTCAACATCAGAAGTCACACTGCCTGCAAGTATTCTTGGCTTGAAACACCAATGCTACATTGCTTTATCCAATCTCCTTTAACTTTTCATTACAATAGTGTCATATTATGTAGAGGAAGAGAATGATCTCATTTGTGCACTTATAGAGAGAAATAGCTAGAGTTAATTGGCTTATTAAACAATTAATTCAATAAGTGGGTGTTATACACTGGCATCCAGGTTATATGAGGTAAATTGTCTAAAGCATAAACAGAGACTATGGTGCAAAATAAGCGCTCGTACACAAGCCCTCAAAAAGTGAGAGGTGGCAGAAGAGCACAGGTAGAGAGAGACCTCTAGTGTTCCTTAACAAAGAAATGTATTACACACTGCTGTTCTTTTCATAATCAAAATACTCAGCATAACGAGATCATCACTTCTATTAAATCTCGTTTAGCATTGCCATCGTGTTTTTAATACATCAAAAAATAGCTATGCATTCTCAAGTATACAAATATTAGCCAGAACTCCTGTTTCTGCTGTACTGCAAGAACAGAACTGGTGATCTAAGGCTGTTTTATCAGAGCAGTCTAAAGTGGCCCAGAGTAGCAGAGAGTCAGACATACATCTTTTCAAGAGGTTCTTCCATTTAATGCAGCATCTTAACATGAATACATTATTATGGCTCGTTTCTTTTAGCGAGCCATTAAATTGTTGTCTTGCTAGGTGTGAAGGTTTTTCATTTAAATAATTGCAGTATCATAAGGATTACAACGAACATTTCTCAGAGCCTTTTAATTTTAAATGGTAACTTTGCATATTTTTAAGATAGCTAAAAGGCATGTTATTCACACTGCCTGTAAATGTAAACTATTTCCTGTGTGCAATTTGTCTTGTGACATCTGCATAAGAAAACTTGCATATTTAAATACTGTATAAGCTTACATGGAAGCTTCTAGGACCACCTTGCTCTGATTGACAATAGTGCATGTCTGTGTTGGCAGTTTTCAGAATTAGTGCACTTCCTACAGTGCTCTGCTGTAAATGAAAGGTCTGGCATTAGGCAAACAGTGGAAGCATGTATAACTAGGGGTATATACATGTATAGAAGAAAGTCAAGATGATCAACATGTTCTGTCATGTTCAGAAGACATAAAGAATATTCTGTGGGAGTATTAAAAAATATACAAATAATACTGACCTCAAAACAAGCTGTTTCTCTTAGCCCTTGTTTATTATACTATGCTGTCAAAGGGGGAGCAGAGGAAGGCCAGGAGAAGGAAAAGGACCACTCAAGCCAGCATGCCTTCGGGCCTGTGACAGATGTGCTCTGTAGTGGAGTACAACAGTCTAATAAACATAGACCAGTGTCTCCTCCTGTTCAGAGCTGTATATCAGCAGCAGTAAGCTGGCTGGTGTGTCCTCTTTGCTTTAGGGGTTGTGTTGTGGATCTCCTGTTGCGAGAAGACACTTCCATGTTTGCTTGATTATTCAGTTGTTAAGAACAGCTGGCTAGAAGAGATTAGACCAGCTTTCCTAACTGTACATACAGCATCTTGATAGCTTTGTGCTGCTGAGGGCGATAAGGAAATGCCTACCAGTTTGGTAAAGCAGGTAGAGGAGGAGGAGGGTGAGGAGTATCTTAGAAGCAAACAGCTCTCCAGGATGCTGTTTAGGATGGGCTGTTAGTTTTCAGCCCCAGCAGTCTCAGTTAATTCATTTGCTCCCACAGCTGTGCTTTCAGGTTATCCAAGAAGCCTTCAGGTCAGCAGAGTTCTTCCACTAGTCATGTTCCATAGTCTTGAACAAATGCTTGGTTGACCATACCAGTTGGCCATCCTCATTTTAGAATAAATAATTCGATCTGAAGGTGAAAAATCCCTTTGTGCCCTAAATCCCTGTTTCTGTGAATACCCTAAGGTTTTCTTTCTTATCCTTCAGACATAATTGCGTTTAATAAATCACTGAACAGGAATAAAATCTGCTTATGATGTAGTTCCAGGGGACTTTTTTAACCCATTGCTGACAGGGTCTTCTGCTTCCTTACAAATGTGCAAGTATTATAACAATTGAGACATATTCTATTACAGAGACAGAAATTGCCATCCTAATATTTTCAATAGGCAATCAGCACGTCATGGAAGCTGAAGATGGTTTTGTTTGTAACCCCAGTGGTGAATTTGCGCTTTGACCATTGTCCAAGTTCAAGCGCAGCTGAAAATGGCTGCTCTTTTTCTGCAGGTCTAGACTTCATTAAGAAATGGTAAGAGGTGAATAATGGTATGTGGACAAGCAGTCATGTGGCATTTCCAAACCAGGTATCTGTAATATCTGTCATACGTCTCAATAACTCCAGCTTTCTGTCATTTCCTGCTTTTCAATGTACTGTTTTTAGTGAATGAATAAACAATAGTGAAGATCAGAAATGTTTCAGAGAAGAAACATTGAGGGCCTTTTCCTCTGTCAAATGCATCTGGTGGGTTAATAACTCCATCTACAGTTCGTCACTGAAATAGTTCCAAGAGTATCAGAAATCTGAGTTTGAGCCAAGTCACTAATCAGATAAAATCCAGATTTTGTTCACATTTTAGACAATGGACTAAGCGAGGATAATACACTAGTCTGAGAGTAAAAATACAACAATTCTATGTGTTGCGCTGGAGCTGCTTTTTCCCTGCCACACAGTAGAAAGAGCATTAGCACACAGTTGTAGCTGATCTGCAGTGGGTGTTGGCCAGTTTCTGTCTGGATGTTGGAGACTTCAGGGCCTGTGGGAAAAGGTCAGTGCAAAGGGTGTTAATGGGCTTCCTCCAGGTGGGATAGTAACTCCTGAGACCATATTCACTGGGCAAAAGCAGATCTCATCTCCAAATCCAAGGGCAAAGCTGGAGGGAAAAAAATGTGGAAAAAGCTATGATCAGATGCAGACAGATGCACATCTGCTTTCCTCATGCTTTGAGCTGGCCAGACAAACTGGTTTCTTTCTGGTCAGGCTTCAGCTGGCTGTTAGCTGGCCTGGCCACATGGCTTCCAGGCTAGACCTCCTCCAGAGCCAGCTCAGGGCATGAAAGAGAGACTTGTCTAAACTTGGTGTGCTGATACTGCTCCAGGTGCTGTGGTCCAGTAGAAGATGAACAACAGAGTTTCTGATAAGGGTCAGGGATATTCCCATCTTATTTAGAAATCATTTTTTCATAGACCATTTTTCTACTTTTATCAGTGTTACTTGTGGCAGTAGACCTTAGTAGCATTAAACAAACAGTCCTTCTACAGTAACTGCAAAAGCAGTGTGTTGAATATTTTCATGTGTGCTCATCTGTTTGTGACCTGCTTTGCCATGTCCAGAATAGATACATAATGAAAGTTACTGATGTGTATTAGTGCAAAATACAGAGGCAGTGGTAGTAATGAACTTCAGAAAGATGTTTAATTACTGTTACTATTATGAGTGGGGTTGTGGGCATCAGTTTTAGTGTGTATGTCCACATGTGGGCAAATGTATTAAAGCAGCTCTGCTTTCAAAGAGGCTTAATCTTTCCAGCTTTCACCACTGCCTTTGGAAGCTGTGCTAACTCTGTGCTCCCACGATCATTATTTTGTAGGAACCTAAAACAGGTATTCTGGTATATTAAATACTTCTAGTTCCTATATAATTCTTTTTTTTATTTACTTTTTATTTTATCAACCAAATCAGCTGTAAACTTATTAACAACTGACTTATGCAGTAGGTGAGCTGCTTAAAAGATATCACCTAACAAATTAAGGGGGACAGAAATGTAAAAATGGTTTACTAAGCCCAAAAAGCAAGTAGAAAATAGAGCCAGGGTATCGTGGTACTCATGTGGTATTCTTAAGCATGTTGCAAATGCAAATACATTTTCTGGCACAGTAGGATTTTGCAATGTACACAAATTATAGTTGTGGAAGTTAAACCACTGCAAAAACTATGACCCAAGGTTTTTAATCTTTGTGGCTGCCAAATTGTCACTGTTTCATCATCTTTTTTCCTATGTGGCTGTCATTCATCAGTGCTTGCTGGCAATTTTGGCAAAATCTGACAACAAAGTAACTCTAAACCTGATATTGAAGTAGGCATGTAAGAAAATAATGTGGTTTATTCTCAATGATTATGATAGCTAAACAGTTCTTTGTGAACCAGTTTTTTTCCCAGTGTTATTTGCTCTAGAAATCCTTGGGAATTATATTCTAGTGACAACTGTTAACACTGATGCACTTATCATGTAATTAGGAAGGAGAAAAAAAGAAAACAGAAAAAAGCCCATGCCAATCTAAATGTGCTTGAAAGGTGCCAGATTGATAACTCTGGAGAATTGAGTCCTCTGTATATCCTCTGAATTAGTGCAGAAAAATCAATGGCAGCACAGACTTGTTCATGTCACCCTGAAATGTCTTGTGCTCACTCAGCTGTGAGGGTAGTCTGGGCTTCATTTCACCAACAGTCCTTAGGATCCCAGTCAGAATGATGTGAAGGACACTGTGCTATGGTGGAAGGACTGTACTGAGTATCCTAAGCTAATTCCAAATAGGTTTCTGAACACCCATATGAGGTCAAACTTTTGGTTGTACTTTGCAGTTCCAGCATAGATTACAAATTGTGATTTTGAATTAAAAGGCTTTACAGTGAATTTCCAATCTCCGAGCTATCTAATCCCCTGGTGTGTTTTATTTAATGCATAAACTTCCATTGACATGACAGAGCCAGAGGCATTACAATCTATCATGTCAAGACTTCATACATTAACAGTTCTTGTTAGCATGCATTGGCACAATACACTGTAATAGTTCTGAATTATGCTAATGATCCATGGATAATGGGTCACAAAGAGATTTTTGAACCGTACCTTTAAACCAATGCCACAGTGCTTTTAGGATGTGTCAAAGTGCACAGAGGCTTGGCACTGTAACATGCTTTAATGCATCTTCAGAGCACCTTATCTTCTATGCTCTGCTTTAATTGAGATTAAATGGCTTTGAAGGTCCTAACACGATTTCAAGGACAATGCAGTATCTCATATTCTCAGTGAAAGGTTTTTAATGTATTTCCTTAAAACCAAGACAAATATTCCATACAAACACATTACACCAAACTGATGGTAAAGGTCTGTCTCAAACTTAGAGAAGCCAATGCAATTTGAATTAAAAGCATGACATGGTATTTCTGAGGCTCTGACTGGGATGAGGTGAGGGAATTGCATAGGATCTTGGGTTCTGCAAGAACACCAGTTAGCAAAGTAACGACAGAAGCAATGCTTTTTTTAAGAATAGTAGAGGTGCCTAGAACCTCTGGAAAGTCAGATAGAAGTCATGCCAGGGAAGTCTTGTGAGAGTATTACTCTGGGGGTACAAACTCTGAATTCTTTGAATAATGTCAAGACAGGAGGAAAACCATCCTGAAACTCTGCACTAGTTTGTTCCGCAGTCTTCAGTATGCTCCTGTAAGAATGGTTTAAGGAAATTTAGATAGCTCTCCTATGAAAAGAGAAATGATAAAAAAGAGAATCAGTCCCCTTCCCCTTTTTTTTGTAACTTCAGTTTAATACTCAGCATTTTATTTAGTTTCAAACTTGTCCTCTCTGCTTTGCCTCAATAATGATATAAAGGTGCTGCAGTATCTTGGAAGACGCTGTTGTATTCCAATAATGATAACTGTGTAGTTTCATGACCCTCCTGAGCTTACATTTGAGGACTTATTGGAAAAACTGCCATCATATCACAAGGATGTGAAGTGTAATACTGCCAATTTTTTGAATTATTCATTAGCTGGAAGGAAGAAGAAGTAGCAAAGACATAGGATTCTTCCTTTTATTTATGGTTCTACGACTCTTTATATTTTTTAAGTGAAGGGAACACAATTCTTCCGTCTTTTCCACAACAACAACTCAGAAAGAAAAGAAAATATGTATGCTTGAAAAGTTGGGATTTCTGGGAATACATTTTCTTCTTTTAGCTTGCATTTTAACATAAGGTAGAACATTTTTTTGACAAGGTAAGTAGAGTAAACAAAGATCAGTGAGAAGGCAGAAATTATTGAAGTACTGGAAAAACTGCTGCAGGCTACTTTTTCACACATTGCTGCTCAAGTCAGGATTATGCTATGACAGTTCTAACTCTCCTGCTGACATCCTTATAGACTCTATTACATTATTTACTTCTTGTAAAATAACATTCTATTACAGCTCCTTCATGTCCTGCTGCTATTCTAAGTTCAAGGGGAAGAAATTCTGCTCAACCATAATTCCTTGCTTCCAGCCCATTAATACAGCTCTGAGGAGATCATTATTAAAAAGACTGATATGCAGCCTCTATTTCATGCCCCATTTTCTGTTGCAGTAACAACGGTATTTCTAGGGTGTTGGTCCTCACTTAAATCAACAACACTGCATAAGATGAATTAGCCTGTGTCTTGAAGTATCAGATGAAACATGCCCCACCCTGTGCTGAAGATGTCATTTTTATGTCTGCAAGGGGGAAAGCTTTCAGACATTTCCTTTGCTATTTCGTGGAGAAGTGAAGCCAGGCATGCAATCATACCTGAATTCAGAAGAAAAAGATTTAATTCTCAGTAGACTTGCTAGGAACATCTGTGGATAAAGCAGGGTTAACAGCAGACATGTTACTTGAACGCTCTCTGGAAATTGGCTTAGGTCTCTTTCTCAGTGTCAGGAGATAATGAAACGCATATCACTGAGTCCCATACAAGGAGTCTATTGAACTTGTTTTCTAGGAAGATGTACTTATTGGAACCCAGAAAATGAATTTGCCTACTGTCTCTGAATTCTCATTGTAAGTCCAGTTAACAACTAGGTGTACCATTAGCAACATATTTGCACAGTATTGTAGAATGTTCCTAAAGCACTAGCCTTTGAAAAGTAATACTTTCATGACTGTCTGAAGTCACCCTGACAAGTCAATCATCAGCCCTGCTGCTTGCACTGTGAATCTTGAAAGCAACACTCGACACTTGAAGAGCTGGCATCAAACCAAACAGCAATGACCACACACTTTGAGATGGTCAGAGGACAGAAAACCCCTGGCACTAGACACACAGCTCTGAGCAGTATACTCCATTGGCTTTCAAAACCTGTATGGACCATCCCTAATGAAATTTAGGAGGCATTTCATCAGTAATAATAGAGACAACATGATAATTATCTAATTATCCAGTCCTTGGGAAGACAAACTTAATAAACTTCCCAGCAAAAAGTGAATTGTACATCTTCTTTCTTGAAGGCAGACAGTGCCACCAGCTGCAGTAACATTTCATTATGTGTGGGTCCTGATCAGAGCAGTGCAGAGCATGTGGTTGTTGATCTCTGAAGCTGGGCAGGGATTGTGTGGGGATTAAGGGTGACTTTTGCCACTTCCCTCTATCTGACCCAAGATTTCAGTCGCTGTCTCTATTATTTAAAGTTTGCTGCTCAGCTTAGAGATATGGGACCGACACTGGGATTCAGCTACATACATGAGCGTGCTACATCAGAAGCTGGTGATTGTTTACTCTGGTAATGGACATGGCTAATTAAATGTCTCATTCATCATGAGAAGATTCTCTGTTGAGAGTGGCAGGAGATCAAATTTAAACAGTGTGGTTACTAATTCTACTAGAGTAATCAAACAGGATAGATACCTGCTATTTCTTTCAGATATGGGGCTATTGGTCAGTCTGAATCATTTTGATTCCTGGTATCTTTTGATTTCAAGGGAGTTTAGGACAGATTCCCATTATTTTGCTCCACAGCCTTCTTGTTGGGTTAATCTGTAGAGTCCCTGGATGGGTCACATATGCACACGAACGGGCCACATTGTTATTATTGGCAAAGAAGAAAGAAGGTTGCTTGCTAGTGCTGCAAATTTTCATCTCCCTTAGGCACAAAAGGCGATCCTGTTCTTCATCCCCTTACTTCTCTATCTCCTCGGTCTGACCTGCTTTTTCTGTAGGAAGAGTTGATTCTTCTCTGGGAAACACATTTTGAAAGAATTTCAGTTAAAATACCATGAGCATCTGCTCAGCTGTTAAAGTAATTTAGTTCAAGTGCCTGTGGAATGTTTTTCAGATCCAGTGTCCTAGCTCAGTCTGAACTGGTAATCCAGTCTGTGAAGCAGGGAGTCATTATCTGTTTGGATTTGAGTTTCATACACCACCAATTATTGTTATCAAAATATGTTAAATTAACTGTGTTCTAGGAAAGCAGATAATTTCACTGTAGACTGGTAAATATCCGATTATAAATGAAGCTACCTTTTATTTATTGCAAAGGCTAGCACATCCATCAGCATGCCTAATTAAAATTTAACAATTAATAAGCAGTGGCAAACCCTGTACGAAGGTCAGTAGCAACCTAAGCAAACTTATCAAAAATGCAAAGGGGTTTCAAGTTTTAAAAAGTTCATTCTGTCCTTAATTAACAGATCTAATTACAGCTCTGCCATAGTAAAATGCAAAATGATCTCTTCAAAAGACAAGAAGTCAAAGGTTTAATAGCGCAGATAACCTTCTTCTTCAGTACACACTGACCCAAGTGTAGAAGGGGATTTCACCAAGTAGTCAACAGAGTTGATTGGATGGCTTTGACAGAAATTAAAGCTAAGCAATACATAGAAATCCCCAAATAACAAAGGAATTGAGAGGGAATAAAAACTCTCTTTTGCCTTGGGATTTAAAATAACACCAAGTCAAGACTTTGGATAATCTCTTTTCTTAGCAAGTTGTCGATGTATTTATTCTGTGACCTTTGCTGGTTAGTTTTCAATAACACTTTCTGTTCTATAGACTGCATGTGTTTAATTATCACCTCATTCAACAAAAAATGGACAGTGCAAAATCAAGGATAATATAGCATAGAAGGGATAAGTACAATAACATGAAACTCTTTACATTCCTGCAATTAATAGTCAGCATTTAGGAGCTGAAGGGTGATTTTCCAAGTTTCACTGAAGGATTTAGTTATGCATTACTTCTTCAAGAGGACTAAGAGTAAACAGAGCATTACGTTCAGAGTTTTGCAGGAAGAGGCTGGAAATGAACATAACTGGGTTCATCTGTAAGAGAATTAAATCTTCCTGTCTGATTTATGTGGGCAAGGGTCATTACATGTGGGTAAAATAAAGTGGCTGAAAGAAATACTAGACTGCATGAAATTAATAATATATAGCTGAAATGAATTGTTACTATTCATCTTTACTTTTGAATTAGCAAAAAGAACACCAGTGTGAGAGGCAAGCTCTCTTCATGGAAACCTGACCTATGTGAATATCCTATTGTTCCCTTTCATATCTTGCCAAGGATAGTGAATGTAGACCTATGGAACACAGGTACGTAAAGCAGAAACAATTGAATCTCAGTAATTATCTTGGAGAGACTCAAAAACACAGGACCCATATTCATCTTATACTGGAAACGATGTGAATCATAACAAATTTTTCAATCAAAAGGCTCATTAAATGTAACATGAAAACAGAGAGTCTGTTCTGAGTAATCTTCATGAATTGTCCTGTAGCTTTACAGCTGCACTGTCATGACCTAAATTAATTTCATATGGCATGGTGATTTCCTATTGGCTGTAGGAGGGGAAAAAAATGAAGCCTGCTCAGGCTGATGAGCATTTTAAGACTCCTCTTTCATTCCTTTTCTTAATACAAACATAATCTTCTGGTTTGAAAGTGCCTGCCTTGAACTTATAGGTAGCATCAAGAGTCAATAACATGCCATACTGATGTGGCCTTATGCTGGTCCTGTGCTATATATTTGAAAGCAGATATAGTGAGGCTTCTAAATGTAACAAACGTATTGTTTTTCTACTCAAAGGAGCCAGGCATCATGTGTCGCCATGACATGATCCTCACCTTCAAGGAAATTACAGTGATCTGTCTAAAATGTGAGTGCTATTTTGTCCTTCTTCATATCCTGCCTCAGTAAAAGAGACAAAAGCATCCTGCTACATTGCTTAAAAACACAGTAGAAAACATACCACATCGCCACATTCTTTTCTTTGGTAACACTTGCTTTAAGATAAGAAATTAGCATAATTATTTGAGCTCTGATGATGGGAAGTATAAGAGGTACGCATTTTTACTGTTACTATTATTGAAGTAGCAGGAAGCGCAGTGCTATAAAACCTCTTCTAAGCAGTCACTCCCTCTTACAGACCATTAAAAGTTCACTTCACACTTACATCTCTTGCTTACAGACTGAATCATGAATCATTGATTTTGCACTTGATGTTCCTAAAAGAAAGCTTTCTTGAAGCAAATCTTTCTCCTGATGTCTGAAGCTGCCCTGAAGATGTTAATCATCAAACCATAAATTCAAGACAAAAAGCCATCCAGGTACCTTGAGTTTAAAGAGACTTGAAAGTAGTAAGGTGTGAAGATTTTTATTTTCCAGCACCGTGCAATGTCCAAGCTTTAGATATTGTCCTTTACTAACAGCAATCTGAGTAAGCAAAGGTGTTATGAATAATATATGGCCCAAGGCACTATATGAAAGTGTGATAAATTAGTTTCAAGGGCAGAGAGAACCAAACCAGGCCCTTTCCTCCTCCCTTGCCAAACTCTCAGTTTACAGATCAAGTAGATTTAAAGATAAAACTTATAGAGAGACTTGACAGTAAGGGTAAAAACAATCTTTGGACTGTGCAGGTAAGATGTCTCATGAAAAGTTATTTTTTCTTTTTTCATACTCCTTACTTCTATAAACTTTTTTTTTTTTTTTCTCCTATCTTTCCACATTTATTTTCCTTTTTCTCTCTTCTCTTGTTTCTTTTCCAGGAGATTTTTCTCTATTTGTGCTTCACCAAATTACAAAATAAATTAGAGGACCTTAAAATGTCCTTTAATATTTTGTTTGGAAGAGACACTCATTCCCTGTATGAAGATATCCTTCCAAAGAGAGTTTCCCACTTTCTTTTAAGAATATCCCAACAATGTGAAAGCAAGTGATTTTCCATTTCCAGTCTTCTGTGAAACTTCTTCCTCCTTTTTTATCCTAGGAAAGTGCCATCCTAGGAAAGTCCTAGTGCTTGTATCCTAGCACAAGTCCTTTCCAATTAGACACATGAAGCAAATTATGAATTTTTGTTAACTGTTAAGAAATGAAGGCCACCTATTTCAAATATTCTCAGGCTCAGAAATTCTGAATATCCCATGCGTTATTGCCCTCTAGTGTTACTTTGGAATGTAAGAAGAAGATTCCATCTGTGAAATGCATGTCAAAGAGACAGGGTCAGATCAGAATCTAGGAAGTGACCATACATCCATGCAAATAGACATTTTGTAATCCCTTGATTTCAGCTGGGTCAATTATCTAAGGTCTTTACTAAGAATCAGTGTTCTGAATATTAGTTTCAATACAAAGGGACTTGGGGGAGAGTAGGAATCTTTGCTCTCCACATCTCTGTACTCCAAAATGGAGTGCTGAAAGTTTCTCAGGGATTTTAAAATGCTTGGTTTAGCCATGTACCAATATAAACAAAATAAATAAATAAACATACGGATCCAGATCTGCCATTTCCATGAAAGTAGGGACAAAGTAACTACTGTCCTCCTGCCACAGAAATATCATATACGTTAGTAGACAGTCTACTGGCAGCTTGCTAGAGTGCTGAAAATTATGACCCTTTATAACTATTCATATAACCCATTAAAACTGATCTAATAAAATACACGGTATTTGTAATTTAAGTAAAGCAATCAAGAAGAATATTCAGTTTCTTTGAAAAGGAAACATCTAAAATCACATTTTGGTTGATATTTAAATGGTGTTCAGTATTACTACCAGACAAGCATCAAATACTGCCTATTTCCTGAACTGGTGGAGGTCTGGATGGAAAGTATGACATGCAGTTTAGTGAATAAAGTTATCACCTGTGGGATGCTAAGAGTTCAAATTATGGATTTCCTGCAGCACTTTCATAGGAACATGGAATCATCCCCTTGACCTGCTTGCAAGAAGTTGGCATTGAGACAACTTGGGATGATTTAAAATCTGATCATGAGCAAGACATTATTTTCCTAAAAGATTGCAAATGTCTCTAACATTTCATGCTCTGAAGCTCATTTTTTTAATGATGCTCATAACTAGATTTTTATGGTGAATCTTTATGATTCAGAGAAATCAAATCTCAGAGTGATTTGTGTTGCCTCTTAGCTGTGGTTATAGCTTTATAGTAATCTTAGGATGTGCACTAGTTGTTTTTTATATTTGAGGTCTGTTAAAGGATTTCTGTCTGAAGCCAAATGGGTAAATTTACGGCAGTTGCACATTTTCCTAGTGCATCATGAGGCCAACTGTCCTCATGTATGTGGCTGAAATGAGAGGTTTTCCAGAAAGGAGTTCCACTGGAGTCAGGGAAGACTTCAGAGCAACAGCAAAAAATGTCTGAAGATCTACTTCATACCCCACAAAAACTGTAGCCATCACAATTGCAAACACCTATCTCCAACAAAGGAATCTGTCGGGGTAAGCACAGCACAGGAGCAGCAGGTATATCTCCTCATATGCTTTAAACCCTTTTGCAACAACATGAAAGGAGACTCCACGCAACCCAACAAAACACACAAACTGTGGAAATAGCTCTGGCTGTTCCCTTTCTCTTCTAAGTAGCACAGCTGTACTGGCTGATACTAATGAAACTGCCAGATCCCATCTTGGAACAATGGAACTGGCTGTTTTGCATGAGCTACCTTCATCTGTTGTCTCTGGGACACAGCTGTGTTTAGGCCATGACTGAACTTGTTACACTCCAGATTTATTGTTGAGCCAGTCACAGTAGTAGTACATGTAAGGAAGATTGCACCTTTACCTGTAATGTGAACTGGACACAAACATAGCATTTTTTTGTGGTCAGAATGCAAAGGCTGTTTAAGTGGAGGTGGGATTTATTTCTTAATTTTTGCATAAGCAGTCTTAGACTGGAAGGTAGGCTGCTAAAGTTGGTTTGAGTTCAGAAAACCTACAGTCATTGCTTGCACCCACTTCTCCCTGTATTATTTCTCTCATTCTGGTGAAAAATGAAGCCACAGATAGAGTTCCCTTCATACTCACTAGATCTCTTCCCTGTATGATGTTTTCCTTTTATATGGCAAAACCAATTTCCAGGGTCTTTTTATTCTTGTTACTGTTACAGAATTCAATGGAGATGTAGGGAGGTAGTTTGGAATATTTTTTTTCTCTCTTACATTAACAATAGAGTTTTTTAACTAAGACACCACTTCAGAAGAGCAGTAATGAAATGCACAAGTTGAGGAGAACGCAGCTGTGACTTTCAGTTTGCAGGGCTGTCGGCAAGAGAAAATGTATCTTAACCTGTAAAGCAGGCAAATTTATTCTGTAAGACTTTGAGAGAAAATAAATTTGGAACTTCACAATGCTGTGTATTCAGAATCACTTTTCAGCGTATAACCACTTTTTAAAGTTCTCGTAATAGTCAGCAGGAATCTCATAAGCATCTCAATGTGCCTTACATCCTTACCTCTGTCAAGAGTCAGCAACCAAGTTGGTAACAAGACCTCTCATCTTTTATTTTGCTGGAGAGACTCTTAATCAGTTCACAGTTGCCTAGTATGTGTCTAATTTTATGCAGCAAGAAAAAGATGAGCGTATCCATACTGACTTTGCAAGTTAAGAGATATTTTGCTTTGAAATTTACAAACAGATAGGATCCATGACTGGAATTACAAATGTAGATAAACATAACACATTTAGAATTGCATTTCTTTTCTTCTAAATTGTTTTTCTGCAGCTTGTCATTTGCTTGTGTAACTATCAGCAAACTCAGGACAGGCAGAGTAACACAAATGTCATGGGGCCACATTCAGAGTAGGATGCAATCTCTGGTTTCATATATGCAAACACGTATTCTAAGATTGTTCACATTTTAAAAGAAAGCTGTAAATGAGATATGAGGGAGAATAACAAGAAACAGGAACAGTTCAGTTTTAAATACATTACTACCACTATGTCTGGAAAATCTCCAGTGCATTCTGTAGAGTTTAAATTTGTACCAAGAAGAAAATTTGGCCCTGGAAATATCACAGACTACATTGTATAGTTCTAGCCAGGAATAAGATGTGCCAGAAACAGAATTGGGTCTATGTGGTTTAAGACCATAGTTTCTGCCTCGAAGTCCCACAAAGCAAATTGACAGAGAAAAGCCTATTTTAAGCATCATTCTTCAGTTTAGGAGCTAATGTCAAAGTTGTTGGTGGCGTTGTGCTCACCTTCATGCAGATACTAGCACGCACACTGGCTTCAGACTTAAACAGGGGAAGTTCAGATAAGGTATAAGGAAGAAGTTCTTTACTGTGAGGGTGGTAAGACACTGGTACAGGTTGCCCAGAGAAGTGGTAAATGCTCCATCACTGGCAGTGTTCAAGGCCATGCTGAACAGAGCCTTGGGTGACATGGTCTAGTGTGTCATGTCCCTGCCCATGGCAGGGGGTTGGAACTACATGATATAAGGTCCTTTCCAACCCTAACCGTTCTAAGGATTCTAGATTCTATGATTGTACTGCATTTTAATAGAAACAATTTGATTCAAGACAAGTGTTAAGTGGTAGCTCATACAGGATTTTGAAGATCCACGTAGCTTATCTGGTTTTGGTACCTGGGATCAAGTTCTTCTTCATATTTTCAGAGTCACAATCTATTATTCCTGTCTTTAAGGTCTAAGCACAAATGGAAACTGGCCTCCACATGCCTAGGTTCCTTCTAACTGGAAAGCAAGAGAAAGTTCAACATGTAAGACTGTACTTCTTTTAGTAGAGTTTGAATTCAGATCCTATGTGGTACATAGCTTTCAGCTGGCATGAGGTGGAACAGACGATAGGTGCTTAAGCTTATTTAGGATCTGGACTTCAAATATTGGCACTACTTAGCTCCTTAAATCACAGCTGAATGGAAGTGCAGAATGAAAATACATTTTACCTTCAACATAGTCCTTTCTAAGTCAGGATGAGAAGTTTGCCAAGCACAGAAAATATCTCGACCATGTTGTAGTTGCACTATACCTGTTCTGTATCTGTGCAGGGAACTTAGAGCTTTGACATCTCTCCTGGCCTCTGCAGCATGTTCACTTTCAGCTTCAACCTGTTTGGTAGTAAAAGATCCTTCCCTGGCGGTGGCTACAAATACTGGAATTACCACTGTGAGGATAATATTAAATATTCAGCTATTCCCGTTAAAAGCATTAGTTGAAAACCATTGTAAAAAATTCTTCTCTTTTTTTCTCTTGTGAACAAAAGCAAAGCCATAAAAACTTAGGAAACAAAATCTGTCTTTGACTTTACCCTTGCCTGGACTGGGCATGTACATGTATGGAACTAAAATCTTGTTAGTCAGCAAATGAATCTGTTTGCAAGTTTAATATGTTGTTCAATTTATTCAATTACAATACTAGAGATTAATCATATGAATGGCAAGCTCTTAGAGATCATGAAGCCATATTCTGCTTATACTTGCTACTTTTCTCTTTACCTGTTACAGTCACTTGGGTATCTGCTAGTCTTGGCAAATTCAAGCTGACATTGCCTTAGAGAGTCAAGACCACAGCTGCATGCCTTAATTGTAATTACCAGAGAACCTGAACTGGGCCATCTGTGGGAAATGAAGTCATTCTCTGGGTACAGCATAAAAAGGATCTGATAAGTGATGTTCTCATTTACTGTTTTTATGATGGAGGAGAAAGTCTTTAGGCAAAAACACTATTGGAAATTTCGGAAAGAATTTCCGAGATGTATGCTGTGATTCTCAGTTACATTTTTGTAGTGGTCAGGCTGAACAGAGTTGTGTCTTTGTTCTTAGCTCTGTTTAGAATATAGGAAATAAGTTTGTCTTTCTAACAGGCTGTAAGTATAAGCTTTGTAGCTATAGATGACTTGATATGTTCTTGCCTTGCTGACTTTGCTTTATCCTCTTAACAGAATAAATGATCTCATGTAATAACAAACCTGACAGATCTTCATAATTGATCACTACTGCTGACATATGAAGGGCACAGGATGCAAACAGAATGAAGTAGTGTAAGTATTGTGCAATGCAAGTATTGATTCTTTTAATAGCAGTACTGCTTTTCTCTCCAAGTGCCCACCTCAGCAATAAGAAATTATGAGAAAAAATAGAAGTGGGAAGTAAAATTAGACTTAAATAAAAAAGTGTGTAGCTCATAACTTAGGGGGAGCCTTCCAAGTAGTCTGTCATTGCCTAAGGGTTAAGTTTTACATGAAGCCCTTAACAGTACCAATAGATTCCTTTTGGATTACTGTAGGCTAAAACAAGTGTAAGTGGGGGAAGAATAATAAATCAACTCTGCTTGTAATAGACACAGGTTTGTAGTGTTCAAAACCCCTTTAGGTAATTAGAATGATTTACAGATCAACAATTGGTACAGGTTAAGAGGGGCTGTCAGTAATTGGTAGAGTGTTGTGGGGCAGGCTGCTTCCACCTCTTACAGCAAAACTATAATCTAACAAGTTGTGCTTTCAAAGCCTGATGTCCCTGATAAACAAGGAGTGGCAAGACTTATTAAAGTGTAGGTCAATCATTCTTATACCCAGATACTGGAAGAGATAGGTGTCAGACTCTGTTACTGCTGAAGTTTTCACAGCATCCAAGTGATCTCTTCAGAGGTGTGTGAGAAGGCACATTGGCACATAATAAGTGCACACCTATTCCCAAACCTGCAAAACCACTGCAGGACCCCTTTAACCTCTTCTTTCATCTTCTCTTACACATCACTGTTGCCTCACAATCTGCTCCCACTGAGCATGCTGCAGTTGTCTAACAAATTTCACATTCAGATGGTTGAGTCACATTACACTCCACAGGGTCATATAAATGTTCTGAAACTGACAGTTGTGATTACAAGTTAGTTGGGTAAGAAGAGGACCCCTGGGCACAAATCTCTGATGTACCTGAAAATTTTTTTGGCAGCAGTGACTAAATCTATCCCAAGCTTACAAGGTCAGTTTGCAGCTCAGTTACCATCCATATTTATCTGTCTCACACATTGAAATTTTAGTATGACAGTGATAGATCTCTAGGAAATACCCCAAGAAGATTGTTTCCATGAATAGCCTGTAATCCTCATTCTCTTGAAATAATCTTCAGGATATTTTATTCACCAGATGATGCCATCTTATGTCAAGTTCTGAAAAAGCACCCTAAACAAACAAAAAGCACAAAACAAACAAACAAACAAAGAAAACCACAAAACACCCACAAAACACAGTATGTTCTTATGGTAATCACAGTCACCTTGATTTCAGATCTCGGTGGCTTGTAACTTGATAGATCTTGGTCACCTAGTGTGAATATTGTTCTGTTAAACAATAAAGGGAAATGGTTGTTGGCTAGAAGGGACAAAGAATACAGTGTAAGGTAATCAATAAATTTCTTATGTTAGTTGTGACTTCTCATATGAATGAGTAAACCCACAGAAGACAAGGACAATCCTCTTGACATATGCAGACTCTTTCCTCCTACGTGCTTCCAGTTTCTGGAGATCTGTCATTAGGAGTTCCTGCTGAGAACTACGTATTTAACCACTGTAATAGTACAACAAAACATCAGATAACCGCAGTTAAACAAGGAATCGTTACTACATGTACCTTTTAGATTTTGGAAGCCATACCAATTTTAGAAGCACTGAAATTGTTTTTAAAATATTTAGCAAGTTTAAAAGTGGTTAGAATGATATTTGGGGAGTTTTCAGCTGAGTCTCTTGAGAAACCATGTCCCTTGGGCCATGATCAAGGCAGTACTTGGCCTTGTGTGATATAAGGACGTGCCTGTAATGGAAGAAGGTTTTAACCAGGATTTTTTTTTAATTCACTAATGAAATGGATGATTTTTTTCAGCTCCCAACACAATTCACTTCTAGATGGCTAAATATTGGGAAAAATAAGAATCATAGTTCTGAAGTAGCTGTTTAACTTTGAGACAATACAGATGATATTTTTGTCTGATTATTTTCCAGGAACTAAAGCATGTAAAAGCAAGGAAGGTTGCTCAGTGATTTGGAGAAATTGGTATTTTTCATGGTAGACTGTAAAATGAACGCTGAAAAGGAGGAAAAATAACTTCCTCTAGTTCTGACTTATATGTATTCCTTAAGTTCTGAAATACCTGTGTAACACTAGGGTTCAGGAAATTCAGTATTCAAACACTGGCACCGCAACTAACTGCACCAAGGGCCTAATATAATGCATGTGGAGTTGACAGGAGTCATTCCATCACCTGAAATGAATGCTGGATCAGGTCCAACACAACACAGAAATGCAGACTCTGCAGCCCTTGCTCTCAGAGGAGCTCCTCACTGTGTCAGCTGAAGTAAACTCTCCATTAGAGCTGGTGTTGTCATCTGCGATACTGAACACATAAGCAATTCTGCAAAATAAGAAATATGCCAGGTAGTGATAGGCACTAGATACAGGCTAGCTCATCTCCTCAGAAGTTCCCTTTTTGTGCTGTGCATATGCTATGATGTGCATTATGCAGAGTTTCTGCTCAGCAGAATTAGTCTTTTCTGTACTTAATTTTTATTATTTAACAAAAAGACTGTATTTTATAGTTACCCAATAAAGAGGGCTCCTTAAGATAGGAAACTACATGCAGGGAGATGAAAATGCAGAGTTTTTTTCCCAAACCTGTACTCCTCTATCTCTCTTTTGATCCAGGGTAAAGTTGCTGTAGCTTCTTCCATCATTATTCTATTGCTAAAATAGCAACAACGCTTAACTAGGGGCCAAAAAATGCCACCAGTGTTCTATTGTGAATGTGCCCTTTGACATTTACAACCTGGAATCCTAGTCCTGCAAAATTTTGCTCTTTATTTACAGCCTTCTGAGTACATTTCTAGAGCTAGATAATACAGTCTTTGTCAGAGGTACAAGCAATAAAATATTACTGTATAGCTAGAATCTCTGAAGCTGGACTACAATCCAATCAAACTGACACAATTGATAAAATTTGGTGCTGCAACTCTTGTAAAGTCTTTGCAGCACTCTGAAATGCTCAACTACAAAATGGCCCTGAAATCAGTACGGTCTTGCTATGAAAACACACTACATCAGTGCCAGGGAATAGTGTCCTTTGTTGCACTGATTTAGTGCTCCATGCCAACCCCATTCTCAAAAGAGAATTGGTCACTAGGGACAACTCAAAAGTGTTTTGCTGCTTTAAAGTAAGAAATCAAAATTAGTGGAAGCTTCCAGTGGAGGTGTATGCTTTCTCTTGCTACCAGAAATCCCTCTGTCCTTTGAATCAATAAAACTGGTTGATTTTAGAGTTCCTACTCTGTTTGAAAATGGTTTTATCATACCCTCTCTGAGTCGAGTAAGTGGGGGAGGAAAGGGATGGTTACAGTAGGCAGTATGATGTAGATAGCGATTCAGAACTCCTCTAGTCCAGTGTGTTGGGGCTGTTTTGCTTGAAGATGTAATCGAAGGCTACATTATATACCTTCAGCCTTAAGTATGCTTTGTTTATCACTTTTTACTTGAAGAACTAACTTTATAGTAGGCAGAAAAGTATTTCATCCTGTGAAGAGGATGAGAAAGTTTTGGTCTCAAACTATCATTGCACATTCAATGACAGGAGAAAATATTAACCATATGTATCTTTGAAGTATCTGTAGTGACATGGCACATCACCTCACCAGTGCCAATCCTCCTGTATAAAGACCGTAAAAGAATTTCACTGACTTCTGTAGTTTATTGACCCTGGAAGCTTGCTCAGTAACTACCTAGCTTTTAACCACGTGGGGTTTTTTTCTTGCCTTCTGCCCTACAGAAGCAACGTAAATTTAAATGAAACATTATTTAAATTGTTTTGAAATAACATGCTATATACAAACTTGTGAGTGTCAGATATCATTAGGCTTGATGGGAAGGATGAAGATGACTCTATTCTGTGGCATGCAAATATGTACTGTTTGTAACACAAGCTTGCAGCAAAACTCCCACCCAGAACATTTCCTACTGCTTTTCCATATTGCTGCAGGTGATACTAAAGAGCTAGACAGTAAGAAACAGATTTTTCTTTTTCAAAGCTGCATCTTTCCTTTTTTCATATCATCTCTGCTCATCTCTTGCTGTTGTGCAGACCCCCTCCTAGCAGGAAGATTAAAGAACAATGTGGAGAAACAAAGGGACTAAAAAGAATACTGTATTTTAAAGATATCTTTCTCAGGAGTCTTTGCTCGCAAATGCTTACCTTCAGATTTAAATTTTGTTGTCTGCTTATTGTGTTTAAACACATTCCTCTCTGTCGTAAACACTCCTTGTGCCAGTTCTAGTGTCAGGAAGGGAAATCTGGGGCTTGGATTGATTGTGAAAAGGAGAAGCAGATGGAAGATAAAATGTTGGGTGAGATTTTTCTCTCTGTCTAGCCACCCATTCATTTGTTGTTTGTTTCCATCAGTCTTTGCCTGGCTTCCAAGACTGCATTGTGTATTTCTCTGAGTGCTGTTAAGTGCCAGAGATTTAACTGAGTGCTGCACTCATGCTACATTAGCTCACTTCAAGAAGAAATAGTATTTAGCTGTACTGAACTGGGTTTGTGTTTGGCTTTTTTTTATAGTTTTTTTTTTTTTTAATATAGTTTTTCATGGGTCTGCAGAAGGCTTTTATGGCAGGTTTATTGTGTAGCCCCTCTGAACCAAAGATATGTTGCCTACAATGTAGGACACATATTTCAGGGGCCTTTTTTCTTCAGTGCTTGTGTCTTTATTTGTCTTGGCAGTTTTTAGTCTTTATTCTCACTTTTACCTGGCTTACTAAGGGTACTGTTTTATTATTTTCTGTAAGATTTATTCAGGAAAGCACTTTTAGTTTTTGCATGGGAAAGGATTAAGGTAAGTGGGATTGTATACAGGTTTTAAGGTGACTTTCCTGAATTCTAAGCAGGTCAGATCCTTATGGTAGGTATTGCCTTAGAAGGGACATAAACTTCTTGCTTCTCTCTCTCCAACTGGAGCATGGAGATGCTGATGCTGCTCTCTCCACTGCAAATGGCTTGTTGAAAAGGATTGTTAAACAGTACTGTTGACTGTTTCATACACCATGCTGATAGTTTTAAAGTGCTGCAGCCTCAGGAACTCACAAACCTGATTGTTTTAAGCTCGCTTATCATTTTTTTCAGATTAACACCAGTATATTCCATGTAATGTGAAAACCTATGTATGTATCAGAATGTGAAGCCCATTATTCAGATTAGTAATAGCTTTAGGTTAGAGGGCTGAAATGACCCAGACCCAATAAAATGTCAGAAACCTGCTTAAAATAATGATGGGAATGTCCACTGAACTGATGTGATGACAGATATTCCTGGATATGGAAAATGAGACCTGGCTACTGTAAAGTTAGACAACCGGAGCTAATGACTAGGAGCTTTTAGGGAAAGGCTATGGGAAATGACCGAGTTCAGATCTGCAGCTGAGAAGGAAAGATCAGGAGACAGAGGTAAGGGTACTTATCTTTAGGTCATCAGAGCAAGATAGTAATTTTGAAAACTTAAAATACAAAATCTGACATCTTTCAACACATAGATGTGGCTGCTGATGTGTTCTGTGTGTGGTTCTTTTAACTGTTCATTCATCCTTTCTCTGATTTCTTGTCTCAAAAAACCAACTGTGTGAATTGGCTGAAAAAGGCCACAAAGGTACCTAAGGTTATAAGAGTCTCAGCTTTGGAGGGAGGAATCCTTTTTCTTCTCTATTTCCAGGATTCTTGCCTCTTAATCTTGCCTCTTAAGGACAGGCACACCTTTTTCCTCTGTTAGCTGTGAAACAGTTAAGTGGTGTTAGGCACTGAATGTCAATGGAGGGTCAGCTCACCTGACACACAACTCTACCATCAATTGCTATGCTGTTGTAAGAAAAAAAGGAATTCATATGCAAGTTATTTCTCAAGTTTCTCTCAAGACAAACATCACATTTATTCTTTGAAGAGAAACCTATTTCTTATGAAGTTTAAATATGTTACTAACTTTTTTCATTATTTTTCATTCACTTGAGAATACTTCTTTGCACAGTAGACTTCAGTGAAAGCCATTTGGGTAAGAATTATAGGATCAAGAAATGTAGGATTAGAGACTTTCTTCATGTATATATATAAAAAAAAAAAGTTGTTTTCTTTCTAAGCAATTATTTTATTGGAGTACAACTGGAAGTTCCCCAAAGCTTCATGCCTGAATTTCTGAAAGGAGTAATTCTATCATGATCATTCCCATATGTTTTGTAAAAAGAAATAATTGGCTATACTCATTTTGCTTTACCAGTGTGCATTAAAATATCCATTATATATTTATAGTGGTCACAGATACAACATGTATCTTTGTGTCTTGTAAATAAATGCTTTTTCTGTTTGCTGGTCAATTTCATGTTGTAAGGCTCTCTGAGATACCGTCCTGTTGGAATCTTAGCTGACATGTTTTGTTTCTTGCCTTTTTATAACATATTTGATTTGGGCCCTGAACTACTGTACATTCCTCAATCGTCTGGTTTATTCTCTTATTACTTTATTTTTAAAGTTTCATGGTCGCTGCAGTGCTGCTAAGATGTTCAGAGTGAAAAGGAAAAGAACCTAGAGTTTTTCTGCAACCTGTTTTGCAGACTTGGAAGCACTACGTTGTAAACTGGTGTCAGCATGTGCTGTTCTCCAAATATTCTGAAGGAAATTTCCCAGTTTGAAGAGTCTCTAGTCTATGTAAAAATACAGCCAGCTCCTTTGCCATGTTCCCTTAGAGAATCTGAGGACTTAGGAAAATTCTGTATAATGTTTGGTGAACTCTGAATTCTGGGTATGGAAGGTGTCATGTTGGAAGCTACCTATTATAGATTAGACTAGTTGCTTTGGCCTCCCTATTAAGACCCTGTAATTTGGTTACTAATTTCCCTGGCATAGTCAATCCCATGTGTAGAAAATGCTTTCATATAGTACTCCCACAAAGCTATGCAATAACCATTTTCCTTGGCACCTCTACACATAGATACAGAGATAACAGCACTATCTAGAATGTTCTTATGAGATCACTTAGGGTAGGACCAATTCCATAATGACTACCACAAGTTATTCCAATAGCTCATTGCCATGTGGGGAGACACTGCACATATTTCGCGTTGCATTTTTCAGAGAATAAAGTGTTTCTGTTCTGAGAAATGCATTTGATTTTCCTTAAAGTGTTTACTAAAGAGGAAAAGA